>NC_000070.6:86752176-87058176 GCF_000001635.26 Mus musculus
CCTAATGACCTGAATTTGATCCGTAGACCCCACATGGTAGGAGCAAAGCGACACCTGCAAGTTGTCTTTCGATCTACATACATGCACTATACCATTAGACAAATGAAAACAAAGGAAAAAACAAAACAAAACAACAACAACAAAAAAAAGCCCCAAGAACAACATGGTATGGTTTTGGTGTATGCCTGTTGTCCTAGTACTTGGGAGACTGAAGTGAGAGAGTTATGAGTTCAAAGCCAATCTGGGCTATGAGACCCTGTCTCAAAAAAGCAGTAAGGGAAAGAAATACAACAACAAAGGGGAGTAGGTAAAAGAAGTGGGGAAAAAGGCAAAGCACAGAAAATATTTGTGAAACTATAATAGTAGATGTGTGCACTATTCATCTGTTCAAAGCCATAGGATTAATACCACCAAGAGGGACCCTGTACACTAGAGACTCTAGATGATGACAGTGTGTGGACATCACACATTCTCCAGTTATTAATACAGCTAACACTTTGAAGAGGGTGTTTATAGTGGAGGTGGCTATGCACTGGTGAGATTATATGGGAACTGTAGTATCTATAGCTGGGCTAATCAATTGCAGTCTGGCCGTGGATTCCAGACCTCCTGCCTGCCACTGATTCCCGAGTGATAGAATTACAGGTGTGTGCCACCATGCTGGCTCTTGATTTTTTTGTTGCTCTAGATTTCTCTCTGTTAAAATTGCTAAAATGTACATTCAGTGATACCTGAGGAGGTTGAAGGAATAGATTAGATCTGAAGTCTGTGGTGCTGGGAACTCAGCTTGGGTCCTTTGGAAAGTGGCAAGTATTAACTGTCGGGCCATCTCTCCAGCCTTCCTGCCACTTGCCCTTCCTGCTTCCTTATGGTTACGTTTGCCTTTCTTTTTGTCTTTAAAGTTTTATTTTTATTATTTTTGATCATGTACATGTATGTGTCTGAGTGTAGGTATGTATATATGAGTGTAGCTGCCTGCAGATGCCAGAGGAGTGTCCACCATCAGTCCTCAAATTCATGTACTAGTAGCTGTAAGTGATATCAACCCATCTGTGTTGAGTATATTTGTTGTTTTAATTCTGGACAAAGCTCACCAATAAGCTTCTTTACTCACGGAGCTAGCTATCTCCTGATTCCCCTGTACTGTGCTTGAAAGTAGTTCTGGGGCTGGAGAAATGACTTTGCAGATAAGAACACTTGTTCTTGCAAAGGACCTGGGTTTGGTTCCCAACACCCACATGTAACCTCTAGTTCCAGGAGCTTGTTGGGTCTTCCAACTCTTCTGACCTTGACAGGGGTAAGACATTCAGATACAGAAATACATCTTTTTAAAAAAGTAGTTGTGAACAAAAATCTCCATTTGGCTCCCTCTCAAATGTTTTGTTCTTATTTGTTTATTGAATGAGATTTTGCTTGCTGTATGTCCCAAGCTGGCCTGCAGTTCACAGTATGCATGGATGGGCCTTGCACTCATGGCAATTCTTTCTTTAGCATGCCATGATTAGAAGTATGTGCCACTAAACAAGCCCCACTTTCCTCCTGAATGAATAAACCTGAAAAGCTTTATTTTGTTTTGGAAAGAGTGTAGAGAGGGAGTTTACAAGATCAAAACAGACCTATCACAGTTAACTGGAGGTTGCTTGGGAATTGGCTAATGGAACAAAACAGAAGGTGGATTTTTTTTAAAGCGTCCTGTACATTACATTTGGAACCTTCTTTTACCTGGTGATCATATACATCAGAATTTAGCTAGATTCCCAGCCCCTACATAGGAGATTTTAATATATAGAAGGGTGAATTATTCAGATGGCTAGTAAGATGGCTCAGTGGATAAGGTTGCTTGTGCCAAGCTGCCAACCTGAATTTGATCCCCAGCTCCTGCATGGTGGAGAGAGAAACTGGTTCTGGCAAAGTTGTCATCTGACTTTCTCCTTGTGCTGGGATGCCTGTGCTTCCCTCCCACACAATACAGACAGATGTTATGTATGTGCTTTAAAAAGGGATTATTCAGTAATTTAGTTTTTCCATGATCAGTGGGACACCATGTTCGCACTGTGGACTGTAACACATGGTAACATAAGGTGTGTTGGAGGCCTGCATGGCTCTTTACTTTTCTTGTAGAAGACTTAGTTAACTGGTCTTAAGCTTTCTTCTCTTATAAAATAATTCCTCTATTACATAACAGGTCAATTCTTCTTTCCTGGAAGACTATTCTTACCTGTAATCTCAACATTTTCTTTAATTTTTAAATTTTTTTTGTCTTTTGTTTTTTCTTTTCTTTTTTTTTTTTTTGTTTGTTTGTTTGTTTTTTTTTGTTTTTGTTTTTGTTTTTTGAGACAGGGTTTCTCTGTGTAGTCCTGGCTGTCCTGGAACTCACTCTGTAGACCAGGCTGGCCTCAAACTCAGAAATCCACCTGCCTCTACCTCCTAAGTGCTGGGATTAAAGGCGTGCACCACCACGCTCGGCTTAATTTTTAATTTTTATGTGTATGGGTCTTTTGCCTTAATGTATATCCCCTGGCCTGGAGTTAGAGAAGGTTGTGAGCTGCCATGTGTGTGCTGGGAATCAAACCAGGTCCTCTGGAAGAGCAGCCGGTGCTCTTAAACCCTTATAATGCAGAACCCTCTCTCCAGCCAGTATGTTTTGTTTTTCTTTTTGAGACAGGGTCTCACTCTACAGGGTAGGCTGGCTGTAGTGGCTATTCCTGGTTGTCAACTTGACAATATTTGGAATGAACTACAGTCCGGAATTGGAAGGCTCACCAGTGACCCTTATCTGGAGGCTTGGAGATCCTTATCTGGATCTTGGTTTGAAGATCTTGAGCCATAGTGGCTATGGATTCCAGAAGATTGAATCTCCGAGTTAAGGAACACACCTTTAATCTGGGCTATGCCTTTCATCTGGGATTAAAGGTGTGGTGGAACACACCTTTAATCTGGGCTACACCTTTTGCTGGAGACAATATAAGGACATTGGAAGAAGGAAGTCTAGCTCTTGCTCTTGCTCCTTCGCCTGCTTGCTGCGTGAGACTGAGTAACTGCTAGATCCTTGGACTTCCATTCACAGCTGCGACTGAACCATTGTTGGGAATTGGGCTGCCGACTGTAAGTCATCAATAAATTCCTTTACTATTTAGAAATTATCCATAAGTTCTGTGACTCTAGAGAACCCTGACTAATACAGAAGTTGGTACCAGGAGTGGTTCTAGAGTAACAGAAGTACAAGGATGAATCTTTTAAAATACTGGAATTGGCTTGTTGATCCACCAGCACTTTCAAATATTGAAACCTCTCCAGATTCTCTCCCTCCTGGGAGCTCAGAGAATTTTGAAGACCCATGGTTGAAACTATATTCCGAACTTAAAGAAGCTAATGCCCTTGATTTTCTTAATGAATTAGGTGATTCAGTGCACAAAGCTTTCTACAAGATGGGGAAAAAATCGAAAAATGATTTTACTGGCTGGCTGCTCTTAGTATCTGTGGAAAAAATGATGAATGAAAGGAAGGAGTTGTGTGATAAAATCGAAAGGCTCCAGACACAAGTAAACGATCTAAAAGTTGCTAAGTGTGTCCTTGAGGAGAATCTTCTCTCTTGTAGCAATAGAGCTCAAGTTGCAGAAAATCAAACAGAAACTCTCATTGTAAGGTTGGCTGAACTACAGAGAAAATTCAAGTCTCAGCCTCAGAGTGTGTCGACAGTTAAAGTAAGGGCTCTAATTGGCAAAGAATGGGATCCTACAACATGGGACGGGGATGTGTGGGAAGACCATGTTGAAGCTGAGAATTTTGAATCCTCAGATTCTCAAGGGTTTGCCCCACCTGAGGAAGTAGTACCCTCAGCCCCACCTCTTGAAATAATGCCTTCCCCACATGAGGAAATTAATTTTGCAGAGTCTGCTTACGGCCCACCAATAGTTTCTTCTAGACCTGTAACCAGACTCAAAGCAAAACAGGCTCCTAGAGGGGAGGTAGAAAGTATAGTCCATGAGGAAATTCGCTACACTACTAAGGAGCTTAATGAGTTTGCTAATTCATTCAAGCAGAAACCTGGTGAATATGTGTGGGAATGGATTTTAAGGGTGTGGGATAAGGGTGGAAGGAACATAAAACTAGAGCAGGCTGAGTTTATTGACATGGGTCCTCTGAGTAGAGATTCTAGGTTTAATACGGAAGCTCGCATAGTTAAAAAAGGTGTCAAAAGTTTGTTTGAATGGTTGGCTGAGGTGTTTATCAAAAGATGGCCTACTGGAAATGACTTGGAGATGCCTGATATTCCGTGGCTTAGTGTTGATGAAGGGATTTTAAGACTTAGGGAAATTGCAATGCTAGAGTGGATATATTGTGTAAAGCATAATTGTCCACAATGGGAAGGTCCAGAAGATATGCCTTTCACCAGCTCTATAAGACGCAAATTGGTGAGAGGGGCACCAGCACATTTGAAGGGTTTTGTTCTTTCCCTTTTCCTTGTGCCAGATCTTAGCATTGGAGATGCTTCTGCTCAATTAGATGAATTAAATTCACTGGGTTTAGTTGGATTCCGAGGTAACAAGGGCCAGGTGGCAGCATTGAATCGCCGGAGACAAGGTGATTCTAGTTATTATAATGGACAGCGTAGACAAAAGAATGTTTATAATAACATACCCAGTAATGGTCAGCACAGGAGAGGTGAAATTTATAATGGCATGACTCGATTGGACCTTTGGTACTGGCTAACCAATCATGGTGTTTCCAGGAATGAAATACATAGGAAGCCTACTGCATATTTGTTTGATCTGTATAAGCAGAAAAATTCTCAAACAAATGAAAGAAAGGCTACATTAGATCGTGGTAAACAGCCCAATGAAAGAAAGGCTACATTAGATCGTGGTAAACAGCAATCTCGGCCAGTGAATCAATTTCCAGACTTGAGACAGTTTGCAGATCCAGAACCCCTTGAATGAAGGGGTGGCCAGGTTCCGCTGAGGAAGGATCTTGATAAGACACCCAAAGGTTTTGCTCTTACCCTTTCTCCAGTTCTTCCCCAGAGGGACCTACGGCCTTTTACAAGGGTAACTGTACACTGGGGAAAAGGAAATAATCAGACTTTTCGGGGTCTGCTGGATACTGGTTCTGAGTTGACACTGATCCCAGGGGATCCCAAGAAACATTGTGGCCCTCCAGTTAAAGTAGGGGCTTATGGAGGGCAGGTGATTAATGGAGTTTTGACTGATGTCCGACTCACAGTAGGTCCAGTAGGTCCCCGGACACATCCTGTGGTGATTTCCCCAGTTCCAGAATGTATAATTGGGATAGATATACTCAGAAATTGGCAGAATTCTCATATTGGTTCCCTGAACTGTAGAGTGAGGGCTATTATGGTTGGAAAGGCCAAATGGAAGCCTTTAGAGTTGCCTCTGCCAAAGAAAATAGTGAATCAAAAACAGTATCGTATTCCTGGAGGCATTGCAGAAATTACTGCCACTATCAAGGACTTGAAAGATGCAGGGGTGGTGGTTCCCACCACATCTCCGTTTAACTCTCCTATCTGGCCAGTGCAGAAAACAGATGGATCATGGAGAATGACAGTTGATTATCGAAAACTAAATCAGGTGGTAACTCCAATTGCAGCTGCTGTACCAGATGTAGTTTCGTTACTTGAGCAAATTAACACATCTCCGGGCACCTGGTATGCAGCTATTGATCTGGCAAATGCCTTCTTCTCAGTACCTGTCCATAAGGACCACCAGAAGCAATTTGCTTTCAGTTGGCAAGGCCAACAGTATACCTTCACAGTTTTGCCTCAAGGATATATTAACTCTCCTGCCCTGTGTCATAATTTAGTTAGAAGGGATCTTGATCGTTTGGATCTTCCACAAAATATCACATTGGTGCACTATATTGATGACATTATGCTGATTGGACCAAGTGAACAGGAAGTAGCAACTACTTTGGACTCATTGGTAACACATATGCGTATCAGAGGATGGGAAATAAATCCAACCAAAATTCAAGGACCATCTACCTCAGTGAAATTCTTAGGAGTCCAGTGGTGTGGGGCATGCAGAGATATTCCTTCTAAGGTGAAAGATAAGTTATTGCACCTGGCCCCTCCTACAACCAAGAAAGAAGCACAACGTTTAGTGGGTCTATTTGGATTTTGGAGACAACACATCCCTCACTTGGGTGTGTTACTTAGGCCTATTTACCAAGTGACTCGGAAAGCTGCTAGCTTTGTGTGGGGCCTGGAACAGGAGAAGGCCCTTCAACAGGTCCAGGCTGCTGTGCAGGCTGCTCTACCACTTGGACCATATGACCCAGCAGACCCGATGGTACTTGAGGTGTCTGTGGCTGATAGAGATGCTGTTTGGAGCCTCTGGCAGGCCCCTGTAGGTGAATCACAGAAAAGACCTTTGGGATTTTGGAGCAAAGCTCTACCATCATCTGCAGACAACTATTCTCCCTTTGAAAAACAGCTCTTGGCCTGCTATTGGGCCTTAGTGGAAACTGAACGTTTGACAATAGGACACCAGGTTACTATGCGACCTGAACTACCCATCATGAGCTGGGTACTATCAGACCCTGCAAGTCATAAAGTGGGACGCGCACAGCAGCAGTCTATTATCAAATGGAAGTGGTATATACGTGATCGGGCCAGAGCAGGTCCTGAAGGCACAAGCAAGTTACATGAAGAAGTTGCTCAAATGCCTATGGTTTCTACTCCTGTTACAATGCCATCTGCTGCCAAGCATGCACCTATAGCCTCATGGGGTGTTCCCTATGATCAACTGACCGAAGAGGAGAAGACTAGAGCCTGGTTTACTGATGGCTCTGCACGTTATGCAGGCACCACCCAGAAGTGGACAGCTGCAGCATTACAACCCCTTTCTGGGACAACCTTGAAAGACACAGGTGAAGGGAAATCTTCACAGTGGGCAGAACTTCGGGCAGTACACATGGTATTACAGTTTGTAAGAAGAAGTGGCCAGATGTACGATTATTCACTGACTCATGGGCTGTAGCCAATGGATTGGCTGGATGGTCAGGGACTTGGAAAGATCACAATTGGAAAATTGGTGAGAAAGACATCTGGGGAAGAAGTATGTGGATAGATCTCTCCAAATGGGCAAAGGATGTGAAGATATTTGTGTCCCATGTAAATGCTCACCAAAAGGTGACTTCAGCCGAGGAGGAGTTCAATAATCAAGTGGATAAGATGACCCGTTCTGTGGACAGTCAGCCTCTCTCCCCAGCCATCCCGGTCATTGCTCAATGGGCACATGAACAAAGTGGTCATGGTGGTCGAGATGGAGGTTATGCTTGGGCTCAGCAACACGGGCTTCCACTCACCAAAGCTGACCTGGCTACTGCTGCTGCTGATTGCCAGATCTGCCAACAGCAGAAACCAACACTGAGCCCCAGATATGGCACCATTCCTCGAGGTGACCAGCCAGCAACCTGGTGGCAGGTTGACTACATTGGACCACTTCCTTCGTGGAAAGGACAGCGTTTTGTTCTTACTGGAGTAGATACTTATTCTGGTTATGGATTTGCCTTTCCTGCACGTAATGCCTCTGCTAAAACCACCATTCACGGACTGACAGAATGCCTCATCTATCGTCATGGTATTCCACACAGTATTGCTTCTGACCAAGGAACTCATTTCACAGCCAGAGAAGTACGACAGTGGGCTCACGATCATGGAATTCACTGGTCTTACCACATTCCCCATCATCCTGAAGCAGCTGGGCTGATAGAAAGATGGAATGGCCTTTTGAAGACGCAGTTACAGCGCCA
Source organism: Mus musculus (assembly GCF_000001635.26). NCBI lineage: Eukaryota > Metazoa > Chordata > Mammalia > Rodentia > Muridae > Mus > Mus musculus. The sequence goes on from NC_000070.6 coordinate 86,759,950, forward strand.
ATTAGGTGGTAACAGCTTGGAAGGCTGGGGCAGAGTTCTTCAGAAGGCAGTATATGCTTTGAATCAGCGCTTGATATATGGTACAGTTTCACCCATAGCCAGGATTCATGGGTCCAGGAATCAAGGGGTGGAAAACGGAATAGTTCCACTTACTATCACTCCTAGTGACCCTCTAGGAAAATTTTTGCTTCCTGTCCCCATAACTCTAGGTTCTGCTGGCTTAGAAGTTTTGGCTCCAGAGAGGGGAGTGCTCCTACCAGGAGCTACAACAAACATTTCATTGAACTGGAAGCTCAGACTTCCCCCTGGTCATTTTGGGCTTCTAATGCCCTTAAACCAACAGGCTAAAAAAGGAATAACAGTGTTAGGAGGGGTGATAGATCCAGATTACCATGGGGAAATTGGATTACCTCTTCACAATGGTGGTAAGCAAGATTATGTCTGGAGTGCAGGAGATCCCTTAGGGCGTCTCTTAGTACTACCATGTCCTGTGATTAAAGTCAATGGGAAACTACAACAGCCTAATCCAAGCAGGGTGACAAAGGACGCAGACCCATCAGGAATGAAGGTATGGGTCAATCTTCCAGGAAAAGAGCCAAGACCTGCTGAGGTGCTGGCTGAAGGTGAAGGAAATACAGAATGGGTAGTAGAGGAAGGTAGTTATAAATACCAATTAAGGCCACGTAACCAGTTGCAGAAACGAGGATTATAAAGTAATATGAATGCCCATTGTAAATTTACTAATGCGTTTGCGATTGTACGAGGGATAGTTATATCATGTTAGGCGTATTTACAACCTTGTTATTGTTTCATGTGAACATGAGATATTATTTGTGTCAAGTTGACAAGGGGTGGATTGTAGTGGCTATTCCTGGTTGTCAACTTGACAATATTTGGAATGAACTACAGTCCGGAATTGGAAGGCTCACCAGTGACCCTTATCTGGCTATGGATTCCAGAAGATTGAATCTCCGAGTTAAGGAACACACCTTTAATCTGGGCTATGCCTTTCATCTGGGATTAAAGGTGTGGTGGAACACACCTTTAATCTGGGCTACACCTTTTGCTGGAGACAATATAAGGACATTGGAAGAAGGAAGTCTAGCTCTTGCTCTTGCTCCTTCGCCTGCTTGCTGCGTGAGACTGAGTAACTGCTAGATCCTTGGACTTCCATTCACAGCTGCGACTGAACCATTGTTGGGAATTGGGCTGCCGACTGTAAGTCATCAATAAATTCCTTTACTATTTAGAAATTATCCATAAGTTCTGTGACTCTAGAGAACCCTGACTAATACACTGGCCTTAAACTTGCAAAATTGTTTCTGCTTTAGCCTTTATACCTGGCTTGAAGTGTGACTTTCAATTATTTGGAGAGTTCCTTTCCAACCCCACAGACAGGGTCTTTCACTGTGTAGCTCTGGCTAGCGTGGCCTTGAACTTAGAGAGATCCAATAGCCTCTTTGGAATACTGAGATAAATCTGGTGTGTGTGTGTGTGTGTGTGTGTGTGTTTTCCATGTCACTATTTTAAAACTTTTTCATGTGCTTGTGTTTGCATATGTGTGTTTATATGTGTTTACATGTGTGAAGCACCTGTATGTGTAGGTGTGCATACAGGCATGTGAGTGTGCAGATAGAGGACTGGGGTTGATATCAGGGAATCTTCCTTAATTTTTCTTTCACCGTTTTCTTACCAGGCAGGATCAAACCAAAAGCTCACATACAGCTAGTCTCAGAAGCCCGATTATTCTGGGATTCCCATCTCTGCCTTCAGAGGTGGAATTATAGGAAGACTATCAAGCTTATTCAGGATTTATTTACATAGGTTCTGGGGCGGGAACTCTTCGCCTGTGGGGCAAGAACTGTAATCACTGGGCCATCTCTGACTTTTTAAAAAAATAAACATTTGTGTGTATGTATGTATGGTTGCTATGGTACCTGTGTGGTGGTCAGAGGACAACTCGCAGGAATTGGTTTCTTCTTCTACCATTTGAGGCCTGGAGACCCAGATTGTCAGGTATAGTGGTAAGTGCCTTTATCTACTGAGCTGTCTCACTGACCCATCTGTTTTGATTTTTGAGACATGATCTTTTCTAAATATGGAACTAGGCTGGAGCTCCATATTTATTGGTCCATGCCATCCTTATACTCAAGAGTCTTATGTTGTACTTGGCATTTGATATACCTGGAGTTGCAGGCATACCTTCTGTCACCAGACTAACATGTTATAGCTGTACAGTTTCTAGTGGACTTTTGTTCAGTTTTCTTTGAATGAAAAAGAAATTGTTGTGTTTTATTAAAAAAAGACCAGGATATGTTTTATAGAGCATGGTATGGTGAGGTGAGAGGGGTGCCTCAGTGGGCCCATGCTGAGGCATCCCTTCCCCCTGAGGTACCAGGGTATAGTGTGGAATAGAGTTTATTTAAGGCATGGGAAGGGGAGTTCAAAAGGGAGTAGAGGTAGAGAAAGACAGAGGGGTGGGGGCGGCCAGGAACAAATGGAGAAGGAGGGAAGAGGAGAGAAGAGACTCAGAGAAGGAAGGGTCAGAGAGTGAGGAGGGGTCTAACAGCTCCTTTTATAGCAAGCCTGGCATATCTGATTGTTGCCAGGTAACTGTTGGGCAAAGGCTAGAAGGAATGCCAACATAAATAAAAAAGGAAAGGGCGTGACTCTCCTAGGTGTGATGGAGGAGAAAGTTTGTTATAGATAAAAAGGAGCATGTAGCCAGAGACAGGGACATCTGGGAGAGTGCAGAGTGGACATGACTCTGAGCCATGTGAGGAGAAGGGGAAGGGAAAGGGGGAAGTCCTGGGAAGGAGGAAGAAGAGAGAGGAGAAACAGGTGCAGCAACCAGGAGCTCAAAAGTGAAGGGGTAAACAGAATGGCTGGATTATCTAGGAAAGGGCTGCTGGAGGACCATAGGCCCAGTTCAGACACTGGACTGGAGTTCAGTGGGGTTGGGGGCCACGGTATGCTAGCCAGGAAGATCCGGTCCGTCCGTGTAAGGTAGAGACTAAGGGATGCAGAGAGAACCTGGTAACCAGGTCCACTTTGATATGTTAGATAGGCACCTCAGCCCTTTGTCCCAGGTTTGATATGTTAGATAGGCACCTCAGCCCTTTGTCCCAGGTTTGAAACCGGACACTTAGTAACCCTTAACTCTTGCTTGAATCTGAATATGTGATTACAGAATGGTGATTTTCTATCATTCCTTTCCCCCACCCACACCATTTGACATTCTTTTTTTTTTAAGATTTATTTATTTATTTTATGTGTGTGAGTACACTGTAACTGTACAAATGGTTGTGAGCCTTCATGTGGTTGTTGGGAATTGAATTTTTAGGACCTCTGCTCGCTCTGATCAGCCCTGCTCACTTCTGTCAGCCCTACTCACTCAGTCCTTGCTTGCTCCGGCCCAAAGATTGATTTATTATTATACATAAGTACACTGTAGCTGCCTTCAGATGCACCAGAAGAGGGCATCAGATCTCATTATGGGTGGTTGTGAGCCACCAAGTGGTTGCTGGGAATTGAACTCAGGACCTCTGGAAGAGCAGTCAATGTTCTTACCTGCCGAGCCATCTCTCTAGCCCACCATTTGACATTGTATTGTAAAAAGTTTTCTGACCTTCATTTTGTAGGATTAGAATGGGCTCAAATTTAATGTATTATAGTTGTAATCTCTTGCTACCATTCTTTGTCTTTTTGTATGCAGTTTATGCCTGAATCATGCCCCCAGTTTCTGCCACACATTTTGATTCAGAGATCATTCACAGTTTGAATTATGGGAGACTCATTAACCTAGGACCTGTGACTACTGGCTGTCCTGGAACTCTGTAGACCAGGCTGCCTAAGACCCAGAGATCTATGTCCCTCTGCCTCCCTAGTCCTGGAATTAAAGGAATAAGACACCGCCGTTTGGCTCTGGGTATGTTTTTAAGCAATCAGAACTAGGAAGTGTTGTGATCATAAAAAGAGAAAGAAATATTAGAATATGTTCTGGCTGGGTGTGGGAAGGTGTAGGGGAAGGGGATGTCTTGGTGGGCCCATGCCAAGGCATCCCTTCCCCCTGAGGGACCAGCCACACGAAGGTATAGTATAGAACAGAGTTTATTTAGGTCATGGGGAGGGGAGTTAAGAGGGTAGCAGAGGCAGAGAAAGGCAGAGAGAAGGAGAGAGTAGAGAAGTAGAGGCTGGCCATGACCATGTGGAGGAAGCGGGTAAGGGAATGGGGGCGGGGGAGCAAGAGAGGCAAGAGAGCAAGAGAGGGAGGAGGGGCCTAGCTGCCTCTTTTACAGTGGGCCAGGCCTACCTGGCTATTGCCAGGTAACTGTGGGGAGGAGCATACCTGGCTGCTGCCAGGTAACTGTGGGGGTGGAGTCCAGACAGAATGCCAACAGGAAGGACACACATACACAGTTTTTAAAAAAAATCTCTTCTTGGGCTAGAGAGATGGCTCAGAGGTTAAGAGCACTGGCTGTTCTTCTAGAGGTCTGGAGTTCAATTCCCAGCAACCACATGGTGGTTCACAACCATCTATAAGGAGATTTGGTGCCCTCTTCTGGTCTGCATGCATACATGCAGGCAGAATGCTGTATGCATAGTAAATAAATCTAAAGCAAAAACAACAAAAAATACCACTCAGACAACAAGAACCTAAAGGTTTCAAAAAATTTCTTCTTATGTGTATCTGCATTTGACTGTGTACATATGAGTGCAGGTACCCACAGAGGCCATGAAAGGATGTTGGATCTCCTGGAGCTAGAGTTAGAGGTAGTTGTGAACCTCCTCACATGGTTTCTGGGGATTGGACTCAGTTCTTTGGAAAAGCATCAAGCACTCTTTTAACCTGCTAAGCCATCTCAAGCACAGTGGTTCTCAGTCTTCCTACTACTGCAACCCTTTAATACAGTTCTCATGTTATTGTGACCCCAATCATAAAGTTATATTTGTTGTCCTTTCATAACTGTAATTTTGCTACTATTATGAATCATAATGTAAATATCTGATATATTGACCCCTAGGTTGAAAACTGTTCTGGTACCTGTTAATTGTTTTGAGACAGGATCTCATTTTGCCCAGTTGGCTTCTACATCTCCAAATCTCCTCTCTTTTTCTCTGTAGGGCTGGGTCATAGGCCTGTGCTCCCATCCCTGGCTCTTGTGGAACATCATCATTTTGAACAGGAGCCTCTGTCCATTAGCAGTCCTTCTGCATTTCTCTTGAATCCCTGCCTGCCTGAGTCTGCTATTCATTCACTTCTGCTTCTATAGATTTGCTGTTCTACGTGTTTTAATGAAATAGAACCATATTGCATACGTTTGTCTGTGGCTGGCTTACTCCACTCAATTGTGTAAATAAATATCTCATACAACATTTTGGACATGTGGTACCGATGGATATTGGTACCAGTTGATGGACATGTGGACTGCTTTTATTGCTGTTGTAAATACTGTCCACATACATATGTAATAAGCTAATAAAACATACATGTACATATATGTATATTTAAATTATTGGAGCAGGGATATTGACTCATTTGCTAAAGTGTTTGCTGTGCAAGCAAGAGTACTTGATTCTCAGCATCCACATTAAAAAGCCAGGTGCTCCCATAATCCCAACACGGAGAAGGTAAGAGGTGGGATCCCTGGCGTCTTGCTGGCTAGTCTACTGAATTGCTGAGCTCTAGGTTCAGTGACAAACCTTGACTCAAAAAAAAAAAAAGGCAGAAAAACCCTTGAGGAAGACACCCAGGATCTACCTCTGGCCTCCACAGGCTTGTGTTCACATACTCAAGGGCACTTCCTGCCCCTCAATAAAAAGTTAAAGAAAATCAAATTATTTTAATTTTTTCTAGTGATGCTGTAGATTGAACTCAGAACTTCTCCCAAACTAGGAAAGTAAGTGAGTTATGTCCTCAACCTTAAAATTATAATTTTTGAATAGTTTTAGATGTAAAGAAAAGTTGAAAAGGTGGTATGGATTTTTTGTATTTTTCTCCTGATAACATTTTATGTTACTAGTTGGACATGGCCAGCCTCAATCTCCAATGAATCTTCCCTGTTTGCCACTACACCTGACCAGCTCAACTTTGCATATCATTCAAAAACGGAAGTTCTAGTTTTCCCAAGTAGATCAGGCAGTTAACAAATGGATTTACCCTATGAGCAGTGGTTGCCTGCATCCTCTACTTTCCAGGGCTTGTTTATCCTGCCTGGCTTTCTCTTTTCTTTCTTTTTTCCTCTTCCTCCTTCCTTCCTTCATCCCCACACACCCACCTTCCCTCCCTCCCTCTCTCCCTCCCTCCCTCCCTCCCCTCAGTCCTTCCCTCATCTTGCTCCTCTGCTCTGGTTGTCTTGAGACAGGACCTCAGTCAGTCAGTAGCCTTTGCTGAGGTGAATGAAACTCACTGTCCAGCCTAGGCCTGGAACTTGCTTTAATCCTCCTGTTTTAACTTTCTGTAGGCTAGCCTAAGTACTTTTAGGCATTTGTGTTTGCAGCCTCTTTTTACATCTCTCTTGTGTAAAACTTTGAGCCACAGACACAACCGTGGAGAATGTCAATGTTCTGTCAACTGATTTTATTCAAAATGACTTCAGTCTTATAGTTCTTTGACTTAAGTGGTATTGATAGAGCTGTCTAAAGGAAACCATCAATCCTCTCTTTTGCATTGTTTAAATGTAGCCAATAACTGATAAAATGGTACATTTTTTTGATTAAAAAAATACCATTCATTTTGCATGGTGTGGGAACATGCAGATAAATTTTGAAAAAAAAATTTTTTTTTCCCGAGACAGGGTTTCTCTGTAGCCCTGGCTGTCCTGGAACTCACTCTGTAGACCAGGCTGGCCTCGAACTCAGAAATCTGCCTGCCTCTGCCTCCCAAGTGCTGGGATTAAAGGCGTGCACCAACACGCCCGGCAAATTTTGAAATTTTGATAACAGAGGAATTGTGGGGATGATAATTTGTTGTGTAAGTTGAATAGTGTTTTGTCTACATTAATGAATTCCCTGGGCACCAGGCATTGTACCACATGCCTTTAATTCCAGCACTCAGGAGGGAGAAGCTGTTATAAAATATAATGTGGTGGTAGGTGGAGTACCTGACTTGGCATGGGCCAAGGTGTCTTTCTGAGAAATTAGGCCATGTGACAGACCTGGTATAAGGTAAGTTTATTTGGGGGAAAGAAGGGGAGTGAGGACCTGGGGAAGGGGTAGAGCAGATAGAATTCATCAGAGCTCTGGGGGGTGGGAGGCAGAGAAGGACAGAGAGAGAGGCCAGCCTGGAAAAGAGAGGGAGAGGGAGGGGGAGGGGGAGGAGGTGGGGGAAGAAGGAAGAGGAGGAAAAGGAAGAGGAGATACACTTTAGAAAAAGCTTTGTTAAAGCTAAGCATGATGACTTATACCTGTAATCCCTTCAGATGGAGGACAAATGAGAGTGTGAGACTATCCTGAGCTACAGAGTGAGTTCTAGCTAGTGCGGGTTTCAGAATGAGACCCTGTCTTTAAAAAACAAACAGGAAGAAAAGCTTTTGCTACATAGAGTTGCTCAAGGTTTAGAGCAAAGAGTCATGGAACACTGTGGGGATATAAATTGGTACAAACATGAAAATTAATTAGGAAGATGACTCAAAAATTATATTAAAAATAGAACCACTATATGGTCTGGCAGTCAAAGGTCTAGTTATCTAGCCAGAGTAAAGTTCTGTCTTGAGGTGATACCTAAACCCCAGGCTCATTTCAGCAGGGTATTGAGATAACTTAGTGTCACTAAGCAGATGCATGAGTAAAAGATGTGAGGTACACATACAAGGGAAATAGTGTTCAGCCATAAGATAGACGCAGTATGAAGTGCTCATGGTAAAGAGGTAAATGTCTAGTATTTGGGCATTTCAGAGGGTGAGGCAAAAGGATAAAAGGATTGCTGTGACTGAGCCCCGCTCCTCCATCACCCCCACTGGAAAAAAAATCAAACATAAATAAGTGCAGGACTGGAAAGATAGCTTAGCAGTTAAGAACATTGACTTTTCTTTCAGAGGACCTGGGTTCAGTTCCCAGTACAACATCAGACATTTCAAAACAGCTTGTAGCTCCAGCTTCAGAATTCAAACGCTCTAGCCTTTTCAGGGTCTTTTAAGCTCATGCACATATACTCTTACACAGATATATATATTTTATTTTTTGTTTTTTGCTTTTCGAGTCAGGGTTTCTCTGTGTAGCCCTGGCTGTCCTGGAACTCACTCTGTAGACCAGGCTAGCCTCGAACTCAGAAATCCACCTGCCTCTGCCTCCCGAGTGCTGGGATTAAAGGCGTGTGCTACCATGCCCGGCAATACATATATTTTAAAATGATTTTTAATTTTATGTTATGGATGATATGTCTGAACGTATATTTGTGCTTTACATACATGCAGTGCCTTTGGAGGCCACAAGAGAATCTAGGATCACTTGGGACTGGAATTAGACACTTGTGAGCTGCACTATGCATGCTGGGAATTGAACCCAGGTCCTCTGTAAGAGCAGCCAGCCCTCTTAATCTCTGAGCATCACCCCAGTCCCCAATACACATAATTTACAAATAAAAATATAATCTTTTTTAAAAAATATTTATTTATTTATGTTATGTATATGAGTACACTGTAGCTGTCTTCAGACACATCAGAAGAGGGTGTCAGATCACATTGCAGATGATTGTGAACCACCACGTGGTTGCTGAGAATTGAACTCACGACCTTTAAGAAGAGTAGCCAGTGCTCTTAATCACTGAGCCATCTCACCAGCCCCAAAAATAAATCTTAAAAAATAAGAGAGGCAGAGGCAAGTAGATCTCCAAGAGTTCAAGGTTAGCTTGATCTGCTAACAAGTTCCATGCTGGCCAGGGATACATAATGAGACTCTGTTTCAAAAAACAACAGCAACAAAACCCTTTTAACCTTATTATCCTCTCCTGGAGCATCCCCTTTGTTTACTGCTCTAGTTGGCCCATGAGCCTGGGAGGGACTGACCAAACACGAGTGCAGTAGCCAGCTTTATTCAGAGCATCAGGCAATTTATACTCTGAGGGTTAAGAGGAGTCACAGGAGTAAGGTGTTAGTTAGATCACAAGGACAAGCCACACATGGCAAAAACATAGTTTTCCATAGAGGCATATGAATAACAACAGCTAAAGCAAACTCATTCCTATCTGCTACCTGTCTGGTAGAAACACAAAAACACATTCCAAGAATAATTCTCTTTTGAAGGTCTGAGGTCACAAGACTTTTGTCTTGTTTTCTTGGAGTTGTCTCACAAGCACTCAGAATTCTCACATTACTCCATTTTCAGACTGTGTTCCTTCTTCCAAATTAGCACCCCTTTTATTTTATTTTTTAAAGACCTATTAATAGATATTTAAATAATTTATAAATTAGTAAATTTAATAATTAATGTGTATGAGTGCATGTATGTATATGCATGTGCCTAGTGCCTACAGAGGTCAGAAGAGGGTATCAGGTCCCCTGGAACTGGAATAGTTACATAGTTGTGAGCCACCATGTAGGTGCTGGAAACCAAACCTGGGTCTTTTAAAAAAACAGCAGGTGCTCTTAACTATTGAGCCATTACTCCAACTGTTTCCACACCATATTGCTGTTGTCATGATGCTATCTAGAACACAGGGCTGTAAGATAGTAACTTTACTCTGCCCAGATAATTAGAAGTGGAATTTATCACTTAATATGTTGTTTTTTTCTTAATATGCTGTTATATGATAGGTATTGAATGCAAAATATATGTGATTTGAGGAGATAATAAGAAATATGCAGTAATTTGAAGAAATTCAATTATGCAAAATATTTGTCTTACAACTAGTTGAAAATAAAAAAAAAATTGAATGACATATAGAAAAGACCCACATGGTTAGAAATTAACTAATACATTTTAAAACAAAATGTGGGCTGGAGGTGGTAGCACATGACTTTAATCCCAGTCCTCAGAGGTAGTGGTTAGCCTGGTCTACAGAATGAGTTTCAGGACAGCCAGGGCTACACAGAGAAGCCCTATCTTAAAAAACAAACAAACAAACAACAAAAACCAAAGTGTGTGTCAGTCAGTGAGGGGTTCAAAAAGCAATTTAGAAGACATTTGAAATAGTCCAAAAATGAAAATAAAACATAATAGATTTTAAAATGTACCTAAACCAGTAGAGAAATGGAGTATTTATTATTAAGTTACTCTTATTAAAAAGTTCTGTACTCCAGTATCTTAAGTACTTTATATATCTATCCTCACAGTTACTTGAAGAAATACATTGTATCATGAACCAATTTAATACTTAGGAAACTGAGTCTCAGGGAGGTGTGGTCACATTGCTTAAAGTCAAGGTCACACTGCCGAGTTGATGGTGCTTTAAATCCTTGAGGCTTGCCATTGAACCTGTCCATCAAAATCCTGGACTTGAATAGGATCGGATGGGCTCCTCCAGCAATATAGAGTACATCACTTTGATATTTACAACAGTGATCACATTTATTTTTTGTTCTGCATAGACTGGCTGAGGAAAACTTACTGGTGCCTATAGGGAAAGCTCATATATGAGCTGAGGAGCTAATATGCTCATCACTTTATATCCTCTGAACCTTAAAATGGCCAACTCTCATTTGCTATTTCTTCCTAGAAATCAAACAAATAAACAAAGACAGAGTGTGCTCAACAAAAAACTGAAGGATACTAAGCCTGCAGTATTCACACCAGGGTTCTTTGAATCACTGATGTAGAAGATAATATTCAAATCATATGTACAGTAGACAGTCTAGAACAACAGACCTGACAATTTGAGGAGAAAGGGTATATAGTGAACCATAAATGTATCTAAATAAATTACTTTTTTTCATGTATATATATAAAAAAGTTCTGTACTCTTTTCCCCAGCAATGCATTTTAAATAAAATCAAAACAAATTATATACATTTATGAAAGTGCCATAATGAAACTCATTTTGTGTATAATATGTGCTAATAAAAAACTTGAGAAGACAATACAATGGATAAAGTGTACAACTCACATTTAAATTGTACAAATCTTAGAGGGGCTAGAGGTTTAGAAACCCCTCACTTGTAACTGAAGGGCTATTGACAGTTGATGGCTTCTGGTGGAGAGAGACTCAATTTTCTTTAAGGGTTGTGGCTCCTGGTAGGGTAACACAGGGGAGTCAACACTCTGAAGTGGATGGCCTCACCTCCCTTAGTATGTGGGCACCACAAATTAGATGTAGTGTTTTTATTTCTTCAAAACAAAAGACCAATTGTGGGGTAGAAAGGATGGTCTGGGTAGAACTGGGAGGAGTCAGAACAACATCCGGGGGTAAATATGATCAAAATATATATTGCATGGTTGTCTTAGGGTTCTATTGCTGTGAAAAGACACCAAGAACAAGGCAACTCTTACATTTAATTGGGGTTTGCGTACAGTTTCAGAGGTTTAGTTTATTATCATCATGGTGGGAAGCATGGCAGTGTGCAGGCAGAGGTACTGGAAAAAGAGTTGAGAGTTCTACATCTTCATTTGCAGGCATCAGAAGGGGATTATGTACCATACTGGGTGTAGTTTGAGCATAGGAGACTGCCCCCACAGTGACACACTTCCTCCAACAATGACCTGCCTCCGAATAGTGCCATTCCCTATGGGTCAAGCATTCAAATACATATATCTGTGGGGGCCAAGCCTATTCAAACTACCATAGTGATATCCATAATTAACTAACTCAAGTATTATATTAAAATATATAAGTCTATACACTTGGAAAAACATTGTCAAATCAAGATAGTGAAAATATCCATCAATATTCTAAATTTCCTTCTACCTCGTTATTATCTCCTCATAGTGTCTTCTACCAATATAGTTTCTATCATTCATTCATTCATTCATTCATTCATTCATCCATCCATCCATTTGGCAGGGTTTCTCCGGGTAGCCCCACCTGGCCTTGAACTCCAAGATCTGCCTGGCTCTACACCTGTATACCAGAATAGGGCATCAAATCTCTTTATAGATGGTCATGAGCCATCCAGTGGTTGCTGGGAATTGAACTCAGGACCTCTGGAATAGCAGCCAGTGGGTTTTTTTGTTTTTTGTTTTTTGTTTTTGTTTTTGTTTTTCAATTTTTTATTATTTTCTTCATTTACATTTCAAATGCTATCCCAAAAGTCCCCTATACCCCCCCCCCGCTCCCCTACCCACCCACTCCCACTTCTTGGGCCTGGCATTCCCCTGTACTGGGGCATAAAAAGTTTGCAAGACCAAGGGGCCTCTTTTCCCAACAATGACTGACTAGGCCATCTTCTGCTACCTATGCAGCTGGAGACATGAGCTCTGGGGGGGTACTGGTTAGTTCATATTGTTCCACCTATAGGGTTGCAGACCCCTTCAGCTCCTTGGGTACTTTCTCTAGCTCCTCCATTGGGGGCCCTGTGTTCCATCCAATAACTGACTGTGAGCATCCACTTCTGTATTTGCCAGGCACTGTCATAGCCTCACCAGAGACAGCTGTATCAGGGTCCTTTCAGCAACATCTTGCATTCTTTTTTTTTTTTGGTTTTTCGAGACAGGGTTTCTCTGTGTAGCCCTGGCTGTCCTGGAACTCACTTTGTAGACCAGGCTGGCCTCGAACTCAGAAATCTGCCTGCCTCTGCCTCCCGAGTGCTGGGATTAAAGGCGTGCGCCACCATGCCCAGCTCTTGCATTCTTAACTGCAGAGCTATCTCACAAGTCCCCTCTACCCCTCTTTATGTATGTGAGTGTTTTGCCTATTTGTATGCCTTTGCACTACATTTATGCAGTGCCTTTGGAGGCCAGAAGAAGGCGTCAGATCCCCTGGGAGTGGAGTTACAGATGGTTTTGAGCCTCCCTGTGGGTTCTCGGAATGGAACCTGGGTCCTTTGGAAGAGCAGCTAATGCTCTTAACTCCTAAGCCGTCTCTCCAGCCCAGAATGATTTTACTTTTATTACATGTGTATGGATGTTTTGTGTGTGTATGTATGTATGTATGTAGGTATGTATATGTCCCATGTATACATGGTACTCAGGAGGCAAGGAGAAGGCATCAGATTCCCCAAAATTGGAGTTACAGACAGGTGTGAAGTGACATATAGGCACTAGGAATTGAACCTATCTTTTTTGGAAGAGCAGCCACTAAACTATCTCTGCAATCAGTATTTAAAATTTATATAGGCATGGCGGTGTATGCTTTAATCCAGGCAGTGGTGAGGCAGATACACAGGTACACATAGATCTCGGACTTCGAGGCCAGCTTGGTCTGAAGGGTCAGTTCTGCGCCAGCTGGGGCGACGTAGTAACCCTTGTCTCAAAAAAAAATATATAATATATATATATATACATACATACATACATACATACATACATATACATAAACACACACAGTAATAAGAGCAACAAAAATACAAATGGAATCGTGTGCATTCTTGGGGGGGTTGGTTGCTTCTACTCACAATAATTTCACATTTCTTTTAATTCATCCATAGTACTAACTAGTATTAATATTGCATAAATCTTTTTTTTTTTTTTTTTAAAGATTTATTTATTTATTATATGTAAATACACTGTAGTTGTCTTCAGATACACCAGAAGAGGGCATCAGATCTCATTACGGGTGGTTGTGAGCCACCATGTGGTTGCTGGGATTTGAACTTCGGACCTTCGGAAGAGCAGTCGGGTGCTCTTACCCACTGAGCCATCTCACCAGCCCAATATTGCATAAATCTTTACTGAATAATAGTTTGTATGCCTGAATAGTAGTGTGTATGTGTGTATTTGCCACATTGTGAGTGTGAAGACCAGAGGACAGATTGCAGGGGCACTGGCTCTCTCCCTTTGTGGGTTTCAGGTATCAAGCTGAGGTCATTAGGCTTTTGAGGAGGAGATTTTACTCCTTGTGCCACCTCAATAGTCCCTTTTTTCAAGTTTTGAAACAGGATCTCACTGTGTAGTGCTGGCCCCAACTCAAAATCCTTCTGTTTTATCTTTCCAAGTGCTGGACTGCAGGTTAAGCCACTATACTCAGCGGATGATCTTAAAGGAAGAGCTATAGTTACATGAAATGAATATAGTTGTGTTGCAAATGTACTAGATTTTGTTGTAGGTAAAAGCTGACAAGATGATAAAAAGCTTCTACAAAATGGAGTTTGGTTACACGTTTGAGAAATGTGGTACCTGATTATTCCTAACTCAAGAATGTCTTCATCTTGATCAGTATAAAGTATTTCCAGCCAATGATACATTTTCCTTTCTTTTAGGAAGTAGAACAGCCATCATGATAGAAGACAAAGGACCTAGAGTGACAGACTACTTCGTTGTGGCAGGTCTCACTGATACATCCACTCTTTTGGATCAAGAAATAAATCGTACAGATACTAACTCGATTGGTCCTAAAGCTCCAATCACAGACATTGCTGTTATTATCAAATCAGCTGGGGAAACTGTACCTGAAGGCTACACCTGTGTGGAAGCCACTCCATCAGCACTCCAAGCAAACTTGAATTATGGAAGTCTGAAGAGCCCAGAGCTTTTCCTGTGCTACAGGAGAGGGAGAGATAAGCCGCCCCTTACAGATATTGGGTATGATCACTTTCTCTAGCTATGGCAAAGGGAATTACATTTATTTAAAGGTTAAAAAAGGTACATAATAGAAATTTGAAGTTTCTGATAGTTTTATTATTTTTTATTTTAAGATTAAGTTTAAAGATTTAAAAGTCTTCCCTCCCTTCCTCCCTCTTGCTCTGTCCAGCCCATAGGTTTTTTTCATTCTTTTTTCCTCATTACAGATGGTTGTGAGCTACCCTATGGTTTCTGGATTTGAACTCATGACCTCTGGGAGAGGAGTCAGTGCTCTTAACTGCTGAGACATCTCACCAGCCCTATACATCTTATTTAGAGATAAAACATGAGGAGTTATGATAATAGGCATTGTGTGTTTAAGAGAGGATATTTGTTGAATGATGAATGACTATAAACATGAACATCTTTAGGGAAGGGCATTCCTTTTTAAAATACGTATTTGGAAGCTAAGTGGTGACTCATATCTGTATCCAAGCACTTGGGAGGTGGAAGCAGGAAGGTTAAAACATTGAGGTCATCCTTGTCTGTATACCAGGTTCAAGACCAACCTAGGCTACATGAGATCCCATCTCAAATATTGGAGTTGGGGGAAGTCTTTTCTTCTCCCTCCCTGGAGATGGGCCTGCTTTGTTTAACATACAAGCTTCTGGGTTCAATTCCCAGCCAGCACTGCTTATAAAAACAGCAGCTGGACAGTAACGGTGCACTCAGCACTCCCAGCACTCAGAAGGCAGAGGCAGGTGGATCTCTGAGCTCCAGGCCAGCATGGTCTACACAATGAGCTCCAGGCCAGCGTAGTCTACACAACGAGCTCCAGGCCAGCGTAGTCTACACAATGAGCTCCAGGACAGCTAAGGCTGTGTTGAAAAACCAAACCAACCAGCCAATAAAACCAAAAATGTTTTTTCAGTAGCTATTGTGGGAGGCTGAGAGATGGCTCGGTAGTTAAGAACACTGGCTGCCTTTTTGGAGGACCTGGGTTCAATTCCCATAACTCATATTGCAGCTCACAACTGCCTGTAAATCCACAGGATCTGACACCCTCATATAGACATAAATAAAATAAATCATTAGAAAAATATCAGTAGTTGTAGTTTTTTTTTGTTTTTTTTTTTTGTTTGTTTTGTTTTGAGACAGGGTTTCTCTGTGTAGCCTTGGCTGTCCTGGAACTCAGTTTGTAGACCAGGCTGGCCTTGAACTCAGAAATCCGCCTGCCTCTGCCTCCCGAGTGCTGGGATTAAAGGCGTGTGCCACCACGCCCGGCTTGTAGTTTGTTAATTGTCCATTAAGATTTCTTTTTTTGTAACTGCTGCAAAGACTTAATTTCAAAAATTTGTGTTGATATTTTTCTTTGAAAATGATATTACTTTTATAATCCCCTGATGATTTACTATGTGTGGATATTATATTGAAGTGTCATGTTTATTATAATTACTTCTATAAAAACTGATTGTAGAACCCGTTGGTTATAGAGGTTCTGACCTGTGATCTTGGCAGGATCAGTATTCAAGGCTGTTTGGGTATGTATCTAGTTTGATAGTTACTTGAAAGCCTGTCTTAGAGCTAAACCTACTCTCAACACACACACACACACACACACACACACACACACACACACACACACACACAAGAATTGTGGTTTTGACCATTTGCATGTCTTTTTTGAATGTCTGTGTGCATTCTTCTCCTACTTTAAAAAACAGGGACATTTCATTTTAAGCATTTTTTAAAAATAGTACTTACTTGGTTTCTAGAGACATCGTCTAACTGCACAGCTCAGTCTAGAGCTTTCAGTCTTGCTTTGCTGACCTGAGTCCTGGCAAAAACCAGTTTAGTTGAAAATATTTTTATCTTGACACAGAAACTACAAGGGCAACAGAGTTCTCATATTTCCTTCACCAAGCTTTGTGCCTTCTTATTAATTTATATATTTTAAAATTTTTTACTTATTTTTAAAAGTATTTATTGTTTACTTTATGTGTGAGGGTGTTTTGTATTATGTATGTCTCTGTGCCACATGGGAATCCAACCTGAGTCTCCTAGTAGAGCAGGTGTGCTCTTAACTACTGAGCTATCTCTCCATCCCAGCTTGACTTAATGTTTTTGAGACAGGGTCTCACTATGTAGCTCTGTCTCACCTCGAACTCATACATACATTATGTAGAGATCTATTTGCCTCTTCCCCCTGAGTTCTGGGAGGAAAGGTACATACCACCACACCTGGCCCTCTTTATTTTCCTGAGGCAGTCTAATTATACATGGTGTGCTAACATGTCCTGTTGTGTGTACATTTAAAAAATTTATTATTTTATGTTACTTACAGATTTTTTTCACATTTTGTATCTTTTTTTTTTTTACTTTTTAAAATTACTTTGTTCATGTACAAATGCATGTGTGTGGGGGGTATATCTGGAGTTCATCCTACAGGAGTTATTTCTCTGTTTTCACCATGTGGGTCTCAGTGATCAGAGCTAAGGTTGGCTTGGCAGTAAGTGCCCTTACCTACTGAGCCAGAGAGGGTTGGGTGATTTTGTTTGTTTGTTTGTTTGTTTGTTTGGATACAGGATTTTACTTTGTAGACCAGGCTGAACTGGAGTTCCCCGTGTATCCAAGGCAGGCCTTGGACTTTGTTAGTCTTGTGCCTCAATTGGGATGCTTGGCACATTTTACTTATTTGATTGGGTTTTGTTGTTGTTTACTTTCTTTCCCTGTCTGGCCTGGAACTTGTATAAACCAGGCGGGCCTTGAAGTAATGGTGATCCTCGTGTCTCTGCCTCCCTAGTAAGTGGAGTTCGTTCTGTCTAAGGATTTTTGAAGATAAAAGTGTGACAAGAATTAGGAGGCATGTTTTTCTAAAACCACCTGAATACTCTGTAGAATTTGAAGAGCCTGACCCGAAGATGTCTGTAGTATTCCCGTTCCTTCCTTATGTGTCTTGTCATGAAAAGTTGAATAGCTCAATCCAATTTTTACTTCTTAAATCATGTTTAAGCCTTTAAAAAATAATCCAGAGAAGTATAATTTCTAAAATAATAATTTTAGTTATGGTTGAAGTTTGGAGAGCATCAGAGATGGCTAAAATTTTGTGCTCATTTCAAGAAGAAAACAGCATTAACTTAAAACCTTTCTCTCCCTCCCCTCCCTGTCATACAGCGTGCTATATGAAGGGAAAGAAAGGCTTATGCCAGGATGTGAAGTGATCCAAGCCACGCCGTACGGCCGCTGTGCCAATGTCAACAATAGTTCAACTACTTCTCAAAGAATCTTTATCACCTATCGAAGGGCTCCCCCAGTGCGGTCCCAGAATTCCTTGGCCGTCACTGATATCTGTGTTATTATAACCAGTAAAGGAGAAACCCCTCCGCATACTTTCTGCAAAGTGGATAAAAATTTAAACTGTGGCATGGTAAGAACAAAGTTGTTTCCTTTTCAAGGTTTTGTTTGGAAATAAGCCAAAAAAGTTTAATACTGGGTCCATAGCATATTTTCATATTTTTATGATTCTTGTTTATATTTTTATGTCTCCATTTTTACATTTAAAAGAACTTGTGGAGCTGGGCATTAAACCAGGGTCTTGGGCATACTAGACTAGCTCCCTTATTATGGAGTGTTATCTGTGTCTTTCTAATATGCAGAAATCATGATTTTTAATATTCTGATGACACAGAAAAAGTATAATTTTAGCTTGAGATTTTATGTATGTGTGTATTTTAATATTTTGTGTTGTGTCAATATAGAGCTTTATTAACTTTTGGTTTTCAGTAGTAGCTTTAAGAAGAGTTCAGATAGATTGACTGGAGAGTAAGAACTCTCCCTCACATTGTGCTTTTACTTTGTGGCAGAGCTATTAAAATTCAGACATGACTATAATCCCAGCACGGAGGTGTGGGCAGAAGAGTCAGGAGTTCAAAGCCAACCTTGGCAGAATAGAGCATTCCTTAGCCAGTCTGGGCTACAAAAGTCAGACCTGCTTCAAATAAGCACACAGAGTTGTGAAGGAGGAAATTGGGCATATTCATTTGAGTTATAGTTTTATAAAACTAACGCTTATGTTGGGTTAGATTTACTGTGAAGATAGATGATCATGCATACATCCATAGCTGTTAGTGGAGGAGATAACCTCATAACCTCCTAGGGAATTCAGGCTTTCCTATTTTGGGCTTTAGTATCTGTCCTTCTTTGTGTGGCTTTCTTTCAAGCACTAGTAGGCTCTGAATGATTACAAAACTATAAGCTTTTTAAAAAGTTACCCCACCCTACCCCCATGTGTGTGCATGTTGCTTTGCATATGTGCACACATGGAGGACAGGAGATCACTTTTGGGATGAGTTTCTATTTCTAGCATGTGGCTCCCAGAGATTGAACTCAGGGTGTGAGGCTTCAGTGAGCACCTTTGTCCACTGAGCCTCATCCACGGGCCTCATCAACTTCTAAACTTTTTGAAACTGTCTTTTAAAAAAACAACAAAACCAAAAACCCAACTTTTTTCTTTCCAGTTAGTGTTGTCAACCCCCTATTTATGTTATTCTATGTAGTCTGTTTGGTAAATAGTGTGTTTATTTATTTATTTTGGGGTGCTGGAATTGAATTCTACCCTTATAAATGTAGGTTTTAGTTTAAGAATATTTATTATTGTTATTGTTGTTGTTGAGTCAGAGTCTCATGCATGCCATCCCAGACTGGTCTGGAAATGGCTATATAGGTAAAGACTTTGAACTCCCAGTCTCCATAGTCTCCACCTTCCCAGTGCTAAGATAACAAGTATGTACCACCAAGCCCAATTTTATGTGGCACTGAGGGATCAAACTCAGGGTCTCACACATACTAGGCAGGCATTTATAAATAACTAAGACACCTAGCTCTTCCCTGCCACCCCCACCCCACATCCCAACACTTACACAGGGTTTCTCTGTGTGGCCCTGGCTAACCTGGAACTTGCTCTGTAGACCAGAATGGCTTCAAAACTTACAGGTATCCTCTTGCCTCTGTCATTAGAGTGCTGGGATTAAAGGTGTGCACCACCATTGCTCTTTTTGTTTGTTTTTAAAGACAGGATCTTTGTATTTTATAACCCAGGGTGGCCTCAAATTCAATACCCTCTGCTTTCTCATCCTGAATGCTGGGATTACTGGCAGATATTACCCCTCCTGGCTCACTAAGAGTTGTAAATGATTTGTGTGGATAAATATCAAAATCTCTAAGTGACATTAAAGATCATCAGTTCTGCCCTTTCACTTTTGGTTAGGTTTTTGAAAACTTATTTATCTTTTTACAGTGGGGTTCCAACGTGTTTCTGTGTTACAAGAAGTCTGTGCCTGCTTCAAATGCAATAGCATATAAGGCTGGTAAGTGAACTGAAGATCTGTCCCAGTTGAACAAACCTGAATGCTTATTACATTGGGCTGGCTAGAAGAGATAAAATATGTTCCGTTATATACTTTGTAGAATTGATTTATTTATTAGTTACAATTTTAGCATGTAAAAGCTGAAGTTTTCATGTTATATGATGTTAGATTTACTAATACCACCCTCTATATGTTGTTAAATTTAAACTTCTGTCCGGGCAAGCATTTGAGGCATAAGCCTCCAAGCTTTTGGTCTACACTAATAGATTTAATAATTCAGTGGGAATTGCTTACTCTTTGTCTTTGTATTTGGCAATCATAAAGGTGTCAAACTGCGTCTTTACTTCTTACATTTCCTTCTCTTATCTTTGTGTGTCTGATTTGAAAGCACATGTTACTTGCCATGAAAGGTGGACTTGCTTCCTTTCTCTCTTGTTGCAAAGAATCAGCTATATGGAGGAGAGGAGGGCCTGAGAAACTTTTCTGCCATGAAGTTTTTGGGAAATCTATCGCCACATTCTAACTGAACACTAAAGTGTCAAGGGCTGTAAAGATTTAAGTGTGACTTCTTCATCCCACTGGTATGGTGGGATAAAACCTGAAAATACAGGTATGCTCCAGTTGTAAATAGCACATACTGGAATGCTTCTTTGTGAAAAGAAGCAATGTCAATTACTTTTGCTTGTGCAGCTTTTGAGATGAAATTTTATTTTAGGAACAAACATTAGGCAAATTCATATCTGAAAACTCTTGTCCTCATAACATCATTTATACTAAGGAATTAAACCATTTACCTTATATAAAACAAAAGCAACAATTAATAGGAAATTCAGGATCACTTTAGAATATGATATTATTGTGTCTATAATACACAATTACCTTGAAGTCTTTCCTTTGAAAGGGAGATGGTACCAATAGACAGTGCTCAAACCTAAAATATTTACAGAAAGGGTGCAAAAGTATTTAGAATCTGGATTTTACACAGAGAATACAGTTTTAGAGACTGAACTTCCAAGTTTTTAGCTGTATGTTGGTGACATTAGAGGCCAATGAATGGTGTGCAGCTCCTTTGTCTGCGAGGGCTCTCAGTGCTGCTTGCTACCTGCCCTCCTTCCTGGGAGTCGCATACTTATGTGAATGCCTTTTACGTGTAGCTTTCAGCACTGTCTTACATTTAAGAAATAACATTTATCTCTTCTTTGAATTTTCCTGAAGATTAACTGAAGTAATTAGTAAATTTGCCTTTATATTTCTTATCATTTTTTACAAGGTATTAACACGTTTCAGTTAAAAAAAATATGTTGATTGTTTATCAGATTGGCTGAATTCTTTATTAGTATCTTTTTTTTTTTTTTTCTTTTTTTTTTTTTTTTTGGTTTTTTGAGATAGGGTTTCTCCATCTAATGGAACCCTGGCTATCCTGGAATATTTTACATTTTATGTTGTCGTTATAAGTTCAAGGATGACATATAAAGGATAGATTGGCTTATCTTAATTTCTATTATAGAAAAATTAATTTAAAAATTGCATACAAATATTTCTAAGAAATTTTGATATTACAGTGTGTTATTAAATATGTATCATGAATAATTTATATAAAAGTGATTTAAAAAAAAATGTTATCCTTTCTTTGAAAGGTTTGATTTTTCGATATCCGGAAGAAGACTATGAGTCTTTTCCGCTCTCACCATCTGTGCCTCTCTTCTGCCTTCCTATGGGAGCCACTATTGAATGCTGGGATCCTCAAATCAAATACCCACTTCCTGTTTTCTCAACATTTGTCCTGACAGGGTCTTCAGCTGAAAAGGTATATTTTGTGTCTTATTGATTAAACCTGTTTTGTCCATATTTTAATGTTGTAAAGTGGTTCGTATTTGCTTTATTTGAATGTTAGGATTATTTGGATAAAAGATATTACTATAATTCCCATTGTAAAAGTAAAAAATAACCAGTCCTAAAGTATGTACAACACAGTGAACTTCTACACAGATAGAATTAGCAGACTTTGGGTCAGGTTGATTTTAGTATATGACTTTTAAAATTTATTTGCAAGCTTTTTTAAAATAATAAAGTTTATACAGTTTTTGAAAGTGACATGAAAACTGTGATTGGGTGGCAGGTTCAGAGAGATCTGTGAGTTCAAGGCCAGTCTGATCTACATAGTGAGTTCCAGGATAACCAGAGGTATATAGAGAGATCCTGTCTCAAAACAAACAAACAAACAAACAAACAAACAAAATTAATAGAAGAAAACAGAAGACTAGAAATTAGGAATATGCTCTTTAACATTAAAAAATAAATTCAATTAAAATTCACTGACTTTGATTTTGTTTTCTTGAGATAGTGTCTCACAGTGTAGCTTATGTATATGAGTACACTGTAGCTGTACTGATGGTTGTGAGCCATCATGTGGTTGCTGGGATTTGAACTCAGGACCTTCAAAAGAGCAGTCAGTATTCTTAACATATCAATACCCAAAGGGAGAATTAAAAAAGGAAGGTAGACTTTCTAAAATGTAGCACTGAAAAGGGTAGAACATAAAATTCAAAAATATATAACAGATATGACTGGCATGGTGGTACATACCTTTAATTCCAGCACTTGGGAAACAGGTGGATCTCTGAGTTTGAGGCCAGTCAGGTCTACATAGAAATTCTCTTCTAGCAGGGGACAGTGGGACCCTGTCTTAAACAAACAAAAAAGCAGATAACAAAAATAAAACACATAGAGTTAAAAGGTTCAATAAATGAATTCCAAAAGAGTAGACTAGCAAAGACTACATTTGTAGTGCCGAGCACTTTCTTGGGTACTGGGAATCTGAGCTCAGTTTCTCGTGCTTGTGTGGCAAGCGCTTCATTCACTCAGCCATCCTCCCAGTGTCTGTTCACTTTTAAAAATAGTGGCTTATGTTGTCTGTCTAGATAGAGATGTTACCTAGTCATCTGGACATAGGAATTGATTTCTGGGACAAGGTCAGACAAAAGTAAAGATTGGTTTTCTGTTAGTGAGATGGTTGTAGTTCAAACCATTAGAATTAGCTGAAAAATGGCAATATTTAAATGATGAGCAGAATTGGATCTACTGTGGGAAAGAAAGAAGTTAGCAGAATAAAGATGTGGTTACTCTCATAGCAGAGAAGTAAGGATTTTGAAGCTAGGACTGTGAGTTTTAGTTTTGTTTTAGAGAGGAGAAGGAGGTGAAGCACTGAAAGTATGTTTGCTAGGTGATGAGAATCGTCGTAGTGGGTGGAGGTGAGAATAGTTACCTAACATAGAGCACGGCTGTTAGCCTGCTGTGGTGCTTTACTGGGCGGCTGAGGAACAACAGATAGTTCAGGCCTTATAGGGACCTATAACTTCAGATAACTAGAGAAAAAGGGAGAATAAAGAATTTAGATGTAACTGACAACCAGGTAGGGATTAGACCATGTGAAAATCAGCTGTAACTCAGTGATCTAGAGCTTGCTGTGTGCAGCCTTGAGTTGTATTACCATCACCAGACAATATGAACTAACCAGTACCGCCAGAGCTGTGTCTCTAGCTGCGTATGTAGCAGAGGATGACCTTGTCGGCCATCAATGGGAGGAGAAGCCCTTGGTCTTGCGAAGATCATATGTCCCAGTACAGGGGAATGCCAGGGCCAGGAAGTGGGAGTGGGTGGGTTGGGAGCAGGGTGGGGAAAGGTATAGGGGATTTTCGGAGAGAGGAAATTAGGAAAGGGGATAACATTTGAAATGTAAATGAAGAAAATATCTAATAAAACAAAATGTGAGATTTCAGAAAAAAATAAAAAGAAACTTCAAAACCCACTCCCAGTGCTGCATTTCTTTCAACAAGACCACACCTCCCAATCCTTCTCCTTGATGACTAAGCATTCAAATCTATGAGCCTATAGGGCTGTTCTTATTCAAACTACCACACAGAATTAGATAAACATTTCTCCAAAGAGACATAAATGAGCAGTAAGCTTGTTAAGGGATGCCCCGCTTCCTGTAATTTGGAGATGGGAAGTTAGGGTAAAGTAGCATCTCACAGCTTTAGTTGGCTGTTGTAACAGCAAAACATCAGAAAGTCAGCATTCCTGAGAATATTACTAGAAAGTGGAACCCTTGAACCCTGCTTGTATGAACAGCAGATTGGCAGCTCTTTCAAAAGGAAAACGGAATTAATTACTTGATGAAGTTCTCTTCTGAAGACTGTTCCCAGAGAACCTGGCACTCACTGAACCTAGGGACTCAGAAAGAACCTGGATGCCAGTATTCTTACAGTATTATCACAGTGCAAGTGTCCACTGAAGGGTGAAAGCAAAGTGGAATTTTGTTTATGTATTCTATAGAATATTACTCAGTCTTAAAAAGATAAAATTCAACTACATGCTTTAACATGAATGAACTTTGAAAACATGCTAAGAAAAGTAAGCAAGACACAAAAAGAATAAACACTGCTTGTAACTATAGTAGGTACCATTAGAATAGGCAATTTTATTGAGACAGAAAGAATAGAAACTACTAATAATTTTAATTAGGAGTGGGATAATTGAGAAGTTACTGTTTAAGGGGTACAGAGCTTCTCCTTAGTGATTTTTAAAAAAAGTTTTTGAAAGTGGATAACAGTGATGGTTACACACTATTGTGAAGATTAATGCCACTGAGTTGTATACTAAGTGACAGAAACAGGCGAATCTCTTGTGAGTTTCAGACAAGCCAGGGTTATGTTTTGGGGTTTTTTTTGGTTGTTTTTTTTTTTGGTTTTTCGAGACAGGGTTTCTCTGTGTAGCCCTGGCTATCCTGGAACTCACTTTGTAGACAAGGCTGGCCTTGAATTCAGAAATCCACCTGCCAGGGGGCTGGAGAGATGGCTCAGAGGTTAAGAGCACTGACTGCTCTTTCAGAGGTCCTGAGTTCAATTCCCAGCAACCACATAGAGATAGTGGTTCAGAACCATCTGTAATGGGATCTAATGCCCTCTTCTGGTGTGTCTGAAGACAGCTACAGTGTACTCATCATATATATAAAATAAATAGATAAAATCTTTAAAAAAAAAAATAAGAAGTCCACCTGCCTCTGCCTCCCTAGTGCTGGGATTAAAGGCATGTGCCACCATGCCCGGCTCAGGGTTATGTATCTTAAGAGAAAAATAAAATTAATGTTGGTAGAAGAGGTGGCTCAGTGGTTAATTTCTTGTCATGCAAGTCTGAGGACCCACGTTTGAATCCATAGACCCACATAAAGTCAGATATAGTAGTACATATAGTAACCTCAGTGGTAACTCCAGTGGCAAGATGGGATGCAGGAATAGGAGAGTCCCAGAAGCTTGCTAGGCTACTTAGCTGGGCATATATAATGGCAAACAGTAGAGACCCTGTGTCACGGTGCAAAGTGCCACGGCACATGTACCTTCACATGTTGGTACACTGAAAAAAAATTGACACATATGACCAACGTATATTTCTGTATAGTCAGTGTTCTGGAAAACAGCATACAAGCAAGTACAAGTTGAGTGAGGTCCTTAGCATACTCTAGATGTTGGGTAAAAATACATGGAGTGGTTAAAAGTGAGAACAAATCAAAAGAAGGTTGCCTTTTAAAAAAAATGTATGTGTGAGTGTAGGAATACATGTGTTGTGTCTGCCTGTAGAGGTCGGAGGGCAACTTTTAGGAGTCAGTTCTCTCCTATTATGGAAGTTGGCAGTTTGGACTCAGTGTCAGACTTACAAGGTTAAATGTGCCTGCTAAGCTACCCCACCTGCATAAAAGGTTGCCCTTTCCTCTTTTTCTATTCTGTTCTTTCCTATTCTGTTCTGCTCTTTTCTGGTCTTCCCTTCTCTTTCTTTCTTATTGTAGATAATGTATGCTTAAAATATTTAATCACACTGTGTGGGATGATCTAGATGGATTTGCATCAAAATCTGGTTGAGTTTTGGTTGAGAAATTTCATTTTATTTATCTATTTGGTATGTAGTCCCAGAAAATACTTGTTTAAAAAAGAGCATTGGGTATGAATATCTTCTGATAGAGTGGTTGCCTAAGATGCTTGGGGCTTGGGGTTTAATATCCAGCATGAAATATAAAAAGGGAAAAATGTAGAGAAAAAGATGAATTTTCAAAAACAATTTCAAATCTTACAACAGTTCTTTGACTGTAGGTATATGGAGCTGCCATCCAGTTTTATGAACCTTACTCTCAAGAACGTCTAACAGAGAAACAACTTACACAGCTGGGCCTATTGACCCTCGTGGAGAAAAGAGTGGTCTCCAAACCCATCAATTCAAACAAGTGCATTTGTTTGCTTTCACACTGGCCTTTTTTTGAAGCTTTTAAGAATTTTCTTATGTTTATCTACAAAGTTTCTGTGTCTGGACCACATCCTCTTCCCATTGAAAAGTATGTATAATGAGGAGGGGTCATGGCTCTGTATGTATAATTTCTATGTATGTATAATGAGGAGGAGTCATGGCTATGGAATCAAGTGTGCAATGCTCATTTCATTGTTTGTTTAACTTAGCAGCCGAGTTGAAAGGATAGGAGAGTCAAAGTCACCTTATTTTAGCTCATTCCCTTCTTCATCTGAATAGCTTATTCCCTTCTCCACCTGAATTGTTGAAATTAGGAACTTGTCTTAAGAATTCTGGTGAGGAATTAACTTGCATATGTGTGTGGGTTTTTCCTATTCATTCTTTAGAAATCAAGACAACGAATATACACATGTACTTTGTGTAAGTGGCCAATACAAGATCTAGGTATAATGAGTGTTCATCTCTAAACTAATGGGGAAATTAGAAAGGTAAATTAACTGATTTTAAATGTGTCATTTTTGCATGAGGCAGAATGTTTCATTCTCTTTGTCATGAAAATGTTTTATAAGGAAGGAAAATAGATGTGGAGCTATAAGGGCTGTGGGTGTTTTGTTTTGTTTTGTTTTGTTTTCAGACAGAGTTCTCTTTGTAGCCCAGACTAGCTGCAAACTCCTAGGCCTCTTGGTTTCTGAGTTCAGAGACTTTATAGGTATGCATTGGTCATTTATTTTTGAGGCCAAGAGGGATGGTTCAGGTAAGAGTACTTGTTCTTGCAGAAGACTTGGGTTGGATTTCCAGCACCCTCACGTCAGCTCACAAGTTACTCAACTCTAGTTCTAGAATATCTAATATACTCTTCTGACCTCCACATGTCATGTACAGACATACATGTAAATAAAACATTCAGACACCTAGAATTAGTGAATGAAATAAATGAATAAATAAAAACTTACTGCATACATGCTTTTATATTGTACACATGTGTATATACCACTAAGGCACACACATAGAGGTCAGAAGATAACTGAGTATCAGAGTTCTCTCCTTCTACCATGTGGGCTCTGGGAGAATCAAACTCAGGTTGTCAGGCTTGGTAGCAGACACTTCTACCCACTGAGCCATCTCTCCAGCTCATGTTTTTTGTTTATTTTTGTATCTAATAAAGACTTTAGTAACAAACCAAGAAAGGTTAAGAACTTTGTGTAAACTCATCAAAAAATCAAAATTTAGTGTAAAAACAGGATTTCTACTTTTTTCCCAGAATGCAAGGTAGTGGCTTTTATGGTTTTACATTTAATTTTTGGTTGTCAGATTAATTACATTGAGGAGAAATTTAACATTGGTGATAGTAAGCACGCTTATGGGCAATTGAGATTCTATGGTTTCTATAATAGACTCAGAGATCAATGACATGATCATTGTTCTTCTCTTAAGGTAAACAATACATCCTGTCTCTCCCAAGAGCATAGATCTCTGGAGAAACTTGAAAAACATTGTTTGTAAGTAGAGAAATAGCATTTAGGTGTTCAAAGTTCAAGTAGTAAATCTAGAATTAAATTTCTTTTTTTTTTTAAGATTTATTTATTTATTCTTTGTGAGTACACTGTAGCCATACAGATGGTTGTGAGTCTTCATGTGGTTGTTGGGAATTGAATTTTTAGGATCTAGTTGGCTCCGCTTGCTCCGGTCAACTCTGTTTGCTCAGTCCCTGCTTGCTCTGGCCCAAAGATTTATTTATTATTATACATAAGTACACTGTAGCTGACTTCAGACACACTAGAAGAGGGCATCAGATTTCATTATGGGTGGTTGTGAGCCACCATGTGGTTGCTGGGATTTGAACTCAGGACCTTTGGAAGAACAGTCAGTGTTCTTACCTACTGAGCCGTCTCACCAGCACTAGGATTAAATTTCTTATTTATACTTCCTTATATTGGCATTGATAAGCAGGGCTATAAAAATAACTCTTGTTTGTTTTTATTTTTCAAGACAGGATTTCTCTGTGTATCCCTGGCTGGCCTTGAACTCAGAGATCTGCCTACCTTTGCCTTCTGAGTGCTGGGATTAAAGGCATATATCTCTACTGCCTGGCAAAAGTAGCTTTTTAAAAAAAGATTATTTTTATTTGTGTGTGTTCATGTTCGTATGTATGTCTACCACAAGTATATGATTACCCATGGAGGCCAGAAGAGGGGCGAGGAGCCCCTGGAGCTAGAGTTTCAGGTTATTGTGAGCCATATGAACTTAACTCAAGCTCACTGCAAGAGTCTAGTCAGTCTTAGCTGCTTCTGCATTTTATACAGCGACTTTTATATTATTGTTTTCCTGATGAAAATAATGGTTTTCGTTTGTTTTATTAGACAAGGTCTCACTCTGTAGTGCAGGCTGCCTAGAACTCTCTAGGATGCCCAGGCTAGATTTCAACTTGAGTAATCCTCCTGCCTCAACCTTTTTAAGTACCAGAATTACAAGAATCTACCAGTTTACTTTGCAAAGGTTTATTCTTTAGCCCAGTTTTAAATAGATTTTTTTATTGAAATGATATATAGTGGAATGAAAGGCTTGCTAAGATCTGAGATACATTTAAGAAAAGTAACTATGGTATTCATTTTACAATCTTTTCTAGGCACATTTCACATTTTATGCAAAATATCCCTTTTCCTTCACCACAAAGACCAAGAATCCTCATCCAGGTAATGAAAAGGGAGTCTATTCATGTCAGTTTGTGCTAAGTTCTTTGAGTGTGAGATGAAGCAGTATGTGTGTTTGAAGTTCTGACTATTCTTTATTGAACATTTTTTTCCTAGTCGGTTTTTAGACCTCAGGTGAATAGAACTAGAGTAAATACTACCTATGAGTCATGGTATTGTTTTTATTGGTTCATGTGTGCCCTTTCCATAGCTAAATTTAATAATTAAACCCATAACATAAAATTACGTGATAGTTATGTCCTTAGTTTCTGAGTAACTGATAGTATTTAGTATTTCAATATTTAAATGCTGAGTATTTAAAGTTTATTTGGAAGGAGGGAAATTAATACAGCTTTTAACAGTACTTTCAGACTGTACTAAAGAACCTGCTTCTTTCTTAGGCCTAGGTAGGTGCACAACTTGTGACATTTATTTACTACCTAGAATCAGTACAGACAAGATTTCAAAGACTTATTGCTTAGCTATAGGAATGAGATCGGGTTGTTATGAAAGTTGTGAAATATTTAGCTTTCTGTTTATTTATTGTCTCTTCCTGAATCATAGCAGATTATAACTGACACTGAGTAGCTTTATAGTCTAATGAGACAATCTATTTAATCTTTCTTCTACGAGATTGTCTATACTTTATAGCGGGGCTAAGTCAGACACTGTTGGTCTTAAATATATTTCAGTTCAGCAAGTATTAATTTGTATTACACAATTAATAAATGCTTAACTAAGTTTTTTGAATGAATAAATGTGAGGCTCTTATAAAAATTATTCCAAAATTTTAAATAACTGCATTTAACCTCCTAATTGGGTCAAAATTCAGTCATCAACTTAAGAAGAGCTGATTAAAAAAAAAACTCTTGAGTATTTACAATTATCATTTACATCTCAGTGTATTTAAAATTACATACCTTTCTGCATATTAAGCAATTTTTTGTTTATCTCTAGATCAAAATATTGAGACTCTAAAATTGCTTTGGCTAATTTGTCTTTTTGTTTGTTTAAGCTATCAGTCCATGATGCATTTATATTATCACAGCCAGTGTCCACACCTTTACCATTAAGGTAATGATGGTTTGCTTGTTTGTTTGTTTGTTTGTTTGTCTATGGCTAGATCCCAGGACAATATATATGTTGGGCCTTAGGAGCCACACCCTCATCCCATTTTATTATATTTAAAATGCTATTTTTATTTGCTTGGAACAAAATGCTCTAAAATATTTTACTGAGCTAAGCATAGTGGGACAAGCGTGTAATCGAAGAATCTTGGAAGACTGAGACAGAATAATTGCAAGTTTAAGGCCAGCATGGGTAACTTAATGAGATCTGTCTTAAAATAAAGAACTATGGGTACATGTAGTAGCACTTGTTCAGCTTACACAAGCCCTGAGTTCAATCTCAAAAAGAAAAAGGGTCAGAATACTTTGGGGGCAGGATGACACTAGGTAAGATAGGGTGTCACTTAGTATTGCCATCCTTGATACCTGAGTGGGTGGTGTGGCTAATTTAGTATGGAGGCACTTTGAGACAGTTGCAAGGCTGGGGAAATGATTCAGTAGGTGAAGTGTTTGTCCTGCAAGTTTGAGGATCTGAATTTTGGTCCACAGAACCCATGTATGTAGAAAGCATGTATGGGTTGTACATGCCTGTCATCCCAACAGTGGGCAGACAGGAAACAAAGACAAATGCGCCCTAGAAATCACTGGTGAGCCAGATAGCTCACTTGGTTAAGTTCTAGGTCAAGGATAGACTCTAAAACAAAAGATGACAGGTGCCAAAGACCAACACCTAAAGCTGTCTTCTGACCATCACATGCATGTCCACATATTTCATGCACAGACATTCTACAAAATCCATAATTATAAGATGTAATACAGGAAATACTTCTTTCTCACCTCTCCTTTCCATATTCAGTTTGTAAGTCATTGTTCATGGTGAGCGGATGTTCACCTCCTATATACCCCTTTTCTGCTTTTCATCTGTATCACTAATCCAGCTACTCTTTGGACTGTTTTGTTAGTAGTCTCTTGATTGATCCTTTTACTCTTAGGCCTTCAGTTTTTTATCTACCTGCAGCCAGTGCATCCTCTTATGAATATGAGTTTAATTGAGTCATTTCTCTTAACCATAATCTCTTGTTATTTTCACATGCTCCTTTATTTTGGATTTCTTGGATTATGCCATTAGTGTCTCCTGCTTCGGAGTTCTTACATAATGCTGTCTCCCAGCCCCATTACACTCCTACCTCTGTTCCTTTGAACTCAGCTCAAATTTGAGCTTCAGAAAATCATTCTTTTGAACCACACCATATACTACCTCATTAAATTAGTTGCATTTTGCTAAGTTATGAACTGAAATTAACATTAGATTCCTAACCTGCTTATGTTTTAGTAAAGTAGTTCCCAATCCTTTGTTTCTCTGCTCTCCAGTGGCGCCAACTTTAGCTCCTTGCTGATGAATCTGGGTCCTGAGAACTGCGCGACATTGCTGCTGCTGGTTTTGCTCGAGAGTAAGATTCTGCTGCACTCTCTGAGGCCAGCGGTACTAACTGGGGTAGCCGAAGCTGTCGTTGCTGTAAGTACAGCTTTTCTTTTAGAACAGAATTACTACTAAAGGATTTTGTACTTTTCTTTAAAGAAGGCAACTTTACAAATTCCAGCCCAGTCAGTTTGATATGAATGTAATTTGAGTGTATGAAGAAAACAAATGTTTGAGGGGAAAAAAATGTCAGTTTCTAATTTTTCATGTTTTAGTGTTCTCCTGAGAGTAAATACTCATTACATAACAGTAAAACTTGTAAGTGGAGCCTGGCAGTCTCTACCTGTAGTCTTAATGTTTCCTCAGGTGACACAAACAGGGGTCTTGTCATCCTAATAGAGGACCCTGGAGACACTAAAGTAATGAATCCCCCAAAGTCCAAATTGGAAGCTGTTGCTTTATTGAGATTACTCACAGATGAGTATAGATGAGCAATTACACAGAGGAGCAGCGGCAACCCGGATGTAGCTGCATCATGGGAGCGCTCCCTCTAGCCTCAATGACTTGTGGATGCTGGAACCCTAGCGATCTGTGGGACTTGTAGGCATCTCAGTAGGTCAGAGTCTTTTCCAGACACTGAAATGGTGCGAGTGTTTACTGTTCTTATGACCTAGCAGAGGGCCTTATGCGTCTGAGTCAAGTTTCCCAGGCTCCTGTAGTTTAATATCCTAAGTCTCTGCTTTTTCAAGAAGGGAATGTTTCAATCTGTAGAAAGTTACTACACAGTATCATAGCACTTAGGAGGCTGAGGCAGAAATGTGTGTGTGTGTGTGTGTGTGTGTGTGTGTGTGTGTGTGTCTTGTCTCAAAAAAATATAAAAAAGAAATAAACCAAAACACTAGTGAAATTCTAGTTGATTTTATTTTGTTATGCAAATTTATTACATGGTTATTTTCTAACTTTAACTTAACCACTGTCTCTCGTTATATATATGGCTTTATTGTGAATAGGATAATATAAAAATGCGCTCTTGGGTAAATCACAAATGAAGTCGAATTGTATTTAAAACACTATAATGCCCTTTTACTGCACTTAGAAATCAGATCATAATGAAGTTTTTGTTGCTATGTGTAACTGTATGCACATGTGTGTGTGTGCACACACATATACACACACGTACTTCTGTGTGTGCACATGCCTCTGCATTCATGAACTACCAGGCTTGCTCTGTGGGTGCTGGGTTCTGAACCTCAGCTTTCATGATTCTGCAGCAAGTGTTCTCTAACTACTAAGTGATCTCTTTAGCCTTTGTTTATTTTGCTATCTACTTAATGTGTGTGTGTGTGTGTGTGTGTGTGTGTGTGTGTGTGTGTGTGTGCCTGTTTGTCTGCTTGGATACATGAGTGCAGGTGCCTGTGGAGGCCAGAAGAGAGCATTGGATGTCCTGGATTTACAAGTGGTTGTGAGCCATTAGATATGGGTTCCTGGAACCAAATTCAGGTCTTGTTCAAGAGCAATACTCACTCTTAAATGCCAGGCCATCTCTCCCATCCCTGGTTTTGTTTTGTTTTTTTTAAAGACAGGCTCACATTCAGCTAAAGTTGACCTGGAACTTATTTATCAGGTTGGTGGTGTGAACTTTCACAGTTCTCCTGCCTTAACTGCCTGTGTTGGGATTAGAGGTGGAAGCTGCCATGCCTAGTCACCCTGCTTCCTTGGTGTAGAATACTTTTGTTCATGTTTCAGGTAGTTGTCTCTTTATAGTGAGGCTCACATTGCATGCACTAGTGCATCCTGCTCTGGACTCTGTTTATGGGTCTTTTTCCTCCATAGTATTATTCACTTTCTAATAAAATATATACTTTTTATATCTTGTGTTTATTGTATGCCTCTTCCTGTCATACTAGTTGTCAACAGACCAGGCAAGTCTGGCCTGCCAGTTCACGTCTGCCAGAAGTGTACAACTAATAGTTTTATTGGAACATATGCTACTTATTGACTTATTACTTGTTACTGTTTTCATGTACAGAAGCAAAATTAAGTAGTTGTTACAAAGGCTTTGAGGCCTAAATTACTCTTCTTTTTACGGAAAAAAAGACTAAAATTCTAGACTTTGAAGCTAGGAGGCATAGGTCTGTTTTTATTGGTACTGTAATCTCATTGTCTAAGAGTGCTTAGCACTTAATAAATGCTTGTGTATCTCTTTGTACATAATTCTTGAAGACAGAAATGCCAGTCTTGAATAACGATCTGTAATGGCTAGCAGAAGTGGTGCTATAGTATTTCTTTGGGGTTGCTGATGATGAGTAAGGGTGAAAATTGAACCAGACCTTAGAGCAATAGGTCATCCCTGATTACAGTTGTGGCGATTGATATTGAGCATTCAGGTCCAGAGGCAGGTCAGTGTCTACATAGTTGAGTGTGATGCCACCTACACTATGTAATACTCCTCATATAAAAGTCTGTTTTTTGAATGAGGCTTTGTAGTCACTGCAGTACAATTGGTTGGGAAGGTAACTGTATATGAACCAAAACAATATTTTAGTCTTTTTTTTCTCTTAGATTTATTTGTTTTATGTGTTTATGTCTGTGTATATATGGGCTACTGCCCATGGAGGCCAGAGGAGCGTATCAGATCTAGAGCTGGAGTTACAGAAGGTTGTGAGCCACTCAGTGTGAATTCTAGGAATTGAACCCAGGTCCCCTGGAAGAGTAGCCAGTGCTCTTAACCACTGAGCCATCTCTTCAGCCTCTTAGTGTATTTTTTTCAACCTATTAGAAAGTGTTCTTACAAATAGAAACAAAACCAAAACCAACCAACAAACAAAAACCTAAGTACACATACACTTAAGATGACAACTTGTAAATTAAAACTTCCCCATTAAATTTTGTGTGTGTGTGTATGTTTGTGCATGTTTATGTGTGGTGTGTGTGTGTGTGT
Organism: Mus musculus; assembly: GCF_000001635.26. Taxonomy (NCBI): domain Eukaryota; kingdom Metazoa; phylum Chordata; class Mammalia; order Rodentia; family Muridae; genus Mus; species Mus musculus. Next base: position 86,794,317 of record NC_000070.6, read on the forward strand.
CTGTGTGTGTCTGTATGTGTGTGCATGCTAGAGACAAACTTCTGATGTCATTCTTCTCTGGTGCATTACACTTTTTTTGAGACAGATTCTCTCACTGGCTATGTTGAATTTGCATGGCTAGCTAGCAAACCAAAGAGATCTGCCTGCATCTGCTTCCCCATTGCTGGGATTTTAAGAGCTCACTATGCCTGGCTTTTTGTTTATTTGTTTGAGAGTCTCAGAGAATGTTTAATATCAACTATATTTTGAAGAGGTCAAGCTTCACTGAAGTTGAATTATTTTAAATGTTTATTTGAAGTGTAGAAAATGTTTTAAGTGATGTTTTAATTATTATATTTTATTTTTTAGTGTGGTACTTGGGATAGAACCCCAGGTTCCTAAACCATGCTATACCCAGCCGCAGTCTCACACTAGTTTGTTTCTCCCACTGCCCACAGGCCTTCTGTGCACTTAGATTTTGGTCAGAGATCATAAGTGGATAAAATGCCCAAGTTTATAAAAATGTAGGTTTGTTTTATTACTTGGTGGGGGGCAGTTTCATCTTTTTGCTTTGATTCTCCATAAAGTATGCATGAGATTTGTGTAGAAGAATTAACCTGCAAAGAGCTGTTAGTGTGCCGTGATCATCAGTATTCTTGAAAATTTTAACCCAATAGTATTTGTAGTCATTTAACTTTGGAATGAAACTTAAAGTTGAAAAAAATAGATTTCATTGCTTTTCAGTGGTCCCTTTCAGTAGTAGTTAATTGTATAGTTGTCATTGCAAATTCAAATTTGGTTAATTTTTAAAAAACTTTTCCCCTAGATGATCTTTCCATTTCAGTGGCAGTGCCCATATATCCCCCTCTGTCCTCTTTCATTGGCTGGAGTGCTTAGTGCGCCTTTACCATTTATAGTTGGAGTGGACTCAAGGTACTTTGATCTTCATGACCCACCACAAGATGTTGTCTGCATTGACTTGGATACGAACACATTATATGTGTAAGTGATTCATTTTCTATTATCTCCCGTGTGTAGTTTCCACCATATGTAATTAAACCATTTACACGCATTTAGAAATAAGTTGGGTTGGCAGGAAATGTATAGATAAAGAAATTGAAGGTACTACTGGTATTGGTGGTGCATGTCTTTAATCATGGCACTAGGGAGGCAGAAGCAGGCTGATCTCTGTGTTCCAGGACAGCCAGGGTTGCTTAGAAAAACTCCATCAAAAAGAAAGGGTGCGGGGGTGGCCTGGGAGTGTAGCTCAGTTGATAGAGGGCTTGCTTAGCATTCTTGAAGCCCTGGGTTCCAGTTCCAGTACTGAATAGATGCTTTAGTGGCATATACACTTGGGATACAAAGGTGGCAGGATCAGAAATTCATAGACCTTCTACATAGTAACTTTGGAGCCAGCCTATACTACATGAGACCCTCTCTCTTCAGGCCCTTGTGGTCACTACAGGGTAATTGTTTGGGAAGACACCTGTAGGTGAACTGACAGAATAATTGTATGAAAGGAAGCAAACATTGCTTAGAAAGTAATACTGAAGCTAGTGTGGTAGCTTCCGCTCGTAAAGCCAGTACTTGGAAGGCTATGAATGAGAGGTCATCCTGGGCTACATTGTGAGATCCAGGTCAGCTTTAGCTACAGAGTGAGACATTGCCTCAAACAACCCCACAAAAACTTAAAATTAAAATAATACTGAAGTCGACGCACTGTATTTGAAACTGTATAGCTACAATGGCTCGTTATTATGTATATCTAGATTTATAGATAACTTGGAAGTAATGAGTCACTTCATGAATTCAGTTAGCACCGTCCCCCCTTCCTCCCTCATTTCCTACATTTCTTTCCTTGTTCTCCTGGGAATTGAACCCAGGATCTGCTGTGAGTTAAGCCTGATCTCTACCACTCAGCCTCATAGCCAGCTCTGAAATTTTTGTTTGTGAGAGTCTCATATATCCCAGACTGGCCCCGAGTTTGAGCTTAGCTGTGGTAGCCAAGGATGATCTTGAACTGATCTTCCTGCCTCTCCCAAGTGCTGGCGTTACAGGTATGTATCATACCCCACCTCCAACATCCTTCCTTTTATGGCAGGAAAAACAAGTGTTTTATAGTGGATGGTTCCCCTTGGATTAGACAGACTGTGACATGTGAATGCATGCCAGTTCCTAGTCATTTGGTACATTATCATTGTCATTTTGTAGAGAAGAAATTTGAGTAACAGACATTCAAAGTGATTATTTCTCAAAGTCAGATAGATAGTAAATGTTAGAGCCAGATTCCAAACTGATGATAATTCATATAGGGATGACAGTGTTCGTTGGGGATTTATTTATTTATTTATTATATAAGTACACTGTAGCTATCTTCAGACACACCAGATGAGGGCATCAGATTTCATTTCAGATGGTTGTGAGCCACCATGTGGTTGCTGGGATTTGAACTCATGACCTCTGGAAGAGCAGTCAGTGCTCTTAACTGCTGAGCCATCTCTCCAGCCCCTCGTTGGGGATTTAAAAGGTAGCACTAAAATAGATACTGTGTAATTACATCAAGTGAGATTACTTGATCAGAGTTAAATGCTACATGCCATCGATTTAAACACATGAAAGTTTCATATTAATTTGACATCTTATTTACTTAATTATAAGAAAAAATCTTACTCTCTGTTCTTGGTTGGCCTGAAACTTGTTATAGACCAGGCTGTCCTTTAACTTGAGGTGATCTTCTTGCCTTTGCTCCCTAAGTCGTAGTTATGTGCAGTCATGCTCAACTAGTGTGAGTCTTAAAAGTACCTAGAACATGGCAGTATGACAGCCCTTTAGTCAGTTCTCTTTCCAGGGAGGATACAACATTTGCTTATGTGCTGGTGGCTGGCATTATCAGCCAGGGAGTATTTGAAGTTAATTTCTACTTGGAGTTCCTTGGACCATGCTGGTAAATTTGGTTGGACAGTAGGAATTGAAGGAAGGAATCCCTTCTTCCCAGTTGAAATCTGAGCAAGCCAACATTACTGAGTCTTAGTTTGGTTTTCATTCAGCACCATACCTGGTTGTGACCAAAATAGGGGCCTGTTAATGAATCCTTCTGTCAGATGGGGCTTTGCGTTTCTCTAGGTTTCTAATCACTGAAGCCTGGAGACCAAGCTATTAAAGCAAGTCTGGTACATGCTGACTTGTAGAACATTTTTCAAAGCCATTGTCTCTGCTCTGTTTTATATTTCTGGATTATAAAATTTTAACCTTTATTTAGCTTTTATTTTTATTTTATCTGCGTCTTTAGGGTTTTTTAAAAAAGTGCTTTTATGGTCATAGATTATGTTAAATAATGCTGTATTTGATTTCTTCTTACCTCTGTGAGGAATCCAATGAGCTATATTTTCTTTGATTCTTTGTTAAATTTCATCCAGTGGCTTGGGCATATAGTATTTTTAGAGTTCTGCCAATAGGTTAACGTTTCAAGTCAGTTAATTTAATTCTTAAAAACGTTACAGTGTTTTAACTTTTAAAATCAGACCTGTGGTCTGTATTGTACGACTTGCTGCAATGGAGAAGGCTGTTGGGGACAGTCACATTGCCTAAGGTCTATTGACAAGAACGAGAAGCACCCTAAAGCACCTCCCATTCCATGTGTCAGTGTTAGTCTTCAGTGCATGAAAAATGTCCCTTTTAGCTTTGACAGAAGAATTTTGTTTAGTACAAATGAATTATATAGCAGATTTTCCTAACTCTCATTTAATAGAGCTGATGAAAGAAAGAACATAAACTGGAAGCAGCTTCCCAAAAGGCCGTGCAAGAGTCTGCTTGGCACCCTGAGGAGGCTGTATCAGCAGCTCTGCTCAGGTGAGTGTGTGGCAGGGTGGGGCGGGGCCAGCTCGTGCCACAAACCCAAATGGGAGTTGCTCTTGCTCCGTCTGTCTCATCCTTTCTTTTTAGTATTTTATTTCTAATTGTGTGTGTCTGTGTGTTTCTCTGTGTGTGTGTGTGACATGTGCATGCATGTGTAAGGTACGTGTGGAGCCCAAAAGAGAGCGTCAGATCCCAAGGAGCTGTAAGCTGCCCAGTGTGGGTGGTTAGTCTATGCAAGAACAGTGTGCACGCATGCATTCTTAACCACTGACCGGCTCTCTCGCCCCTTTTTATGTTTTGAGACACTGTCTTTGCTCAAGTTGACCTGGAACTTGTGATCCTTTTCTTTCTGCCTCTCCCCTTTGAAAGTGTTTTAAATGTGAAAACAAGATAAGATAATTAAAAGACAGGAAATTGTTAATTAAACATATTTGGTTCTGTTTAATGAGTTATTTTATATCAGACCTAAACAATATGTGGTTAGTTATTTTTTGTTTTTTAACATATTCTTTGTACCCTTTCCTCTTTGCTACCCTTTGAGAGCTAAAGATGACTTCATACTCACGATCCTTTTGTCCCTACCTCCCAAATGTTAGTGTTGCAGGTGTAGAGTCCGAGGCCAGCTTGTGTAGTGCTGGGGACTAGACCCGGGGTGGGGGCGCACACCATCTGAGCTACAGCCCGAGTCCAATGTTTTGTTTTGTTGGTTTTGAGAGTTTTTACTTGTTTGTTTAGGATATTTTAGATTGGAGCTCATGTTTGTCCTAGGGCTAGTTCCAACCTGCTGTGTAGCTGAGTAACCCCAGCACTTAGGGAGGCCGAGACAACAAGATGGTGAAAGAGAAGCCAGCCTGGATTACTTGGTTAGAAGAGAGAGGGGGAGAGAGAGAGAGAGGGAGGGAGAGGGAGAGGGGAGGGGGCGGGTTGTGAACTTTATTTTGACTATTTTCTTTCTTTCTTTCTTTCTTTTTTTTTTTTTTTTTGGTTTTTTGAGACAGGGTTTCTCCATATAGCCCTGGCTGTCCTGGAACTCACTTTGTAGACCAGGCTGGCCTTGAACTCAGAAATCCGCCTGCCTCTGCCTCCCAAGTGCTGGGATTAAAGGCGTGCACCACCATGCCCGGCTGGACTATTTTCTTATCATTCAATCATGATATAGTAAATATTATATATTAATACCTTATTTTGCTTTTCCTTGTCAGTTCACCGAAAACCTCAAGAAAGTTCAGCAATTGAGATGACTCCAATTGAAGCAGATTACTCTTGGCAAAAAAAGATGACACAATTGGAGATGGAAATTCAGGAGACATTTTTGCGATTTATGGCGTCTATTTTAAAAGGGTACAGGTCATATCTCAGACCAATCACAGAAGCTCCTTCTAATAAAGCCACAGCTGCGGATTCATTGTTTGATCGACAGGGTGAGTGTCAGTGAGATGACAGTTGCCTTCATTAAAGTCAAAGGTAGTTCTGTTTAGGGCTGCAACGTAGATGCATTTACTATATCCATAGACGTTCATATTCAAATGTAAGGAATTTGCATTTCCTGTAACCTACCCCTATTGGTAGATAACTATTTTTATACGCCACTGTTTTTTATGAAAAATGTGAAACTGACTGTGTTTAATTTGAAGAGTCCAATGTGTTGTGTACAATCCCATATGATCAGTTATTTCAAGAAGACACATCTGGGACTTGCCAGGATTTTTGGCAGTTTTTCTTTCCTCAGTTTCGTAATTTGTGCCTCAAAAATTATTTTACAGACTGAAACCACCAGTTTCTATGACATGGTCTGAAGTTTTATGTAAAGAGTATAGCATTTGTTCTAGGGAATGAAGACATTAGACAACAAAGTACTGTAAATAACCAAATGCAGTGTTGATTCCATGAGAGGCCTAACTTGGTAAGAAGTTTTTCCTGAAGACATAACACAGTGAAGAATGGATATGAATTGAATAGTGACTTTGACTTAACTTTTATGCAAACAAAACATATATGCAATCCTCACACAGTTGTCATCTAGCTTCAGTGGTTTCATCTGCCTCGTCCGTTCCCTTCCCCTCCGTTTCATTTAAAGTACAGTGCAGACAGGCCATCATTTCTTCAGTAACTGTTATTATAGATTTATGTGTATGAGCTGCTATAGCATTGTGTTGTTCAACATTTCATCTCCTATTGGAAATTCGATTGTATCAAGATCCACTCTGCCTAGTAGAATTACCATGTGAGCTATACATTGTAGTAGCCACATAAAAGTTTAACAACTAAGAAAAACTAATTGTAATTGTATTTCCTGTATCATGTTTGAACAGTATCATTTCAACATACAATCAGATTTTTTAAAGATTTATTTATTTTATGTATGTGAGTACACTATAACTGTCTTCAGACACACTAGAAGAAGGTATTGGATCCCACTACAGATGGTTGTGAGCCATCGTGTAGTTGCTGGGAATTGAACTCAGAACCTCTAGAAGAGCAGTCAGTTGAGTCATCTCTCCATCCCCCTATCAAACTTTTTTTTTTTTGGTTTTTCGAGACAGGGTTTCTCTATGTAGCCCTGGCTGTCCTGGAACTCACTCTGTAGACCAGGCTGGCCTCGAACTCAGAAATCCGCCTGCTTCTGCCTCTCGAGTGCCAATCAAACATTTTTAGTTATTAAAAAGTTATTAAATAGCCTTACATTTCTTATGTTTATATTGTCTATAAAATGCAGTATGTATTGTGTAACTTACAGTGTAGTTCCATTAGTTGCACTTAAGATGCTGTATTAACACCTGTGGTTACTGAAATAAATAATATGGGTCTGGAAGCTTGATGACTAAAGACTTAAGTTCAGTAGTTTTAGCATATGGCAACAAAACGCTGCCCATTCTCTCTCTCTCTCTCCTTCTTCTTTCTCATGGTTTCCCCTTTCCCTCTATTTCCTTTTTTCCCTCTCTGTCCCTTTCTCTCCTTCCCTCCTCACCTCCTCCCATTCTCCTCACTTTCCCTCATAATTTGCTCCTATTTTACTTAATAATTTTCCTGTTGTTCAAGAGGTTGGGAATGAATGAGTAATACAGCATCCAAATGCCCTAAGGCATCAAAAAAGGAAGACAGAAAAAGTAGCCTAAAAACCATATTTTAAATGGTGTTAGAGTGTGGAGGACTATTTGAGATAGTTAAATTTTCAGTCTTTAAGAACGAATTGGCTGAACTTACATGCCTTTAATTCCAACATTCAAGAGGCAGGGGGAGAAGAATCTTGAGTTCAAGGGCAGCCTGGTTTATATAAAAAGCTATAGGCCAGCCAGTGCTGTATAGTAAGACTCTGCCTCAAAACTAAAGAGATGACTAGCAGTTAAGAATAAACTGCTCTTGTAGAAAACCTGAGTTTGGTTCCCAGAATCCAGTGTTGAACAGCTCACAACTGCCTTTAACTCCAGTTTTCAGGGGATCCAGTGTCTTCTAATGGCCTCCTAAGATTCCTGCACACATGGTGCATGTATACACCCACACACACACACACACACACACACACACACACGGGCGGGGTGAGGATTGGTATACTGGTAGTTTCAATAAGCCTACTTCCTCACCTTCTTTGTTTGCTAGCTTCACCAAAACAGAAAAACAAGCAAAAAGAACTGGTAGTAGTAATTCAACTTTATAGAGGCAAACCAAACAGAGATACTGATCTGAGAGTGATATGGGAATTAAAGATTAGTAGTTATATTGAAAACTAGCAAGGAACGTATGATGAGTATGCCTCTGTAAAGACTCATTGAGACCCCATGGTCTTTAAAGCCCCGAGTCTTTCATGCTTTGTGCATGGTAGTTACCTTTTAATCACTGTGACAACATGTGGGAGGAAAACACCCTTTGATAAAGCAGAACTTCCATGGAAAAGCATGGCTAAGGAAAACTGTGCACCTCTTGACAATCAGGAAACATAGGGAGAGACAGGGCTCTGGGGGCAAGACATTTCCTTTCCAGTTCTGTCCCTACTCACCTGCTTCTTCCTCTGGACTTTCCTGCTAATTCCTCCTTTAATTTGAACTAAGTGGGTTAACCCATCGGTGAACGATCTGGTCACCTCTCACTAGTGCCCTCAGCTGTGGACATGAGCCACTTCATGTGACGCCTCATAGACAAACCCCAACAGTGAAGAATGACGGTGGTAGGAATGAGGGGCTGATGTGTGGTCCCTGAAGGAGAGGCCCTGGCCTCCGTGAAACGGGATTACTAACCAAGTGCTTAACTTTGAACCGCATAGAAATCCTCGTCACATGCAGGAATGATGGGCTGATTACTAGTAGAGGAAGAAAACGGACCCATTGAATTATATCAGCCATTGGCTTAAGAGTCTCAGAGGGAAGTTCTTGTTTTGTTTTTTGAGACAGGGCTTCTCTGTGTAGCCCTGGCTGTCCAGGAGCTTGTTCTGTAGACTGTGCAAGACCTGAACTCAGAGTTGAGAACCACTTGTCTCTGCTTCTGAGTGCTGTGATTCAAGGCATGCAGCACCACGCCCTCCCAGAGAAGAGCTCCTGTTTGCTCAGGACATAGGGCTGAGGTTTCTTAGAGGATTCATAATTCAGTGAAGAGATTGGTATCAGGGGTTTCATAGTTAAGTCAGGCAGAGAGAACTTTATGTGATTGTTAGAAATTCCCATAAATGTGAATTTGCATGAAGGGATGATAATATATATTAGAATAATGTTTGATATGACATTAGTTCCTTTTTAAAAGTTTATTATGATTTTGTTTTCTTCAGGTTTTTTGAAAAGTCGGGATCGTGCCTATACAAAATTCTATACTCTTTTATCCAAAACACAGATTTTTATTCGTTTCATTGAAGAATGCAGTTTTGTAAGTGATAAAGATACTGGATTGGCATTTTTTGATGATTGCATCGAGAAGGTAATATTTTGTTTTATGTGCCAACTTAAAAAAAAACCTTGTGTGTGTGTTTAAAAGAGAGCAGAAGGGATGTTGGGAGGGAGAGAGAGAGAGCAAGCGAGCCTGACTTTCTATCTACTTGCTTCTATTACTTGATTTGCTTTTCTCTCTGAGGCTGTTGAATGTTAAAAATGTTTCCTAGCCGGGCGTGGTGGCGCACGCCTTTAATCCCAGCTCTTGGGAGGCAGAGGCAGGCGGATTTCTGAGTTCAAGGCCAGCCTGGTCTACATAGTGAGCTCCAGGACAGCCAGGGCTACACAGAGAAACCCTGTCTCGGGAAAACAAAAAAACAAAACAAAAAAAAAAAATGTTTCCTTACCTAAGTCTTAGTGTTTGTTGTTGGTGGTTTAATCTAAGTGAACAGGATATGATTAGTTTTCTTATTTAAAAGCTATGGGGGGCTGGTGAGATGGCTCAGTGGGTTAGAGCACCCGACTGCTCTTCCGAAGGTGCAGAGTTCAAATCCCAGCAACCACATGGTGGCTCACAACCATCCGTAACAAGATCTGACCCCCTCTTCTGGAGTGTCTGAAGACAGCTACAATGTACTTACATATAATAAATAAATAAATAAATCTTTAAAAAAAAAAATAAATAAAAGCTATGGGTACTGGAGAGATGGCTCAGCGGTTAAGAGCACAGACAGTTCTTCCAAAGGTCCTGAGTTCAAATCCCAGCAACCACATGGTGGCTCACAACCAGCAGTAATGAGATCTGACGCCCTCTTCTAGTGTGTCTGAAGACAGCTACAGTGTACTTATTTATAATAACAAATAAAAATCTTAAAGGAAAAAAAAAAAAAGAGCAGCACTGACTGCTCTTCCGAAGGTCCTGAGTTCAAATCCCAGCAACCACATGGTGGCTAACAACCATCCGTAACAAGATCTGATGCCCTCTTCTGGAGTGTACTTACAGCTACAGTGTACTTACATATAATAAATAAATAAATCTTTTAAAAAAAGTTATGGATTTTTGGGTAGTGGTCTGCTGTTTTCTTGCTTTAATGTCTTTCAGAATAGTTTGATAATATCTGCAAGACTTTTTTGTTAGTGTTTAAGTTTTCTTTTGAGCTAGAGACTTATGTGAGCCAGGCTAGCTTTGAGTTTGCTACTTAACTAAGGATCACTGAATTCTACCTTCCATGTGCTTCCATGTGTCACCTCCTCACACCATATGCTTCCATGTGTCACCTCCCCACACCATAGCACCTTTTTTTTTCTTCTGATGGAGTCTTGATATGTTACCCTGGCTGGCCTGGAATTTGCTGTGTAGACTAAGACTAGTCTGGCCTGGAACTTGAAATCCTCTGCTTCCCAAATACTGGGGTGATTAGAGCCATGTACCCCTATGCCCAGCCCTTGACTTTGAATAGTGAGGAATTAAGTTCATATGTCTTTTTAAAATTTTTTATAGGTTTCATGTTTTTTCTAAATAGATCTAGGAGCCACATTTTCCTTTCACAAATCATATTATATAAGGCTTGAAATTATATATCCATGAATAGTTGAGTATTATGTTTTAATTTTTATCGACCTTCAGTGATTCATGTGCCTTAGAAACCATGTTTGAATACGATTTATAAAACAACTAATCAAAGCCAAGTATGATAACATGCCTGTAATTCCTCTGCTTGAGAGGTTAAGGCAGAAAGATGGGAAGTTCAGGGCCAGCCTAGACTATAGAGCAAGCTCTAGGCCAGCTGTGGCTACATAGTAAGACCTGTCTCAAAGAGTGAGGGAGGGAGGAAAGGAATATGTTTTAATGTAAGCATAGAAAACCTAATTGTGTATACCTGGTATTGAAAAAAAAGTTTATTTTTGTGTATGTGAGGTGCATGCACACGTGTGGTGATGGACATGTGCAGAGGACAGAGGAGGAGGCTGCCCGGTGTCATGCTGTGCCATTCTCCACCATGTTCCTTGGAGATAGGGTCTGTCACTGAACCTGGTGCTGGGCTGGTTGTCAGCAAGGTCCAACAGTCTTCCTGTCTCTGCCTACCTCTTCCCCATTGTACTGGGCTTAAACAGGCTTGTGCAGCTGCCCTGCTTTTTATGTGGGTGCTGAGATGGAACTCAGATCCGTATGTTTGTCTGTAGAGTGCTCTCAGTCACTGCACCATTTCTCCAGCCCTGAGTGGTTTCTCTTCCTCTTCCTCCTCCTCTTCCTCTTCTCCTCCCCTTCTTCAAGTTTCTTCTTTGTAAATCAAGATTTAAAATTTTTAAAAATTATTCAACTCGATACAGGTTTTCACTTAGAATTTCTCTTTTTCTCTTCTTAGTTGTTTCCAGATAAAGGTGTAGAGAGAACAGAAAAGGTATGATTTTTTTCTTATGTTTAAATGTTGCCTTTGAGAATTAGAATTTTACTTATATGCACATTAATTGGAGAAATGCTTATTTTCAGGTTGACTTGGATTCAGCAGAAGACACCAGATTGATAGAGCTAGATGATTCACAGAGAAGTGAACACACTGTATTTATAATGCCACCTGAGCCGCCTCCTGATGATGGAAATAACTTATCACCTCAGTACAGGTAGAATGAAATTTTTAAAGAGCTACTTGGGCATCGTTTAGATAGTTTATTTCAGTTTTTGCCATGATTAAGAGATGTAAATGTTTAGTATGTGTAGTATGTTTAGGTAATTTTCAGTGTAAATTCAGTGACCTGAGATAAATATTCTGTGGAGTTACTACCAGGTGTTACTGTGTAAGGGTGAATGGCCTTACTGGAAGAGGGAGGTCAGACAGTAATATTTACCTAGGAGTTACACTATAGTTTAATCTGCAGAATTTTATTTCTTTTAAAAAAAAAAGATTTGGGTTTGGGGTTAGTTGTTGTTGTTGTTGTTTTGAGATTCCCTACCAACTTCCTTTAGGAGTTTTAATCCTGTGAAATTCTTCAGTTAGTGAGATAGAGAAAATGTGAAAGTAGAGGAATCAGCCTGTTTAAAGACTAGGAACTTAGCAAGTAGGATTTAGATGAGAATCTTTTCAGAAATTACAGTAAATATGTTTTCCTTACTATAATCATCATGGTACATAGTTTAATAAGCTTTAATGAAATAAGAAATATTACACACAATTTTAGTACTAATTTTAAATTTATTAATAACTTTAGGTATGTGTGTATAGTGTGTAGACAAGTTCATCTTAAACATTTTCTTTGTAACCTGTGTTTACCTTTAATGGTCTGAGCATTCTTTCATGCCACTGAACATTTTCATGGCTTATAATTTTAGTGACCACCTTGTGTACAGTTACTGTAATTTATTTGCCTTTTTTCTTGTGGATTTGTTCATAGTTTTTTGTATCTTTGCATACATAGATATACACACACAAACAATAACTCTCTAAGGAAAAGTCAAGGACCTTTGTAGAGACTACTCTCAACAGGGCTGAATGACACTGGGGTTATACTGCAACTGAGTGTCTTAAATGCTAGTTCAATTTCATGCTGTGTAATTAATTTTTACTTTGTCTTAACTTGTGTAGTTGAGGCTTTCGGTATTGACATATAAATCACAATCAAGGGAAGGCAGGCTTTCTACAGGGATAATTTGTCAAATCAGTAGACAGTTTCCAAGGAGAAAAAGCCAGCAATAGGAAAAAAACCTCAGCCTTTCTAACATTTAAAAAATGCACACTCAACTGTTGAGCAGCAGTTTACGTGTTGAGGCTGAGCTATGCTGGGAGTGTGTGTTAGTATGCCCATGCTCGTCACCTGCTGTTGATTAGAATGTCTGGTTCTTCTTGAGAAACAACTGCTTTAGCTTAGTATTTTAATAAATTAAGGAAGAGTATTTACAAAGAAACACACATATAGACAATTAATTGATGATATTCGAAGAAACTGAATAATATTCAGAAGTGTAAAGAAGTTGTTAAACCATAATTTCTAAATTAAAAAGACTGTATTTTTTCCTTTTAAATACTGATGCAATGTCTTAAAGAAAAAGTTGATTATTAAATATACTGGTATTTTAAATATAATTATCCTTAAACATACAGATTTTATGAAAAGAGTTATGAATTCCTCAGTAAGACAGACATTAGGGATTTTTCTTTTTTTGCAGACTGGTTGAAAATAACAATAGCTGGGACCAGCTAAAGTTCCTGACAGGACATTCTGTAATACGAGCAATGTTTTCTCATACTTTGAAACAAATTGTAAGGAGTTTTAAAGAATATTATAGGATAAGATTTAGAAATTTATTTAATTTAAAATTAATATAAAATGTATTTAAATATTTAGAAAGTTTAGACATTTTCACCTAAGTACTGAGTAAGAATTTGATGGATATAACCCAGCAGTTCTATTTTTGCTTCCTATTTTAGTTACACATACTTTCCAAGATTGGATCTTAAGCTTTTTGACAGCCCACAGAAGCTGAAACTGTGCTTCAATAGACATCCTCCTGGGAGTAGCATTACAAACAGCCCTGCCCTCATGGCTAAAAGGACTAAACAGGTCAGATGTTCTTTCTATAACCCGTCTTCATTGAAAATGTAAAATATATATGTACAGAATCCTTAGCAGCCATTTGAAGGCCTGTTGTGGTTGGCATGTGTGTAACTATTTCTTGTACCCAACTTGAAATTAAAACTGAAGTTTAAAGCACCCATTTATATTTAAGGGAAGTCTTGAGATTCAAACAAACCTTTACTTTTCTGGACTTGTGGTGGAACACTTAATCCCAGCATTTAGGAAGCAAAGATGAGAGGATTTCTATGTGTTTGAGGCCACTCTGGCCTATATAGTGAATTCCAAGCCAGTCAGCACTATCTAGTGAGATCCTGCCTCAAAAATTATGCCGGGGCCTAGCAAACACAGAAGTGGATGCTCACAGTCAGCTATTGGATGGATCACAGGGCCTCCATTTGAGGAGCTAGAGAAAGTACCCAAGGAGCTAAAGGGATCTGCAACCCTATAGGTGGAACAACAATATGAACTAACCAGTACCCCGGAGCTCTTGACTCTAGCTGCATATGTATCAAAAGATGGCCTAGTCGGCCATCACTGGGAAGAGAGGCCCATTGGACACGCAAACTTTATATGCCCAAGTACAGGGGAATGCCAGGGCCAAAAAATGGGAGTGGGTGGGGAAGGGTATGGGGGACTTTTGGGATAGCATTGGAAATGTAAATGAGGAAAATACCTAATAAAAAGTATTTAAAAAGAAAAAAAGTATGTAATTTAGCTGGGCAGTGGTGGTGCATACCTTTAATCCTTGTACTTGAGAGGAGGCAGGGGTAGGTGGATCTCTGAGTTCGAGGTCATATGTATATTTATGTGTGTGAATGAAACCTTATTGTGAGAAAATTCATATACCACATAATTTATCCACTTAAAGTATTTATGTAACTCAGTAGCTTGTGTTCACTCTGGTACTTTCAGTGTGTTCTCAGGATTGTGCATCCATCACCTCAGTTAATTTTAGAGATGAAAATAACTCTAGAAGCAAAACCCATATCCTTCTTCACACCCTTTCTCCCATAACTCTCTGCAGCCACTATTCTGTTTTCTGTCCCCAAGGTGCATTATTCTAGGCATTTCATGTAAATAGGATACTGTAGTAGTATTATTTTGTGATTATCTTTTTTAGCTTAGCATAGTCTTTTCAAGATCTATCCATTCTCTAGCATGCATTAGTACTTAATTTTGACTGAGAGGTATGCACATAGCAGCTTATGTGTTCATAGGCACGCAACAGTTCTTATTTTTGGCTACTATAAATAATGTTGGTATAAACATTTGTGTGCAGTTGCCAAGTAAATATTTTTATGTCTTTCCAGGATATCTAGGAATAGAGCTGTTATATTTATTATATGGTAATTCTGTGTTTCCCTTTTTGAGGAAAGGATAAGCTATTGTTCAGAATGGCTACATCATTTTACATTTCTATGAACAGTTTAGAGTCCCAATAATTACAATATCCTTTTCATGTATTATCTGCCTTTTTAAAATTACTGCCATCTGATGGATATGAAATGATAGATACTTCACTGCAGCTTTGATTTGTATTTTCTTTGGGTCTTACGTACAAAACAGTATTACAAATACTACACCAAAGGGAGTTAACTCAGGACAGTCTTGCTGTCTTGTAGTACCGCAGCATCTAATTTAGGAAGAAAGGAGTGCAAGCTATGCTGAGAAGCATTAAAATAACATCCTTTATACACTGATATTTGAAGATCCTTTAGAATGAACTGGGATTCTAACAGTTCTGCTGCTTTGTCCTCCTGGGTATTTGGATTGCAGTTATAAGCCACATTGTCTAGCCTTGGAGCAGTTATTTTTAAAGACCTACTCAGTGAGAGAATCTATGTAAACAATAAACTCAGAAAGGAGAATTAAGTGGATATCTTGGCAAAAAAGAACTTAGGGCATCTTAATTGTTAGTAGAGAGAAGAATGAGAAAATACTTGTTTAAGATTAGAGGCAGCCTGGAGAAAGGGAGGGAGGAGCCTCTGCAAGCCCGGGCACCTGAGCTCGTCCCCAGAGCCCACCTGAATGGAAGGAGTGAGCCCACAAAGGTGTTCTCTGACCCCTGCACATGAGCCATGCACATGTTGATCAATACACAGCCTATTCAGTGTTTTTCGGAGTTCACCGATTCTTGGATTTTATACTTTAGTAATGCCATAAATATATAGTACAAGAAATATGTTTAGGACCAGTTCAGAAGTTATTGGAAATTCTGTCCTATCCTGAGCCAAAAAAAATGGTTAATGATTTTTTTTTAAATGAAACTCAAGTTAGCAGCCCATTCAACATTTTTAAAAGTAAAACATTGTGATATAACACAGTCCAAATGTAAAACTCAGTCAGTAATGTGCTCAATCCACATGTATGTGGATCTGAGTTCTGGCCTCAGAATCCACACAAAAGAGCCAGGTGAGGTGGTGAACACTTGTAATCTCAGTAAAGACTCAAGAGGATCCCTTGGGCTTGCTGGTCAACCAGCCTTATCTAACCAGAGAGGTCCAGGCCAATGGGAGAGCCTACCAAAACCAAAACCAAAACAGAACAGAACAGAACAGAACAAAAAAACCAGAATGGATAAACACACGAGGAACAGCTGAGGTTGACCTCTGCTCTCCACATGTCTGTGCACACATACAAATATGAACAAAGTGTCACAAAAAATTATTTTTTGATGTTTACACACTGAGGAATAGGGATAGGGAGCTATTAAGTGTGTTTTCTCTTCTACAAGTAAGTCATCATGTTTCTGAAAGAGCAAGGAATTGCATGTGTTGTAAAAACACTGGGTACCAGCCGGGCGTGGTGGCGTATGCCTTTAATCCCAGCACTCGGGAGGCAGAGGCAGGTGGATTTCAGAGTTCAAGGACAGCCTGGTCTACAGAGTGAGTTCCAGGACAGCCAGGGCTATACAGAGAAATCCTGTCTCGAAAAACAAAAAACAAAAAAACAAAACAAAACCAAAAACACTGGGTACTTAATGTTCGGTTGTATTGAATAACAGTTAAGGCATTTTCAGCAGTGTCTAAGCTTGGCATTTGTGATGTGATTGGGGTCCAGTGCAAGCTTGTGTTTGAGCATAGTGAGCACTCACATATCTTGGAATCTTTGCCTGTCTGATTTTGAAGTAGTTTTTGGCTATTGTGTATTTGGAGCAGATGCAGTGACCTGCGTCCAAACACTAGGTGGAGCCAGGGAAATCCCACAGAAGAGGGGGAGGAATGGTTGGGGGAGCCAAAGGAGCAGAAGATACCAGGAGAACATGACCCACAGAACCTACTAGGCAGGACTCATAGGGGCTCACAGAGAGCAAAACAACAGTCAGGAGGCTGTATTGGTTTAAGCTAGGTTTGGGTTCTCTGTATAAACCTTATGGTTGTATAGCTTAGGGTTCTTGACGGACTCCTTCTGGATTGCCTCCTCCAGCCTTGATAGCAGGTTTTGTGCCTGGTCTTATTGTAACTTGTTAAATCCTGTTTGCTGGATAGCCCTGGGAAGCCTGCTGTTTTATTTGTTTTGTGGGGTTTTGTTTGTTTGTTTTGTTTTCTTTTAAGGGAAATGGAGAAGTGGATCTGGGAGATTGGGGAGGTTGGGGAGGGGCTGAGAGGAGTAAAGCAGGGGGGGGCTGCAGTTGGGGTGTAATGTGTGAGAAAAGAATAAAAGAAGTGACTGTATTAAGACAGAAGCTGGGCCAAAGTTCTTGGAACCGTGTGACACAAAATTAAGACTAAAAATCCTTCATTTTTAAAGTCTAAGATTACATTAAAATTTTCCCTTTATTTCTTCATTTACAATAATGGATTTTAATGAATACAGCGATATTTATTTTCTTTATAGGAGATAAAAACAGCTCATAAGTTGGCGAAGAGATGTTATACGAATCCACCACAATGGGCCAAGTATCTATTCAGCCACTGTTACAGTCTGTGGTTTATTTGTCTCCCAGCCTATGTTAGAGTTTCTCACCCTAAGGTCCGAGCACTCCAGCAGGCACATGATGTGCTTGTTAAGATGCGGAAGACAGACGTGGATCCACTAGATGAGGCAAGTACAAGCACTGAGATATTTTTCAGCTCTTACTGTTGTTGCAGTGGATGTTTGTGTTTGGCAAGTGAGCTATAGCCGTAGCCCTAACTGGTACATATGGTTTTGCAATTTTAAGTGTTTGGGTCTTGGTGACTCATGATTATAATCCTAGCACATTTTGAGGCTGAGGCAGGAGATTGCCCCAAGTTTCAGGCTAGCACACCCTGACCCACAACCGGTTGTAAACATAATAAAACAAAATGAAGTAAAAAGCAAAAAGGAAAGTAGAAAAGTTAGTTAATTAAGCTCTTAGTCTGCCAAGTATCCTGGTTGGGGTGAAAGGTATTTTAACCATGTTTGATTTTAGAAATGAATTCTTTTTCACATTATGGAGAACACTATTTCATGTTATGGAAAACAATGATTTTCCTTATATAGATTTATTTTCTTAAAACAGATGAGACATGTGCATGAAATAATACAATTGATTATTTGTTAGGTTGAATAGAGTTTATTGTTGTATTTTATTTGTTTTCTTAGACAAAAGTTTTCTGTAACTATTCTAGTCTGGAAGTCACTGTGTATAGATGGCCTTGAATTCCTGATCCTCCCGCCTTTGCCCCCTCCTAACCACCCTGATTGAGTAGAACCTTTTTTAAATCTCTGTAAGTCTCAAGTAAATGAATATGCTAAGGATTTATGCATTGTTGTTCCTCTTGTCAGGTGTGCTATCGAGTAGTCATGCAGCTTTGTGGACTTTGGGTTAATCCTGTTTTAGCAGTGAGAGTCTTATTCGAGATGAAAACTGCTAGAATAAAACCAAATGCTATCACTTATGGCTATTACAATAAGGTGAGTTGGATTAATACTAGTCAGGGTAGCATATTTGCTAAAAATGTTTTATTATTTGTTAAACTTATGTTAAAAGGAGGTTGGTCTCCCATCTTCATTAACAGAATTGTATAAATTATAAACAACATGTTTTGAAATGTGGATATATTTTGAAATGGCTTCATCAAGCTAATTAACATACTCATTTACTGATTTTTGTGGTGTTATTAACTATAGTTGCCATGTTAAGCAGTAGATCTCTTAAATTTATTCCTTCTGCCTGACTGTCGACCAACAGCTCTTTACTGCTCCCCTCCTGCCCCTGTCTGTGTGAATGACTACTTCTGGTTCATTCACCTCTTGAATTCTATGTGAAAGGCAAGATCATGTGATCTACCTGCTCTACCTACCATAATGTCCTCAGGGTTCCCTGGATTATCCTGGCAAGGTTTTTGATTTTGGGGTTTTTGGTTTTGGGTTTTTTTGTTTGTTTGTTTGTTTTGTTTTGTGTTTAGCTAGGATTTCATTGTGTATAGATGCCACATTCTCTGTATCCATTCGTGGATATTTAGGTTGGTCCTATTTCTCAATTATTGTGAATAATGCTATAGTGAACGTGGGCGTACAGATGCCTGTGTGAAATAGTGATTTCATTTCCTGTGGCTATGTATTCAGTAGTTTTTAGCTTTTAAGGACCTTTCATATTGTTTGCCACTATGAGTTTACTAATTTATACTCCCATCAATGGTGCAAAGTCCTCTTCACATATTTGTCATATATTTCTTTTTTGAACTTAAATTTTTTTATTTTAAAATTTATTTGTGTGGTGGTCAGAAGACAATTTTTGGTTCTTTTCTTTAGCTTAGGGTTTTGGGGTATCAGGCATATACAGAGAGTTTTTTTACCCACTGAGGTAGCCCCGGCCCTAAATAACTTTTATTTATTTTTTTAAACCTTTAGGTAGTTTTGGAGAGCCCATGGCCCAGCAGTACTCGCAGTGGTATTTTCTTGTGGACGAAAGTACGGAATGTTGTACATGGTTTGGCCCAGTTTAGGCAACCACTTAAAAAGACTGGGCAAAAATCACAGGTCTTTTCAATATCAGGTAATATACGTGATTGGAAAGATGTTTTAAACCATAGGTTTATAAACATGATTTTAATCATATGAAATAGAGAACTTAATTCTGTTTGATATCTTTATTTAAAAGTAAAGATATATTTTCTTACTTTTTTTTTTCATAGAAATCTACAAATTGTTGTGTAATTATCAATTAACTCTGGGCCATTCATGTTTAGTTTGAGAAATATTGTACATGAATTACTGAACAACATTGTCCTTATCTTTAGCTCCTCAGAATGCTGCATGTGGAAGTGATGGGGACACAGTGAGCCATGGTAGTGTGGATAGTTCTAACGATGCTAACAATGGGGAGCACACAGTCTTCGTCAGAGACTTAATCAGCCTTGATTCCATTGATAATCACTCTAGCACAGGTACTAAAATACGTATTTTACTAACCTTTCAGTTACCACCACTTAGATGTTTCTTTTTCAAAAAATGACATTTCCTGAATTTTCATAAAGGGAGTCCTGAGAGTAGTGTATATCTCTGAGAGGATGATGCTTCTGCGCGTCTCTCTGCTTCCTGTAGTGTGAAATAGCGTGCTAGCGTGTGTGTCTTTATAATCTGTTCATCTTCAATGTATGAACGTGTCTGAGACAGTTGTTAGGCCATGACCTAATGAACTTGAATGTTACTGACACGATCTATAAATCCTTTTTTCATTAAGTTGAAAATTTAACTTAGAACTTTCAAATCATGAATTCCTGTAAAGGAGAGAAAATAAGTCATTTTGAAAAAGGATGTTTCTGTTTAAGACGTCGGATTGTAAAAGCTGCTTATGTGTATGTAGCCACAGGCATAACCTGTGTCTTGAATTTAGAGCAACTGTATTGAAAGCCCTGGCCAGTATATGAAGCTCACACGTGTCCTCTGTGTGTTGTGTGGTTGCTGGTACCAGGCTCCCTTTAAAGAGCTCACAGTCTAGTTCCTGTGCTTCCTCTGGTCGCCTTGTCTCAATGACTGAAGTCTCCTTTTCTCTGCTCTCTGTTGCTCTGCTCTTTACTCTGTGCTGTGTCTTGGTGCTGCATTTGTCCTGGGCTGTCAAGTGTGGGGCAGACAGACTGTGTGAACTGAAGCTGTGGATGCACGGGTGCTTTAATTCTACCTTTGAATGTTAACCACTTCAGGTAACTTCCCATTTACTAGGTTAAACTTGCTGACATTCAAGGGTGGGGGCAATATACGTGCTTGTATTTTAAGTGTTATATTTTAAGGAGCAATTTTAAGTTTCTTGGCTGAATTATTCTTTAGATAATAATTGTATATAGGCTCTCAAATTGTATATAGATTTTCATGTGACAATTTATGACCAGTTTACAAACATTTATTATTTTATTTAGAAATAAAGTATGTTTTTCTGCAATTATAATTTTAAGATTTGTTTATAGTATCATTGCATGAAATGGTATCATAGGTATGAAAGAATCCAGTTGTTGACGTACTCTCTGCTTTCCTTAAGATAAGTCTGCTTATCTTTTGTGTCTAAAACTGCCTTGCTACAATTACAGGCGTGTATGTAAACCACCAAGACAGCATGAGCCTGTAGTTTGCCATCTTGTAGTAATTAGCCTTTTTTTTTTTTTTTAAAGATTTATTTATTTATTATATGTAAGTACACTATAGCTGTCTTCAGACACACCAGAAGAGGGCATCAGATCTCATTACGGATGGTTGTGAGCCACCATGTGGTTGCTGGGATTTGAACTTCGGACCTTCGGAAGAGCAGTCGGGTGCTCTTACCCACTGAGCCATCTCACCAGCCCGCGTAATTAGCCTTTTAAACCAACTATTTGTTACTTAAAAAGAAACTTTTGAGGGACTTTGATTTTTTTAAGATGTTATTTATTTTATGTGTATGTTTTTGCCTATATGTCCCGTGTGTGCATCATGTGCATGCCTGGTATCTTGAGGGGGTCAGAAGAGGGCATTCATATCCCCTGGACTGGAAGTAACTGAGCTACCATGTGGGTGCTGGGTCCTCTGCAAGAGCGGAAGTGCTCTTGACCAACTGATCACCCTCTCTCTCCTGCCTCAGGACTTTTATTTGTTTTCTCTGTTGATTTTTCTTGCTACTTTTATATTAAATTTCTGTTTTGGTATTTTATTGTATATTATTTGGACAAAATAATGTTTCTTATTATATTTTCATTTGAATATATTTAAAGTCATCTAAATTAGCTTTATTTTTAAAAGTTATGAGTGATCCTGATAACAAGAGATAGCTCCTCATCTTTCTTCCTGATGCTTCAAGGTTTTAGAGTTTGTCTTACAAAAGTCATCTAGTATTTTACTATTCTAATAACTGATGTAACAATTTCAGTGCTTAGGATGGCACTTTTGAGACCTTTTTAAGGTTTTCAGCTTCGTTTTAACTTTATTTTATGTATATAGGGGTTATCTGCATGTTTGTCTGCATATTACATATATGCCTACAGAGGCCTACAGATGGCATCAAATCCCCTGAGACTGGTTGGTTGAGAGAGGTCGTGTGGGTACTGTGAACTAAACCTCAGTCCTCTGGAAGAACAGCTAGTGCTCTTTCCTGCCAAGCTGACTCTCGACAGCTCAGCTGAATGGCTAATGGCTAGACAGTAGATACTAAGTCCCAGTAATCTTGCCTTCTTAGAGTTTCTAGTGGAGCTCTGTGACCCTTGCGGTCTTTGGCCTGGTGCTGCTTGTGCTCACTTTGTTTCTCTTGTGAAGTCTTTCCACTTGGTGCCTAATACAGAGATCCTTCTCAGGGACTCCTGGATTAATTAATTACCTTATCTCTTTCCTAGTCTGTGTTCAGTTCATGGCACTATTTTTTAACAACTGACTTTCTGAGGAAACCAAGCAAAAGAACAAAACCAAAAACCTTTATTTGGTCTGTGTAGGATGTGGGGGTGGGTTTAGGGATGGGGGTGTGGGGTTGAACAGTGTTCCATGACACTCATGCAGCTCAGAAGACAATTTGTGTGAGTTGGTTCTGTCCTTCTACCAAGTGAATCCCAGGGTTGTCAAATTTGGGAGCATAAGCCATTCATTATCTGCTGAGCCCATTGTCAGCTCTGAAGTTGGTGATTCTAAATCTTAGTGATGAAGGAATCTAGTGACTCGGTCCTCCGTAATCACCTTTAACCTGATACATAGTTCTTTAGTGTTTATTCAATTATCTGTTTATTGAGAGCACTATGTAGCTCTGGCTGGTTTGGAACTCAGAGAGATCTCTGTCCCTGCCTCTCAGCATGTCTTTGTTACGGCTTTAGCCTTGTTGGGAGATTCAACTTGTTTTATAGAATATTCCTTAACTTGTGTTTGTATGTTTCCTTGTAGTTTGCTTAGGTTCTGTTTACTGCATATGTTATGTGTCCTCCTCAGATTGTTATTTACCTATCTGTGCTTTGTAAGTAGTGTTAATTTAGCACTTGATGTTAATGTGGTCTGGTTTCTCTGTGTGTACATCTTTTGCCTCTTCTAGATCATAAGCTATCTTTAGGGGCCTGGGGAAGCTATGAGACTGTGTAGTGATACCCGGTTTTCATAACACTTTTAAGAATTAGCATCCATTGGTGAAGCTTGCCTGAATGGATCTTCCCTGTGGTGGTCACACAGTGGTGATTTCACTGCTGTATTTAGTGATGGCATTCTAATATAGCCAGGAAGCTCTTTTCTCTTCTCTTCTCTGATAAAATGGGAGTTTATGGGTTGTTGTATTAGTCAGTAAATTGCAATGTATTAGTCTTTACCCATTCTCAGATTACCTCAGTGTGGGCCCAGAGCATACTCCTTTATATTTGGTTATTAATTAATGCCTTTTAGATGTGTGGTTATGGTTCTTTTCTGGGGCCAAACCCCACTGCCTTTTTACTTTTGTGCATTTCTTCCCTGAGCTTAGGAAAAAGTTTTTCTTTTTTTTTCCTCCCAACAGCTACAGGGCTCATTTAATGAAGACTAGATTTTAAAAGTCCAAGTCTGGGTCTTGGTATGCCCACTGTTACATCAAGGTGTTAAAGCCCTGCTTTTAGATTTTTAACAAACAGGATTAGAAACTAATTATATGTAGTGTTGTAGAAATACCTCTAGTTCCAAATCAACTCCACAGGATTCTTTTTTTATCTTTCTTCAGTTTTGTTTTTTTTTCTTTTTTCTAATTGGGGGCATGGTAGAATGCTTGCCTAACACACAAATGCTCTCTCTCTCTCTTTTTTTTTTAATTTTGTAATTATATTTAGGTACAGAAAATTTAGTGTACATTTAACCCAATTTAGTGGCGAGTTCTTTAGCCTTTGCTTTTTCCAGCTTGGCAATGTGAGCCACAGACTTAGGACCCAGGACGTTACCTCCCCAGTGGCGACGGATCTCGTCATATCTGTCATTGTAATTGGTCCTAATAGCTTCCACCAGCTTAGCCAGAGCACCCTTGTCTTCCGAGTTAACCTGTGTGAAGCCAACAGTGGTGCATGTCTTCCTGTGGACCAGGTGCCACAGCCTGGCCTTTCCCTTGATGATGCAGTAGGGCACCCCCATCTTTAGACACAGGGCAGGTAGGAAAACCACCAGCTCAATGGGGTCTACATCATGGGCAATCACCACCAGCTGAGCCTTCTTGTTCTCCACCAAGGTGGTGACTGTATTGACTCCTGCTCAGAGGACAAGCGGTCTCTTAGTTGGGACATCACCTTGGCCAGCAGCTTTCTTCTCAGCACGGGCCAGTAGCCTTTGCTTCTTCTCTTGCTTTGTCTCTGAACTGTACTTGTGGACAAGCTTACGCAGCTGAGTAGCTGTCTGCCTGTCCAGCACCTGGGTGTGAACTGGTTAATGGCAGGAGGAACTTTGAGCCGCTTGTAGAGGATGGCTCTTTGCCGCTGCAGCCTGATGTAGCGGGGCCATTTGACGAAGCGCGTTAAATCTCTTTTGGGCTGGATGTCCTGTCTAATGCCGAAGTTCTTGGGCCTCTTCTCGAACAGAGGGTTGACCAGAGGTTCTTGGCCTCCTGCTCCTTGACGACGGCCAGGGGCCAGGGCCACCTTCTTCCCTTTGGGCATCTTGCTCGGCTGCTGGAGAGAGCACACAAATGCTCTTACTTAGTTCTCAGTATCATACATATAAAACCTCCTGTGTTCTCCCATAGTGAAAACCTTGTCCCCTGATACCATTACATGTGGTTGTTTACTCAGTGTGCATAAAGCAGGGCTGGGGGCGGGGAATGGATGTGATAAAGATTCATTGTTTGCAAGGATGAATTTGTCAAAGAATAAATTTTAAAATGTCTAGTATTTTTCAAATTCACTCCACCCCCATCCACCCATAGGAACCAAACCTACTTACCTTTTATAGATTTGACACTCACTTCCATCCATAGAGTATGGACTCCAAGTAAAGTTTTTAAACCTTAAACTCAAGAGTTGGGTGTGATAACATACACATAGACCCAGTATTTGGGAGGCTCAGGAGTTCAAGCAAAGCTACATATTGAATTTAAGGCTAACCTGAACTACATAAGACATTGTCTCAAAAGAAACAAAGTTCATATAAGGGATGGCACGATGGCTCATTGGGTGAAGAGATACTTGCAGTCTTTGGGACCAGGTAGAAAGAAATCAATTTCCCAATCCTTGTCCTCTGATCTCCGCCTATATATGGGAAAGAAATGTAACTTTTAAAATGTTCAGTTAAAAAGTTACATAGATTACCCTTTACCCTTCTTTTGACTTTAAAGGCTTATGTTGTTTCATGTATAGTATTAGTTGTCCATACCTGTTTCTATTTGCATCAGTTTTAGCGAACACCCTAATTTTGTTGACTTAATTTTTTGAGTTGTAGAAATGTACTAAAAAATAAAACAACACAGTAAACCATACTTTAGGAAGTTTCTTCCTTTTCACAAATCTCTTTTTCTCCACCCTTTGTAGATAAACTATTTTTATTATTTTCTAACAATAAAAATCTTACTGTTCTTCCTATATTTCTTTTGCAAAAGTAGCAGGTATGTGTTTCAGTCCTTTTTATTCTTACCAAAAATAAAAAACTAAAGATATGCTATAGATATAGACCCTCTTCATAAACAGTTTCAAAAATGCTTTGCCCAAGTTACCTTTAAGTTTAGGTGTGGAGATTAAGTTTGGTGCTTTCAAAGATAGAACCGCCTTCACTCTGTTCTGTTCTGCTCTCCTGGTTTTGCTTGTTATTTTTGGAATGTGTCTTGTGAGAGTTAATTTTTTTTTGATTGTGTAGTTTTGATTGCATAGATGTGTGGTGTTTTCTTTTCATAACTGTTTTTTAAACACATGAAAGTATTTACAAGCATGCATCTTTTAAACAGGCGGTCAGTCTGACCAGGGCTACGGGTCTAAGGATGAGCTGGTAAAGGAGGGTGCAGATGGTCACGCCCCTGAAGAGCACACGCCACCAGAGCTGACGACCACAGAGCTGCACATCGAAGGTGACTGTGATGTTTGTGGACAGGAATGTTCAGATCGTTTTATTTTATGTAGTGGTTACAGCAGTAATTCTCAGGAATTTAAGGCCTGTTTCATAGATTGACTGTGATAGTCTTGTTTTTTTTAAAGATTTATTTATATATAAGTACACTGTAGTTGTCTTCCAACACACCAGAAGAGGGCATCAGATCCCATTACAGATGGTTGTGAGCCACCATGTGGTTGCTGGGATTTGAACTCAGGACCTCTAGAAGAGCAGTCAGTGCTCTTAATCACTGAGCCATCTCTCTAGCCCAACTGTGATAGTCTTTACAGTTGAAATTTTATCAACTTTAGAAAGTTTATAGATCATCCTTTATTTTGGGGAAAAAAAAAAGTGCCATCCATTGGCAAAGTTACATGGATAATTTTTTGACAAAACTACGACTGAACTTTGTTCTAGTTTGATCTTGAACTCCAGTTCCTCCTGCCTCTCTGGTTAGAGTCCTGGGACAGCAGGCATACGGCAGTCACCAAGCCCACCAATAAGACCAAACTTGATCTGTCAAATTGATACTTTGTGTTCTTCTCATTTCCCAGCTCTGAACCTGAAGATTATTCCCAGGGTCATAAAGGCAAACAGTTACATCTCCAGGTCCTGAGGTTCCTTTGATTTTTAAAAGGTTTTTTATTAGAACATTTTTGGGTGTTTCTAAGTACATAGTTTGCATGGTAGGTTAAAAATAAATATAAATGGATGTCCTGTCTTTTACAGGACTCGTTGAGGTAGAGACAGATCTGTTGTAATCCTTTTATTGATCTGTAAGGAGTCTGGTTTATGGCAATAGATTTTTTCCTGTTCTCTACTCAAATGTATATTTTCCTTGATTATAATACCTAATCTTATGCTCTAGAGTTATAAATAAGCTATTTGACAATGGAAAAAGTAGAAGTCGAGGCCAAGGGTTTAATTGACTCACTAAGATTATTGAATGTTAGAATAAAACACTATTAGTCAGGGATGGAAAGATGGCTCAGAGGTTGAGAGCACTGGCTGCTCTTCCAAAGGTCCTGAGTTCAATTCCCAGCAACCACATCATGGCTCACAACGAGATCTGGTACCCTCTTCTGGCCTGTAGGCATTCATGCAGACAGAACTGTATACATAATAAATAGATCTAAGGGGAAAAAAGCCACTTAATAATCTTGGTATTTTCGGCATACAGTAAACCAGCTACAGTAAGTCAGTGAGTAATCACCGACATATCCCCTGCCTGATGAAAGACTACACCCATATGCAAAAATCTCTGCTTTCTGCTCATTATTGTTAAAAGTCAGAATGATAACATCCAAATGTTTTTCTTTCAGAGGAGTGTGATATATCTGCCATTGTCTCAAAACACCTGCAGCCTACTCCTGAACCTCAGAGTCCTACGGAGCCTCCTGCATGGGGCAGCAGTATTGTGAAAGTTCCATCTGGGTTATTTGATACCAACAATAGGACAAGTACTGGTGAGTAGAAAGGGACCTCTGCCTCCTTTGGGGACACTAATCTGTAGTCAAGCTGACCGTGACTCCTTCATGCTCAGTTAGAGTATGTTTAATGATATTATTTCTCTTGACTTATTACAGTGGACATGCTAGGAAGCCATGATTGAGACTGAATTCTATAAGTGGGCTAAAGTTAAAGTTTGTAACTTAAAGGAATAGTTTGAGAGCCTTGCATAGTGGCACATACCAAAAAAAAAAAAAAAGTAATATGGAGTAATTAAAAGCAGATGTGAGGAAATATGTAAGTTATATGAAAATACCATACCATTTTATGTAAGGGAAGTGAATGTTGGTGTGTTTGGTAGTCACCTGATAAAACTTTCTGAAGAGAATGCAGGTAAAGGTGCTCGCTGCCGTGACTACAACTCCAGTCCAACTTTCTGGATCCATGTCGTGGGAGGAGAGCCTGTGCCTGCAGCTGTCTCCTGATCCACATGTGCACTGTGGCTGACACAGTAAATGCGTATGTGAGCCACCATGCACTCCAATAAATAAAGTAGTAAGAAGAACAACAAAGTCAGATGTGAATGACTGATATTTTAGTTGAGAGGCTATGAGAGGATATACTACAGATTGCAGCTTATATATGACAACAGAAATGTCTAAGCCTGGTGTTGCCACATAATGCGTTTGACTGAGGGTCCTCTGAGATTGCAGATTGCCTACTTCTCTTTGTGTCCTTGGATTGTAAAGACCTGGGTGTGGTAGAACATGTTTGTAATCCTAGAACTTGGATTTTCCTTCACAAAGACCTTAATCCATTCATAAGAGTGCCACCGTTATGCCCTAATTATCTCCAGTATTCAGATCTTAGACATAAGCCTTTATTTTTTTTCAGGTTTTAGATTTGGGTTTTGTGCTTGTTTGTTTGTTTGGTTGGTTGTTTTGAGATAGTTGCACTGTATAGCGAGCTTTGACTCCGGATGCAGCTCAGACTAACCTTGAACTCAAGATCCTCCTGCTTTGTTTTCCCAATAATAAACTTTTAAACTTTATTTCATTTATTATTTTTGAGTGGTTGAATGTGCCATAGTGCATGTGTGGAAGTTCGAGGACAACTTTGTGGGGTTGATGCTCTCCTTCACCTTTGTATAGGGTTTGAGGATCACACTCAGGTTGGCAGACTTGTGTGGCAAGTGCTTCCACCTTTTAAGCCATCTCAACAGCCCTCTGGTTATTAGAGACAGGGCCTTAAATTTGCTGTGTATCACAGAAGATATACTGGAACTCCTGATCCTCCTGCTTCAGCCACCTATGTGCTGGTGGCTAAATTTAAAGTCTGAAATTACAGATATGCAACCTTGTTAGACCTAAATGTTAAATGATAGTAAAATGGAGCTGGAGAGATGCTTTGCCTTTTAGAGCACTGGCTTCAGTTGCAGAACATCCTCTTTGGACATCCTGAGGTACCAGGCACACATGTTGTACAGACTTACATATCATGCATATAAAACATCCATATATATAAAATAGGTTTGTTTATATGTGTGTGTGTGTATGTGTATACATATATACATATATGTGTGCATACATATACATACATATAAACACAAACTTACATCTATACATATATGCATTTTATTTATATATATATATATATATATATATATATATATATATATACACACACACACACACACACACACACACACACACACACACACATAAAGTTCACTTAAATAGAGGAATGGAAATAAAATTGTATGGTAACAAAGAGTTAAAAAAAAAAAAACTTACATTCTGGAGATATGTCTCAGTGGCTAAGAGCATTTACTATTCTTTCAGAGAGAACCTGGTTTCAATTTCTAGCACCTATGCGCTGTGGCTTAAGACTGTAATTCCACAACCATCCAGAACTTCAATTCCAGGAGGTCTGACACCCTCTTCTGGCCTCCTTGGGTACTGCATGCATGTTTTGCACTTAGACATAGGCAGAATATTAATTCATACTCATAAAGTGAACCTAGCAAAGTTTTTAATTAAAACAAAAGAAAAACAGGCAAACCAGCAGGACTGTGGTGGTACGTGAGTTTATTAACTCCAGAACTCAGGAAGCAGAAGCAGACAGATCTCTTGAGTTTGAGGCCAGCCTGGTCTATAGAGTGAGTTCTAAGACGGCCGGGGCCACACAGTGAAACCCTGTCTCAAGATACAAAAGCAAGCAAACAAAAAAGGCCACTGGTTTCCCTAAAGCAGTTGTTGGGTCTTCAGACTTTTCCATGCTTTTGGTTACCTGATCTAATGGTTCAGTCTGTTTTAGTTGCCATTGTTTTTTGTAGCACCTTATAAAGTTAATAACTAGCATTCACATATTTGTTCAAAGATCAAATATAAAATTCACTCAAGATTTCATCAGCCATCGAGGGTTTTTTCTTTTTCTTTTTTCTTTTTTTTTTTTAAACTCTGAAGCAGTTCTTTTACTTGAGTATAGCAATGCTTTGGCTATAACAACTGTGCCATTTCTCTGTAGTTACCAACTTGTTTTGTATGGAGTAGCTCTCCTCCCCACCCATCTATGTGCAGAGTTATTAAACCCAAATCTTTTCTTCTTTTTTTCTATGCCAAGTAAGTACTTTACCACTTAGCTATGTCCCCAGCTTTCTGGCAAGTGTTTGAAGAATTGGATATATGAGAGTTAAATTAGAAGAGAATTTTTCTTTTTGAGTCTGTTATTTAACTTAGAGTATTTTCCTAAATTGACTCTTGTTTGTTTTTTTAAAGTTTTTTTAAAATTATTTATTTATTTATATTATGTATATGGGTACACTGTAGCTGTAAAGATGGTTGTGAGCCATCATGTAGTTGCTGGGTATTGAACTCAGGACCTCTGCTCACTCAGGCCCCACTTGCTCCGGCCATGCATGCTCTGGCCCAAAGATTTATTGATTATTATATGTAAGTAAACTGTAGCTGTCTTCAGACTCACCAAAAGGGAGCATCAAATCTCATTATGGTTGGTTGTGAGCCACCATGTGGTTGCTGGGATTTGAACTCCAGACCTTCAGAAGAGCAGTCAGTGCTCTTAACTGCTGAGCCATCTCTCCAGCCCTTAAATTGACTCTTAACATATAAGAAGCATAGTTACATGCTTGTTGACAAAGATAAGCGGTGCAGGCATATCCAGTATGGACTGCATGCTGTGTCATACACATGATATGCCCAGAGGAGGAGGGTAGATGTTTCCTGTAAGAGGCGGGCTTGGATAGATTTGGGCTGTCCTTTTTCTGCATGCACTTTATGTAGCTTCTAGATGAAAACCAGGCATTTTAACTGCTAAACGCCTTGGGAGATGCTGTTTCTATACCCTCCAGATTCTCTGTAGTTTTGCTCTCAGCATAATCAGAATAGTTACTTTGCTACTTTGGAAAATCATGATGTTTCACCTTAATATATTGCTGTCCCCTTTAGGTAGTACTTCAACTGTGCTATTTTCTACTCAAGCTCCAGTCGAGGATGCAGTCTTCAGTGAGGTTACTAATTTCAAGAAGAATGGTGATAGAGGAGAGAAAAAACAGAAGCATTTCCCTGAGAGGAGCTGTAGCTTTAGTTCTGAAAGTCGAGCGGGGATGCTGCTTAAGAAGAGCAGTTTGGACCTGAATTCAAGCGAAATGGCCATCATGATGGGAGCAGATGCCAAGATCCTCACAGCAGCACTGACATGTCCTAAGACTTCCCCGCCTCATGTCACAAGAACTCACAGCTTTGAGAATGTTAACTGTCATCTAGCTGACAGTAGGACTCGCATGTCAGAAGGCACCCGGGATTCTGAGCACAGATCATCTCCTGTGCTAGAGATGCTGGAGGAAAGCCAGGAGCTCCTGGAGCCTGTGGTTGGTGATAATGTGGCAGAGACTGCGGCAGAGATGACGTGTAACAGTCTACAAAGTAACAGTCACAGTGACCAGTCCAGAGACACACAAGCTGGAGCCCAAGATCCAGTGAACAAGAGGAGCAGTTCATATGCTACTAGGAAAGCCATTGAGAGGGAGGATGTGGAGACGGGACTAGATCCGTTGTCTCTTTTAGCCACTGAATGTGTAGAAAAAACGTCTGATTCTGAAGATAAGTTATTTTCTCCAGTAATTTCACGTAATCTGGCTGATGAAATTGAAAGTTACATGAACCTAAAAAGCCCACTAGGCAGTAAATCTTGTAGTATGGAATTGCATGGAGAGGGGAACCAGGAGCCTGGCTCTCCTGCTGTGTTTGCTCACCCTTTAGAAAGGAGCTCGAGTCTGCCTTCAGACCGTGGCCCGCCAGCACGAGACAGCACCGAGACTGAGAAGAGCTCCCCTGCTGTGTCCAGCTCTAAAACTCTGACTGGGCGTTTCAAGCCACAGAGTCCTTACCGCGCTTACAAAGACCGGTCCACTTCCTTATCAGCATTAGTACGTTCTTCACCAAACAGCTCTCTGGGTTCTGTAGTCAATTCTCTATCGGGGCTAAAGTTGGACAATATACTCTCAGGGCCCAAGATAGATGTCCTAAAATCTAGTATG
This sequence comes from Mus musculus, assembly GCF_000001635.26. NCBI lineage: Eukaryota > Metazoa > Chordata > Mammalia > Rodentia > Muridae > Mus > Mus musculus. The sequence goes on from NC_000070.6 coordinate 86,826,009, forward strand.
AAACAAGCAGCAACGGTGGCCAGTAAGATGTGGGTGGCTGTAGCATCTGCCTATAGCTACTCAGATGACGAGGTAAGAAAATTACACTATGTAGTCTGTCTGGTGTAGGAATGCTTTGTAGTGCTTTAATGTATATGTATATGTTTGTGTTTGTATAATCTAGAGGTTTCTGCTAAGGGTACTTTTATATTTTAAAAACTTTATACATGTTCTGTTATATAAAGTGACTTAAAATAAATGATGTAAAAATACATTGTCAGAATTGCCAGGCATGATGGCACTCACCTGTAATCCCAGCACTTGGCAGGTAAAGGTATGAAATTAAGGAGCTCAGGGCCACCCTTCACTATGTAGTAAGTTTGAAGGAGGCCAGTCTGGACTACATGAGATGCTGTCTTTAAAAAAGGAAAAATAGGAGGCTAGAGAGATGGCCGAGTGGTTAAGATGGCTGCTCTTACAGAGGACCTGGGTTCAATTCCCAGTACCACGTAGCAGCTCACAACCATCTGTAACTCCAGTTCCAGAGGATCTTACACGATCTTCTGACCTCCACATGTGCTATATGCAGATAGTGCAGACATATATCCCATGCACATAAAATTAAATAAATTTAAATGAAAATGAACCAATAAAAATAACTTTAGAATCACTTTATAATTCCATAAATAAGTCTAAATTAAAACTTGAAAGCACCTATAGTATTTGAAATTATAAAAAACATCATTGTTACATATGCATGACATTTCACTTTCTCTGCTGGGGTTTGAGAGATGGGGAGATAATGTACAGAGCAGGCAGACTTGAGGGTTCTTCTCCTCCTTCCTCAGCCTCTTCAGCGTTGGTTTGCTTGTGTTTACCACCCCTCTTTCCTGGGCACTTCCATTTTTACAGAGCTCTTTGCCTGTGGTGTACTGCCTTACTATCCTTGAAATCCCTGCAGCTTAGTGCTGTGAATAGACTAAATCATTAGATTTTCTTTTTGTGAAAATACAAATAGAAAAACTACTTACCGTATAGAAAAAAAGAGTTGTAATTTTTCCTCCATGTTCACAGAATTCTATAGTACATGAGTAATATGATTCCAGATTGCTAAAGCTCTCAGGTGTCAAGTCAGGCAAAATAAAAATGACAAAGAAAGTAAAGAGGCTGAAGATAAACTGGCTGAGTAAGGCTTCTTGCAGGAAGCTTCTAGGAAAAGTGCTAAGTGACCAAACAGTACAGGACTATGACAAGAAGCCAACTTTCATCTGTGTGGTCCTAAGGCCTTTCTTTGCACATGCTAGGCTAGCTTTAAACCATCTCCCGCATTCTTACTTAGCCTTTGTGTTTAAAGAGCGTTACAAGATCAATCCACACAACACAGATTACCTTTAAAAGCGTTCATCTAAGGCCTGAGGTTTGATTTACTTGGTAGAGTGCCAGCCTCTCATAGAAGGCCCTTGGGTTTTCCCTCCATGAGTGTGTGTTGTGCATGGGGGTAGGGATGGGGAGGTAGCTTAGCACTATAATAAAGAACAGAATGAACCATTTTACTTCTGAAGTGTCTTCTGACATTTAGAAAGGATTTTTTTTCATGGCCTTTTGGCCTTGGACTCTGACCATATAGAGTCTTGTAAAGTATCAATGTATTTAGGGTGCTTAATTAAGCAATAGGGGTTACTAATTATATAATAGTACATAAGTGAATGATTAGTTCACCTAGGGCACAACCCTGCCTTTTTTGAAGCAGGTGACTTTGTGAGAGGTCAGTTTTTGAGCACCCCATCGAGGTATGTCACATCTTGAATGTCTTAGACTGGAAATTTCATAAGTCAGTGAGATAACTTGACAGTTTTGAAAAGACTTAGGGGTTATTTACTTTAAGACACAACGTTTCAATGTGAAAGGAATAAAGTGAAACCATTTCCACTGCAGAAGCTATTACTTATGTATGTGGGGCTTTATTCTTTTTAATTATAGGAGGAAACTAATAAAGATTACAGTTTCCCAGCTGGCCTAGAAGACCATCATATAGTGGGAGAGACTCTGTCGCCTAACACAAGTGTCTCAGGGTTGGTTCCCAGTGAACTGACCCAGAGCAACACAAGCCTCGGCAGTAGTAGCAGCAGTGGAGACGTTGGAAAACTGCAGTGTCCAGCAGGTATGGGAATGTTTGTTCTTTTGCCTCCTGTTTTTGCTTGATTTTTATTTATCCGAAGTGCTGAGATTGAATTAGGGTCTATGCATGTGGGCAACAGTGCTACCACTTAGCTATGCTCTAACCCATAAGGTTTTCCTTATGCCTATAACCCGTCACCCCATATATCTGTTTTACTCTGATTTATATGGTAGCCATCTATTGTCAACAACAAGTATTCACGTATTGTCAACCAGACCAGTTAAGGAACCAATCCCCCTCCTCTCTACCCCCCGCCTCTTCTTCCCTTCCTCTGAAACTGAATTTGTGGAATGGGGCCTTGGGAGTGTGTTTTTTTTGTTTGTTTTTTTTTCACCTTGTTCTCTGGGTAAATCAGTGATTGAAATGTTATTTTTAAGGACCTCTGGGGAATACAACTGCAATTTCAAGACAGAGAGAATTATTACCCCTATTTTTAAAAACTTTTATCTACTTTTTTTTCTGATTCTTTAAGACAAAGTCTCATCCCATAGCACAGACTTGCTGCCCACCCCCCTCCCCCACCCCCCATTCTCCTTTTCCCTCCTTCCAAGTACTGGTAGTACAGATACACACCTGCAGTCGTCTTAAGTTGTTGTTAGGAAAAGTTGAGAAAATCATTTAATAAACATTTATATATCCTCTACCTACATTCAGTTAACTTTTATTAATTCTATCAGTTTATATCTACATGCACGCACATTTGAGAACACTCTCCTACATTATATGTTCTATTTCTTACTTACTTGTCTTTAGGTGAAGTTCCATTTTCAAGAAATATCAAAGGGCAGGACTTTGAAAAGTCAGACCATGGTTCTTCTCAGAATACCAGTATGTCTAGCATCTATCAAAATTGTGCGATGGAGGTAAAGATTCTATAGTTCTTGTACCTGTGGTAAAGTGGCTGTAAACATATTCTTTTTTTTTTTTAAAGACTTATTTATTATATGTAAGTACACTGTAGCTGTCTTCAGACACTCCAGAAGAGGGAGTCAGATCTCCTTATGGATGGTTGTGAGCTACCATGTGGTTGCTGGGATTTGAACTCAGGACCGTTGGAAGAGCAGTCGGGTGCTCTTACCCTCTGAGCCATCTCACCAGCCCTGTAAACATATTCTTATCTCATAATAGCACTTAATAGGATTCAAGGGGATCTATATGGATAGTCAGAGGAGTGCTTAATATCTTTGAGGCAATAGACTCATAAAAGAGCTGTCAACCCTAGTTGAAACCAATAAAATAACTAAAAGTTGAAATTTTTCCCCAGTAGACTAGACCACTGAGACCCACTTCTGCCATAGAGACTGTCTTCCTGCTTTCCCTTTAGGTTTTGATGTCGAGTTGCTCACAGTGCAGAGCTTGTGGCGCTCTGGTTTATGATGAGGAAATCATGGCTGGATGGACAGCAGATGACTCAAATTTGAATACAACCTGCCCGTTCTGTAAAAGCAACTTCTTGCCTCTTCTCAATGTAGAATTTAAAGACCTGCGAGGCTCTGCCAGGTTAGTATTGTGCAAGCTCCCTTGGGAGGTGAGTGCCCTGAAGACATGGAGAGGGTGGCCTCTCCTTTGTCTCTAGACTGCTTTTCTGTTCTGCTTAATGTGTGAATACCAGGAGTAGATTCTTGCAATTAAACTCTATTTATACCTGATTCAAAACTAATGTTTTAGTGTTATTTCAGCACTCCCTGGGCTAGGGAGATGGCTTGGTTTTTAAAGTGCTTCCTGAGCCTGCGTTTGGATCCTGAGCACCACCTGAAATGCCAGCACTGGGGAGATGGAAACCGCTGGGTCTCTGAAGCTCACTGGCCAGCTAGCCTAGCTACATCAGTGAGCTCCAGGTTCAGTGACAGACACTGTGTTAGAAAACAAACAACAACAACAGCAACAAAATACAGTGAAGCCAGTGCCACAGACCCTCTGGGCCCCTTTGTCTTCATGGAACAGGTCTCTAGTCACGGGTGGGCAAAGCGTTGGATGAATTGACAGACAGATGCACACAGGAGAGGTTGTGTTGGATCTGAATGTATTTTGTCAAATCGAGCATCAGACTTTTTATGCAGAAGACAATAAGGAAGTTGGGTGACACACCAGCAAGGTACAAAGAGGTTACTGGATTCTTACATAAAACAGAGGAATGCAAACACAGAAGGTCTAACGGGAACCACCTGGGATAGAATTCATTGTTAACAACTGAGATCAAAAAGGGCTCCACCTAAGATTCGCTTAATCTTAGAAGCCAGGGTCAAGGGCTTCGTGCCCTTGCCATAGTTCCTATTTTTGTCTACTGTATAGTTCACCTTCCCCTTAGGCCATTGTAAATATGTGTGTATGGGTGAAACTCAGCTATAGTCTTAGAAGCCAGGTGTGAGGTCTTTACTCTCCTAGGGCAAGGGCTTTCACACCCAAGTCATGGTTCTAACTAGGGAGTTCCGTTCTAGCTAACCATCTCATGAACAATGCAATACTCTAAAACCACAGCCCGATCTACTTCCTAAACCATTGTAAATTCCTGTATATGGGAGGACTTGGCTTTTATTCTAAGTGATAGTGTAGTACCAGAGGCTATTCTGAATGTCACTGAATAGGCAACACTCTTATTGAATTCCAAGCCCATGGTCTTGCTCAAGGACATTCTAGGACTGTTGGAACACTGGCTTTAGCTATGTCAGAATTCAATCTTAAAAATACTAAAAGAGAGCACGTGGATCCATACACTAGACTAACGCGGGAATGGAATATTAATGTATGAGTTAGAGAGAACACCAGACTCCAGGGTCGAGTTTCTGTAAATCTCTTTTGCTTCATGAGTAGCTTTTAAGCCTCAGCCTGTTACGCTGACTCGACCGGAGAATGTGGCAAGCCAGGTCTGACATCTTTACTCAGAAGGCAGAGGCAAGCAGATGTCTATGAGTTCAAGGCCAGCCTGGGCTATATAAGGAGAGTCTTGAAAACAAAACTTAACTAAACAGTGGAAAGTGATTGAAGTAGACATAGGACATTGACCTCTGACTTCCACATCCTACATACACACTCAATATATATACATGTGCATACAACTATACAAACATACATACACACAAAACTTCTGCCTTAGAGACTTAAATTAAATCTTCATTGCCACGGTCAGATACTGTGAGATGAACAAATCCTAGGTAATAGAAATGCCATGAACTAGAGGCTGGGATATGGCTCCACAGTAGATCTCTTGGCCTAGTATGCATCAGGTCCTAGCTCTGGAAACAAAAGAAAGGAGACTAATCAGTCTGTGATCAACTGAAAGTTGGTACAATAGCTAAGTAATTGAGAAGTGTGCTGACCTAATCAATGCCATTAATACTTTATTTGCTTTGTTGTTTAGTTTTGATTGTTGAGACTCAAGCCCAGCACTTGATGCATGGAATATAAGCACGTACTGTGAGCTACACTCTCAGCTCCCCTAGGGGTTTTTATTGTTGCTGATGCTGTTTGTTTCGTCCTCAATTAAAGTGGTTTTTAAAATGTTTTATTTATTAATATTATTACATGTGAGTGTGACTACAGATACATATGTGCCACTGATGCATATGGAGAGGTCAGAGGACAACTTACACCTTCTCCCTTGTTGAGGCAAGGTCCTTCCTATTTTTCCACCTTCCACCTTGCCTTAGGAATGGGATTACATATTTGTCTGTATGTGGGTTCCTGGAGTCAAACTCAAGATTGTTTAGACTTGTCGAGCTAGCACTTTTACCCACCGAGGCACCTTCCTGCCCCTGGTGCGTGTTCTTTACTCCACTCTGTAAAGTCTGTGTCTCAGTTGGTGAATTAAGGCCATTGACACTCACAGCTTGTTGCTCTTTAGGTTGTGTGTGTTCTGGTTGCTTGGTCAGTTGGCAATTCTTTCACTGTTGGTGGTGTTGGATGTTCACTGGCTTGCTGAGTTGGGCATGATTGATTCCTCCCCTGCTATCTGTGTTTATCTGTTGTACCTATGGACTATGGACTGTCCTGCATTCTTTTGTGGGAAGCTGTCTTCCTTCACTACCTTAAGAGTTTCCTGCACTGCTGGCCATGTTTAACAGTCATGAATTGTCTTGACTTGTGTTTGTCTTGAGATACTCTTTTTTTATAATTAGTTTATTTTTATGTGTGTGAAAATTTGGTTACATGTATCTCTGTGTACCACCTGTGTATCTGGTGCCCTCCAGGGCTGGAAGAAGGCATCAGACCCCCTGGAACTGGAGTTATGGTTCATGCTGGTTGTGGATGCTGGGAATAAACCTGGGTCTTCTGAAGGAGCATCCAATGTTCTTAACTGCTAAGCCAGATCTGTCTTGAAGTAGTGTCACCTCTCCATGTTGTCGGTGGTTTTGTTCTTGTTTAATTGGTTAAGTTTGGGTCGGCAAAAAGAAATTTTGCTTGACAAGTATTTAACTTCCAAGATTTGTAATAAATTATTCTGTGCTTTCCTGACTTTTAGGGGTGCTGGTGACAAATCTGATGTCATTCTGATGTTTCTCTTTCAATTAGTGTTTTCTTTTATAGCTTTTAGTATTGTTACTTTGCTTTGTGGTTTGTTTGTTTTTATCAAGCTCCTTTTTATTTTATGAGTTTTGGTTTTTTTTTTTAAGATTTATTTATTTTAGGTATGTTGCTCCCTTCACACACCAGAAGAGGGCATCCCACCACAGATGGTTGTGAGCCACCATGTGGCCACTGGGAATTGAGCTCAGGACCTCTAGAAGAACAGTCAGTGCTCTCAACCACTGAGCTATCCCTCCAGCCCTCTACTTTATGAATTCTTAAGTTTGGTCTCTCATGTGTACCCAACTTTCTGGAAGTTTTGTTCATGAGTTTTTGTCTTTCCCTGTATATGCATTGTCTCAGCTTTGTCCTCTTCCTGATTCTTTTCATGCTCAGTGTTGTCTGGTGATGCTTTCTGCTGTGGTGCTTGATTTACTCTGTCATATATAGTATTTGTGTTGGATTTCTTTTTAGTGTCTATGCTTCCTTGCTGAATTTTTCTTTATATATTTTACTCTTTTTTTTCAGGGTAACGATTCTCTTATCCTTTTGGTAACTTTGCCAGACATAAGAGCTTTTCCAAAATGATACAAGAATACGAGTATAACGTATCAGTTGAACACCTAAAATACAAAAGTGTTCATGCTAAGAGGAGAAAAAATTAAAGGATATATATAAAAATAGAGACCAAAAATGGATATTAAAATATTCAAATACAAATGAGCAGTAAACTGAAGCAGGTATTATGTTCAATAAACTGAAATAGGGATTACATTCTCATTCAGTGTTTCTTCCTGAGTTAGAGGGTGCTCCCACCCATTTTTACCTGTGATCCACTTAGCTCCTCCCTGCTAATGTTGGGGTTCACAATGCTGGGGACTGCTCTGCTTCAGACCACCTTACCAAACTTCTGTATTCACACCATGTGCCTTGGGGTCTCCTGCTTCCCTCATGTATGTTTGTTTGTTTGTTTGTTTGTTTCTGAAGATGTGACTGTAGGTGAAACCCCAAAGGTTGAGATGAGATCCTGCAGAATTCTGGCCTGCTGTGTTTGGGAAAGAGAGTAGGATGGGACTGTGGATGTTAGGAATCTCTGTTGGCCCCTGGTTTGGGTTCCCAGCAGAGTGCTTGGCTGCTGAACTGGGCTAGCTGCAGAGTTCTTTTTCTGTCACCACTGAGTTCCTTTTAACAAGAGGCCTATCTTCCTTTCTCCCCTCCCTTGTCTTATACTGAGGCAGTCATCTTAAGTCATCTCTTGTTTTTTCTAATGAGCATTTCTTTTTGTAGATCTGATTTGAATATTCTTTTCTCCCCTCTTGCATCTTGAAAATCTGAACATTTTTCTCACCACTTAGACTCCTCTCTCTCTCTCTTTCTCTCTCTCTCTCTCTCTCTCTCTCTCTCTCTCTCTCTCTCTCTCTCTCTCTCTCTCTCTCTCTCTCTCTCTCTCTCTCTCTCTCTCTCTCTCTTTTTTTTTAAACCTGGAGCTGAGGACCGAACCCAGGGCCTTGCACTTGCTAGGCAAGCACTGTACCACTGAGCTAAATCCCCAATCCCATCACTTAGACTTCTTTATGGGCTACTTTTGACATAGCAGCTGGTTTTCCCCTGGATCAAGTGATCTCAGAAGAGATGGAGAGAAGTGAGATGATGGCGCACTGTAACCTGACTTGGAAGTGATATCCCATCACTTCTGCTGTGTTCATATTTATGTACTCAGATTAGGTACAGTGGGAAAAGAGCTACTCAGGAGGGGTGAAACCAAGGAGCAGCAGCTGGGCAAGTATCTTGCAGGGTATCTTGAGGCCATCTACCATGCATATGTGGACCATGCAAAGACCATCAACTCCCATAAATACTCAAATGCTGTGCACAATTCAATTCATCAAATGATGGGCAAACTGTTTGGCAATTGTTTCCACATGTTCTTTTACCTTTTGGTTCTCATTTGATGTGTACTTTGCTAAAGATAGTTCAAACAAACAAACAAAAACAATCTAGAATCTACATTTGACCTCCTTCAACCTCCATGGTGTAGTAGCTAGCTGAGAGCTGGTGTCCTTTGACATAACTATGTATACATCCGTATTAGGATATGGAGATGCTGAAGGACAAGATGAAGCAAGAACTGGGACAGCTGTAAGCCTGGCTGCTTCCCTGGGGTAAGAAAGGTCAGCACAGTGGTGCCTGGCTCACAATGAGCCCCTAAGTATGAATGGTGGAGTATTTTTAGTTTGAATTAAATAAATACAAGATAAATATGTTAATGTACTTCTTAATTTAAAGATGAGCTGTCATTAACTACAATCTAGCATTACATTCAATAAAATAGGCAAATGTAAGATATATCATTTGAAGAATAAATGTATACATTAGTGAAATTCCAGCCCTTATCACGAGTAAAACATTTATCATTACCTCAGATAATGTCCTTTGCATGGCCCTATTGTCACCCAGTCCTACCCAAAGAAAGAAGCAAAGAGAGGATGAAAATAATAAGAACACAACATGGAGGTCTATAAACGTGTCATTATGAGCAATTAAAGAGCAGCATAAATTAACAACTGAGTTTATAGGTTACACAGTGCCCAGCAAGGTCAACCTGAAACACTGTTGGAGCCAGCCTTCAAGCCTGCCTCCCTACCCATTCCTGTGTTTGCTTTGGGGGTGGTTGAGACAGGATCTTGTCAGAAAGCACAAGTTGAATTTGAACTCAAGGTTTTCCTGCTTCAGCCTCTAGTTATTTTATATGTATGAGTATTTTGTTGTCTGCACATATGTATATGCACTGTGTATCTGCCTGGTGCCCCGGGAGCACTGGAATATCCCTGGGCTTGGAGTTTTATAGTAAGTAAGGCACCATGTGGGTTCTGGGAACCAAACTCAGGTCCTCTGCAGAGCAGCAAGTGCTCCTAAGTGCTGGGCCATCACTCCAGCCTCCGTGACTTTTTTTAAATTAGGGAATGTCTTGTTTTCCCTTTTCATCGTTTTCTTTCATCGTGTCAGCAGTCAGCACCATAGCCCTCTTATTTGCAGATCTTAGGATGGAAAGTGGGAGGAGAGCAGAGGTGTGCATCTGAGAAGGGAACATGTCCCTGGGGATTCCCAGCTAATGATGTTTTACTATAGAGCAGGGATTCTAAATATGATTATTTGAGGACATGGGGATTTAAGCGGAGAGAATTGGTCACACATGCCTTTAATCACAGTACTCTGGAGGCAGAGGCACTTGGTGTCACAGAGATCAGAGATTGGAGGCCAGCCTGGTCTACATATTATATTCCAGGCCAATAAAGGCTATACACAAGAAGACCCTGCTTTAAATACATATATTGTAAGCCTGGTGGTGGTGGCTCACATCTTTAAGGCAGAGGCAGATAGATCTCTGAATTGGAGGCCAGCCTGGTATACAGAGTGAGTTCAAGAATAGCCAGGGCTACACAAAGAAACCGTGTCTCAAAATAAAAAATAAAAATAAAACAAAACATATATATTATAGATATGAGTGTGTGTTTGTATATATGCAGAAACAGGAGTGTGTGTGGAGGTCACAGGCCGACTTCTCCAGAGTTGTTTCTCTGCTTCCACTGTGGGTTCCAGGGATCCAAGTCAGGATCTCAGTCTTACATGGCAAACATGTTTACTCACTGAGCTAACCTAGACTTGGAGATTTGTTTTAAGCGTTTTTCCCCTTTCTCTTTCTTTCTTAGCTTTTTCTTGAAACCAAGCACGTCTGGTGACAGTTTACAAAGCGGCAGCATTCCATCAGCCAGTGAGCCCTCTGAACACAAACCCACGTCCAGTTCAGCAGAACCTGACCTGATCAGCTTTATGGATTTCTCAAAACACAGTGAGACCATAACAGAAGAAGCAAGTTATACAGTCGAATCAAGGTATTGAAGAGTTCGTAGAGTTCACTGTAAGAAGAGAAATGCAGTATTCCTGTGAACATTCTGCATCTAAAGACATGGGGATGTCATGCTTGGGCTTGGTGGTACATGCCTGAATGAGGAAGATTATAAATTCAAGTCCAGTCTGTCCCATCCCTGCCCCTTGCCAGTGTAAATAGTATTCTATCTGTTTCTAGTTAGATCGTAGCCTGGTATAAATCAAAAGCCTCCCAGCAAATCTGTATTTACTTACATGGACAAGTACTTCTTAGAGATTGTGTTTAATAAAGATTAAGTTATGGTTCAATAAAACAGCTAAATAGACAGTTTTGTTAATATCATGTCCTTGTATACCCGTCACCATCTGACCAGGGTTAGGAGAATGCTTGGGGAATGTTTAATGCTTCCATGGGGAGAGATGGTTAGAGATTGAGCAGGCCTCAGGAGACAAGTGCCCCACCACTGAGCCCCACCTCCAGCTTCACATTTAAGGCTTTTATTTATAGATATAAAATTGTTCCGTGCTATCAGAAGTACATGCTTTGTTTTTGTTTTAACAATTTTACTTATTTTATGTATGTAAGTACACCAGAAGAGGGCATTGGATCCCATCACAGATGGTTGTGAGCCACCATGTGGTTGCTAGGAATTGAACTCAGGACCTCTGGAAGAGCTCCTGCTGAGCCATCTCTCTAGCCCCACACTTAATCTTTTACAGATGCCAGTCCTTCTCGGGGGATTCAGACCATTTAAATCCACTGTAGAAAATACTGTACCTCTCTAGAATTTTTCATGATTAGCATTGCTTCATTTTTTTTCAGTGATGAAATAAAGAAAACCAATGGTGATGTCCAGAGTGTGAAAATGTCATCTGTGCCTAACAGTTTATCTAAGCGAAACGTATCTTTGACTCGAAGTCACAGTGTTGGAGGCCCTCTGCAGAATATCGACTTCTCCCAGCGACCATTTCATGGCGTCTCAACAGTCAGTCTTCCAAGCAGTCTGCAGGAAGATGTGGTATGTACTGTTAGAGCCACACCATATACTTGTGTAATATATAGCTTGGAACATCCCACAATTCCATGGTATCATGTGAAAAGTACAAATTTTTTTGGTGGCACTTAAGGCGGAGACAGGAGGATTAAATTCATCTTTGTGAATTTTAAGCCTGGTAGAACTGCATGGCAAGATCCTGTGTGCTGGGAAGATGACTCAACCATTAAAATGCTGCTGCATAAGCGTGACCACTCAGGAGCTCAGATCTCCTGCACCAGTGTTGAAGCCGTGTGGGATGGCCCGGGCCAATAATCCAAACACTGTGGGCATGGAGACAGGAAGGTTACTGGACTTGCTAGTCAGTCAGCCAGGCTGAATTGTTGAGCTCCAGGTTCACTGAGAGACTTTGTCTCACAAAATAAGGTAGAGACTGTTGAGGGAGACAGTGTCATGTGCTGCACATACTCAGACACATAGGAACATAGGAAACTGCCAGGTGTGATTGTGTGTGCCTGTCCCAAAAGTCTATAAAGAAACAGAAGGGTTTTCAAACAGAAACTGTACCTGTGTGCATGCGTTTTGGCTTTTGAGACATGATCTTGTTGTGTAGCTCTGACTGTTGTGGAACTTTGTATGTAGATGAGACTAACTTCAAGTGTGTGGGGGCCTCATGCCTCTGCCTCCCAAGTGCCGGCTTACAAGCATGAGCCACCACACCCAGCTTAAACCTTAGCATTGAAATTTTCAAAAATGGACAAGGTCTCACAATATAGGCTAGACTGGCCTCAAATTCACAGATATTCTCCTGCCTCTGCCATCCAAATAGTATGTACTTATGTACCCAGCTTATTAAGTCTCTTGACCCAACAGCTACCTTTAGTAATTTTTAGTTTATGGCCATTTTTTGGTTATTGTTTTATGAAAATCCTTATTAACTTTTCTATACCTAAATTATTTTAAAAGCAATTTCAAGCAATGTCTATCCTACATATAAATATTTCAGCAGGTATCTGTAAATGATGACTTTAACAAATATAATCACAATATTATACCCTAAACTAGGGAATCATTAGGATATTCAGTCTTTGTTCAGAGTTTTAATCATGAAAGTTGTGTCAGAAGTATTTCTGGGGCACGATGTGGTCTTAGACATCAAGGTTAAAGTAAAGTCAGCCTTGCTTGGTTGGGGCACTTAGTCTTTAAATTACAGGCACCATTTTTTCTCCCAGTTAGATATGAGAGGTTTCCACAGTCCTGATTTGGTTGATTGCAACCTTACAAATTGGCATTTGAATCTAGAAACATAGTTAGCTTCAGGGTTTGTTTGTTTGTTTTAATTTTATTCTAAATTTAACTTTTTAAAATTTTAAATTTAATTCTAAAATTAACTTTTAGAAAAACTTGGATATAAAAAATATTAGATGCCAAAAATTGCCAGATCCAAAGTCTATATATCTTTTATGCATCTGAAATAGCTACTTTGAGGTTGTGAGCCTTCGTGTTGGATTTTACACTTTCACATTTTTTTGTTTAAAACATGAATTTAAGAGGCAGGCAGATTTCTGAGTTCAAGGCCAGCCTGGTCTACAAAGTGAGTTCCAGGGCAGCCAGGGCTATACAGAGAAACCCTGTCTCGAAAAAGAAACAAAGAAAAAAAAAAAAACCACATGAATTGAAATTTTAAATTTAAAACTTTTAAATTTTTTGCCTTTTTGAGACATCTTTCTTTCTATCCTAGCTGACCTTGAATTCAATAGGTCTCTTTGGCCTCACACTTGGAGCAGTCTGTCTCTGCCAGCCACAACTCCTAGCTAACAAAGAAAACAAAAAATTATTCCACCTTTTAGCATTGTGAAAGAGTCTATTGAAATATAGATTATCAATTTTCTCCTATAAAATTTAGCTTAAGTATAATCTAGTGGCGTTCTCTTCCTTGGTTCATTCGCATGTTTTACTACATATAATAATAGCCCTGAAATGACAGTTTTAACAGGATAGAGAAGTATAACGTCACTGCAGAGGTTATACTGGCAAGCATACAGAGTGATAATGTCCACTTTTTGTCTATTTTTAAAGGACCATCTAGGCAAGCGACCCAGTCCTCCTCCTGTGTCTGTGCCCTATTTGAGTCCTCTAGTGCTTCGGAAGGAACTTGAATCTTTGCTAGAAAATGAAGGTGATCAGGTCATCCATACATCCTCATTCATCAATCAACACCCAATCATTTTCTGGAACCTGGTTTGGTATTTCAGACGTTTGGACCTTCCTAGCAACTTGCCAGGCCTTATTCTCACCTCTGAGCATTGTAATGGAGGTGTGCAGGTGGGTACGTGTGCACTGGGCCTGCACGGCTGCAGCTGAGTAGGCTGAACCCCAAGCTACTGAACTCGATAGCAGGAGCTTTACAGAGGAGCAGGAACTTTGGATGGGGTGGTAGTGTTTGGGCTGAGAGTCTTCTGGTTTTGTTTTGTTTTTTCTTAGTTGTGTGTGTTCTCCATTTTTAAGGTTTTCTGGTCTAAGATAACTGACTGCTGTCTTCAGGCTATCAAAGTCACATCCCAGCCAGCAGTGAGGAAAAAATTGGTAGCAAGAGAGTGTCTTCTCTCTTAGAGCTCATGGAATTGTATATAGTGATTCCACATGTGCGTGTCAATATAGCCTGGATTTAGGTTGCTCTGTCTTGCTGTGCTGGTGGCTAGAAAAGGAAGCTTTTATCATTAGCTATATATATTTTTTTAAAGATTTATTTATTACTATATGTAAGTACACTGTAGCTGTCTTCAGGCACACCAGAAGAGGGCATCAGATCTCATTATAGATGGTTGTGAACTACCATGTTGTTGCTGGGATTTGAACTCAGGACCTTCAGAAGAGCAGTCAGTGCTCTTAACCACTGAGCCATCCCTCCAACCCTCATTAGCTATATTTTCTCCTGAAAAATGCACAGCTATCTTATTGGAAAGATCTTATTCATAATTTTCAGATAATATAATTAAAACTTAGGGAAGTGTTTGTGTAAGGTAAATTTCTAATTAGTGATTACACTAAGATCACTCCAGCTGCCTGCCTTCCAGAGCCCATGCTGGGGTCACTGACTGCAGACCAAGAGATGCTGGCATTGCCTCTATTTTATAATACTGAACTTTGGGAGACACCAGGCCCCTGTTTGACTTGTTTATTTTAACAAATAATGAGTAGAAAAAGATACCTCATAAAAGTAACAGACTTGGCTGTAATGATGGTTATATCTTTGTGCCTTTGTACCGTTTACCAGATTATCCATCCAGTCTTTTCATGTCACAAAAACAAAACATGTGCGCCAGAAAATAATAAGTTTGTCATCAGGCATTCATAAAAATTAATTTTGAGTCTATAATTTATTGCTGGTAACATTTTATTTGGAAAATTAATTTTGTTAATCTCTTTTAGCTTCCTCTATCATCTTTGTCCCAGGACAGCAAACTGGTGTATATTCAACTGCTGTGGGATAATATCAACCTTCATCAGGAACCAGGAGAACCTCTGTATGTCTCTTGGAGGAACTTGAGTAAGTAAAAGAGAATTAAAGAAACAAATAGGCCGGGTGGTGGTGGCACATGCCTTTAATCCCAGCACTTGGGAGGCAGAGGCAGGTAGATTTCTGAGTTCGAGGCGAGCCTGGTCTACAAAGTAAGTTCCAGGACAGCCAGGGCTATACAGAGAAACCCTCTCTTGAAAAACCAAACCAAAAGAAAAAAAAACAAGAAACAATAGAGTTGGGCTTGGCAGCACATTCCTTAAATCCTGGAATTCCAGAGGTGAATCTTTGTGAGTTCTAAGCTAGCCAGGACTCACTACATGGTAAGATGCTGTCTTTAAAAGAAATTTATTTTCTTTTTTAAAGATTTATTTATTTTATGTATGTGAATAAACTGTAGCTGTCTTCAGATACACCAGAAGAGAGTGCCAGATTACAGATGGTTGTGAGCCACCATGTGGTTGCTAGGATTTGAACTCAGGACCTCTGGTAGAGTAGTCAGTGCTCTTCACCTCTGAGCCATCTCTCCAGCCTGAGGCACTATCTTTAAAAAAGACAAAACAGTGCCTTTAATCCCAGCACTCTGGAGGCAGAGGCAAGTTCTAGGCCAGCCTAGTCTACAAAGCAAGTTCTAGGCCAGCCAGTGCTACACAGAGAAACTCAATCTCAGAGAACCAAATAAATGAGTGAATGGAACAAAGGAATGAATGAACAGACCAAGACAAAACGGCAGGGTGATTCAACAGCTAAAAAGCTCTTGCCATCAAGCCTGGCCATCAGAGTTCAGTCTAGAGATGGACTCCCAAAAGTTGACTTCTGACCTCCAAACGTTCATGGTCCCCAAACATACACAATCAATCACTAAATAAATAAATAAATAAATAAATAAATAAATAAATAAATAAAGTGACCTTTATGCTACCTTTGGCTTTAAGTCTTCTTTCTCAGATATGTATATAGACTTCTTGTTTTCACTTCAGTTTCGTGTGTCTGCTTGCATGCCTGTCTGTCTTGGTGTGTGTGTGTGTGTGTGTGTGTGTGTGTATTTTACTCTTTTCCCTGTAGTTAGCATTTTAAGTAAAAAAGTGTCATGGAGGATTATTTTGATAGCCATGTCTGTTTGGGTTCTAAATGCCTCTTGTGCTTGGATATCTATTTCCCTACATTTTAGGAAGTACTCAGCAAGGACTTTGTTTTGCTGAGCCATCTTGATGGCTTTCTCTACCTACCCACCCTCCCATCCATCTAACCATCTATCCATCCACCTATCCATATATCCACCCACTCATCCATCCATCCACCCACCCATACATCCATCCTTTATTGGTATCTGAATATAACCTTTCTTCAACCTGTCCCCTATTCCATATTCTTGATCTTCTTTCTTCTATTGTATCCTTCTCTGCTGACAGGGTGTTTTCTTTCGTGTTTGTTATCTGACCCGAGTTCATCTCTATCAGCTGGTTTTGTTTTGGTTTTTTAATCTTAATTTCTAATCCATGTTGACAGCTTTTCATCTATATTGCTGACTTTTTAAAATTTATGTCTTAGAATTATTTTCTGCTTTTTGTTTGTTTGTTTTATTTTGTCTTTGTTTTTGAGACATGACTTTTCTGTATGGCCATGACTGTCCTGGAAATTGCTCTGTAGATCAGACTGACCTCGTAATCATAGAGATCCGACTGCCTCTGCCTTCTAAGTGCTAGGACTAAAGGTGAGGGCCACCACTACACGGCTCATCTGTTTGTTTGTGTTCTCCTTGAAAACATTGATCCTTTTCAGAGATAAGCTTTTAGATTTTCTTTATCCAGCATTTTACCACCTCAGCATATCTGAATTTGGTAATTGAGAATTTAAGGTCTTTTGGAGGATTCACAGTACTTTGGGGACCTTTTGTTTTGTTTTGTTGTATGGTGTTTCTGTTGTCTTTATTTGGGGACAACTTTTTGCATCATATCACAGGCAAGTTTTGACCTGTGTCTTCCTAGATCCTTCTGAGTCAGACTTTGCAGTGGTGGCATAACTTGTTTTTGCCATTTTTTCCTTTCTTGTTTTTATGTCTTGAAATTTGCACATCTATTGGTATGGATGTCCTTCCGGTAAGTATTATTTATGTGTTTTAGTGAGCAGTGTTCCCTTCAGGGCTCAATCTTTAGTACCACTCTGGTGGGAAAATAAACCATAGTAACAAAGCCATCAGACCAAATCAAACATAGAAATACACTTACGGGGCTGGAGAGATGGCTCAGGGGTTAAGAGCATTGACTGCTCTTCCAGAGGTTCCGAGTTCAGTTCTCAGCAACCACATGGTGGCTCACAACCATCTGTTAATGAGAACTGATGCCCTCTTCTGGTGTGTCTGAAGACAGCTACAGTGTACTCATATACATAAATAAATTTTAAAGAAAGAAAGAAAGGCAGAAAGAAGCAGGAGCAGCTTTGTGTTAGCACAGAAATTCCTTAGCCAGGTATGGTGGTGTATATGCCCATAATTCAAGCATCCAGAAAGCTGAGGCAGGAAGATAAATGACAAGTTCAAGGTCAGCCTAGGCATTGCTAGTTCTGGTCAGTTTGGACTACATAGCTAGATCCTATCTCAAAAGGGGTGCCTGAGGGAATGAAAATGGTGTTGCATATTTTTACTTCCCTCTAAAGTCACTGTTGGCATAAAGATCACATCTGAGATTAACCAGTAGGAAAGAGCCAGTGATGGTAGAGAGCTGTGCTGTTAGATTGGTTGAAAATGAGGAGTTTACTAGTTTAGTTGGCAGCTATGTTATTTGAGAAATACATTATTCTATAACAAGTATTAGACGTGAGAGTAGGCTAGCCGAGAACCTATTAGATCGTATTGTCATCTCATGCTAATAGTGGGTAAAAGTCCTGAAATGATCTGCATCAAAGCATCCTTTTCTTCCAGCCTAAGCACACACTTTATACATGTATGCATGCTTAGTGTTTGCATATGACTCAACTGCACTCCATCACACTGTTATAACCTATGAAGTCTGTAAACATAAGGTTAAGCACACACTTTATACATGTATGCATGCTTAGTGTTTGCATATGACTCAACTGCACTCCATCACACTGTTATAACCTATGAAGTCTGTAAACATAAGGTTAAGCGCTCTAATAATTAATATGAAAAGTACAGTGGCATAAACAGGTAGTAAAGAGTTCTTTCTCATGGTTATGTTTTAGAACTTATATTCTTTGTAAGCACATAACCATTTTTCTTTTTGGGAGGCAGGGAGGTTGAGACGGGATTTCTCTGTCTTTCCCTAGTTGTCCTGGAACTGACTCTGTAAATCAGGCTAGCCTCAACATAGAGATCCACCTGCCTCTGCCTCCCAAGTGCTGAGATTAAAGCCACCACCCAACCTATGATTTTTATATTTTCTAATAAAACTTTTAACTATGAACTGAATAGTTTCTAAGCAATTCCTTTTTCATCAGGGTTCTGGTTCCTTCTGGTATATTCACTTTTATGATAAGTAAAAGTTGTTCCCTGGTCTTATTACAGTTTCTGGAATTTAGTATCACACCCTAGCCTCTGGGAAGAAACTGTAAATTGGAGAAAAGGGAAGAAGGTTATCGTATTTAAAAAGAACAGAGAATATGTTTTAGTAAGCACACTGTCACATGATTTCCTGGCAAGTGGGAGGTGATATTGAGTAGACAAGGGGAGGTGACACAGCTCTGGAAACTTGTTACTGTTTGGAAAACTCACTCTGCAAGTATCGTCCTTTAGATTCTGAGAAGAAGCCGTCACTTCTGTCAGAGCAGCAGCAGGCAGCCAGCGCTTTAGTGGAGACGATCAGGCAGAGCATCCAGCAGAATGACGTTCTCAAGCCCATCAACCTGCTTTCCCAGCAAATGAAGCCAGGCACGAAACGGCAGAGGTAACGATTTCTCTATCTTTCACTTGATTCCACTTGAGTTAGTTAGCATTTTATGATTTTTTTTAACATTTGATTGATTTTGTGTGTGTGTGTGTGTGTGTGTGTGTGTGTGTGTGTGTGTGTGTGTGTGTGTGTGTGTGTGTGTGTAAATTTTACATCATACACCCAATCCCACTCATCTCCCTGTCCCTTCTAACTTGCCTTCCATCCTTGTAATCTCCCTGGCAGAAGGGAAAAAATATCTCACTGTAGAAGCTGTACTGTGTGACAGTGTATCCTACAGTATATGTCACACAGTATACCCTTTTGTCCACATTTCTTTACTTGCAAATGATCATTACAATGAGGAATTGGTCTGGTTCCAGGCCTCTGGCTCCTACTCCTCTATCAACGCTAAATCCTCATCAGAACTCCATTCAGCTATCTTGTTGTTGCCCTGTATCATAGAGGTCCTGCAGCTTTGGATCTTCAGGACTGGCCCCTTCATGTGTTCCTGCAGTTCATTGAGGCCAACTCAATGTCCAAGATTTGGACCTGGGAGGTAGCTGAGATGATCGGCTGGCTGGCTCTCTAGCACCCACACCATAGGGCAAGCTTCCCAGCACTGTCCTTGGCTAGCTCACCCAAGGCAGCAGCCAACAAGGGGCAGAGCCAGAGAACTGGCTCTCATGCTCTTGGGGCTGGCTCATCCATGCCCATATCGATAGGGCCATCTCTTCTGCCTGCTGTAGGTGGCAAAGGACAAGGTGGGGTGGCGTCTCATCTCCACCTCATGGCATACAAGTATCAGGGCCAGCTGTCCCTTGTTCACACAATTGGGTCCCACTCATCTGCAACCTCCATAACCAGGGTCAGCCTATTGCCTGTCACCTGAATGTCTCTGCCTGATAGCTGCCCAGGTAATAACACAGAGACTTTTTGTTAATTATGAAAGCTTGGGGCTGGAGAGATGGCTCAGCGGTTAAAAGCACCAACTGCTCTTCCAGAGGTCCTGAGTTCAATTCCCAGCAACCACATGGTGGCTCACAACCATCTGTAATGGGATCTGATGCCCTCTTCTGGTGTGTCTGAAGACAGCTACAGTGTACTTATATATAATAAATAAGTAAATCTTTACAAAAAGAAAAAGAAAAAAGCTTGACTTTACCTTGGGCTTTTTCCCAACTAGCTCTTATACTTACATTGAACCCATTTATACTAATCTATGTTCTATTACATAGCTGGTTATCTCTTGAGTACCAAGACTTGCTTCTTCCTCTGAGTTTAGCTGGTGAATCTCTCACCTTATTCTTTCCCAGAGTTCCTTTCTCCTACCTAGAATATCCTTTCCTGCCTTGCTGGACGCCATCAACTCTTTATTAAATCAATCAGAAGGTGTTGGAGATGTTTACAAAACACTGAGATAGGTGATGCTTCATATACAGTGCACAAGAGATTATCCCAGCAGGCACCGGGAGGGGGTTCTCTGGGGCTTGCTTTGCCCGTCCAGGCCACATGAGCATGTATGTTATATGTAATACCTCTGATTATAAAAGAAATAAGTGCTATTCAAATATATACATTCATATCTCATCACAAATGTACAATTTCACTGGAGATCTGTTAATTTCCAAATTTTGATACACAAAAGTATGTATGTGCCATCCTGTGATGACGACACAGTTTTTTCTTGTTAAATAAAAAGATTATGAGATTAGAAGTAGAATTGGTTTAGGAAAGAGATAAAAGTAATGAAGAACTCAGATGTGAGTCTCTTCCTTATTTATTTATCTTTTTGTTAGGATCAGTATACATTCCCATCTTGACTAAGTGAATTTTACTGTGCAAGCTTTGGAAATGGAGCATAATTATATCAAACATTATGAATTTTCCCAGAGTCCTATTCTTTTTTCTTTTTTGGAGATAAGGTCTCTCACAGTGTAGCTTTGACTGGTCTGGAACTCAGTATGTAGACCAGGTTGTCCTTGTGCTCACAGAGATCTGCCTGCAGCTGCCTCCAAAGTGCTGAGATCAGGGGTATGTGCCACCACACACCAATTCCCAGAGTCCTTTTTGGAGTTTCTTCCTCATAGCCCTATTGATGACCTCAGAAGTGATAGAACAAGAATTCACTCTGACACTGATCCTGTACTTAGCATCTAATGTTGAAGTTGAGATGACTTTGAAGGCTCAGGAGTAACTTGCGCCTGTGGTTTGCATGCTAAAAAGGGTTTGAATGTCCTTTACTGTTTCTGAAGCTCCTAAAGAAAGCTTCATATGAGGCAAAACTAGAATTTGCATTGCTTCCTAATGTATTTTTTGATACAGGCTGGACTTGAACTCCTTATCTTCCTCTCTTTATCACCCAAGTGCTGGGATTGCAGGCATGTGCCACCAGGACAGGAAATTCATTTTGCAAGTCCACCTCATCGTTATTTTTTAATATTTGTCTTGGTAGATAAGGGTTACTCTTTGGCCCTTGTGCATGGTAGACAAACACAGTGCCACTATGTTGCAGCCCTAGAGCCATAATACTGGTATTCAGACCCAGAGGAGGCCTTGTACATGTTCGGCCAGGGCTGTGTGATAGAGCCACACTGCCCAACCCCCTTAACTTTTTAAAAAAGTTTAAAATTTGAATTAGAGGCTCACAGGATATTTTTTATAATATCAAGTTTAGTGTATCATTCAACTAGTTTCCATCCTGTGGTGTTAACATGTAAGTAGGAAATAATTATATAGCTATTAGTTAAGTATAGAGTTGTTTGTGTTTTCACTGCGTACTGCCAGCTGTAATGGTTCATATCTGTAGTCTCAGCACTTAGGCAAGACAGGAAGATGGCTAAGAGCTTGAGGCTAGTCTTATCCACACGGTAAGTTCCTGACCACCCTGGACTAGAGTGACCTCTGTCACAAAGAAACCCCCAAATCAACATCCAGTCTGTGTGCGTTTGCTTGCTTTGCTGACTACTTGAGAATCTTTTCTTTTTTCTCTTAATAGGAGTTTATACAGAGAAATCCTTTTCTTATCATTAGTGTCTCTTGGGAGAGAAAACATTGATATTGGTAAGTTCATGGGCGATCAATAAAAATTTTAGTTTTATTTTTGAAGTTAAAGTTTGTTTGTGTGTTTGTTTGTTTGTTTGTTTGTTTTTTAAGGGGAGCTGGTGGGAGTGTTAGATCACTGGCCTATCGTACAGGAACCTGGGTTCATTCATCAGCATAAAAAAAAAAAAAGGAAAGAAAATGTAGCTGACATTAGTAGTTGCCTTTAAAAAGGTTGTAGTGTGACTGGACAGCTTTGTACACCTGCTGTCATGTCATGCCGTGCCTTCCGCACCATTGCAGACTGTCCCGCTGGAACTGTAAGCTAAAATAAAACCTTTCTTTAAAAAGGAAAGTAAGACCGAGCACTGCCTTCAGCTGGGCCCAGTGCACAGCCTGTATTCTCAGCACCTGGGCTAAGACTGGAGGACTACAAGCTGGAGGGCAGGGGGGGGGGGGGGCTCTATACTAGTAAGGCTGTCTTACAATAAGACAGCAGGGGAGGTGGCTTACTGGAGTCCATCCCCAGTACCCACATGATGGAACTAGAGAACTGAGTCCCTCAGATTGTCCTCTGATCTCCACACAAATGCTGCGGCCCTGTATTGCCTACTCCACTCTACCCTAAAAACTTCTAACAAGATATTAAATAATCACAACTTAAATAAGCAATGTAATCCGTGTCACATGACCCAGTATATTTTTTTAAAGTACATAGCTTTTGTTCCACTAACAAATTACAATTGCATTTTTGAAAATGTCTTTCAGAGGCTTTTGACAATGAATATGGACTCGCATACAGAAGTCTGCCTTCAGAGAGTCTTGAAAGGTTACAGAGAATCGATGCCCCACCCAGTATCAGTGTGGAGTGGTGCAGGAAGTGTTTTGGAGCGCCTCTCATTTAAACGAGATTCTTTCCAATTTTGGTTGAGTACTGGGGAAATGGATCCTGTCTGAAAACTTTCTGTGTTCTTCCAAAATCCTAACTTGGTGAAAGCTGAAATGAAGTAACTCTGGGGATGAAATACAAATGAACTGCAATTCATACGGAATCATCTCAGAATGTACAACAGCACTCAGTTCCTGGAGGTTTGTTGATGGTGAAGACTCCTGACCTATTTCCCAGCCTCTGCTGAAAATCAACACAACTATTTTTGCATCTCACACAGTAAAAGAAATAATGGAAGTTTTCATCTTTCTAGAAAACTTGCTTTTATTGAAGCTGTCCAGCTAGGGAATGGCAGATTAAATTTGCCTAACCAAAAGACATGAAATAGTTGAATAATAAGACTAACTGTGTATGATTGTATGTATGAGGCTATGTAGTCAGTGTGTGTATAGGTGTCTATTTATTAACATGCTGAGGTTGCATGTTGCAGCAGTTTTCTGAAGTAGGCCTCATTGCCCAGTCAGTGACTACTATACTTGTTTGTAGTCAGCAGTTCCAAAAACATCTAAGTCTTTCTTAACAACTGCCTTCCCTACAACTTAAAATCTTATATCTTTGCCTTTTAAATTATGTAATATCTTGCTTAATAGGTTATATCTTAGATATCCAGGTGCTCCTTCCGTCTTCTTCCAATACTAAGTTCATCTGCAATGCTTTCATTGGAATCCAGTAGGTAAAATGAAATTAATCTTTGTAACCTAACAAACTTATCCAGCACATGCTTTTAAAATACTAATGAATAAATAGTCTTTGACCCCGAAATCTTTATTCAGGCAGGCCACTTGTTGGTATTGATTACTTTTTTATAATCCTGGTTTCATGGGAGGCAGAGGCAGGAGGATCTCAAGTTGGAGGCCCGCCTGAACAACTTTTAGTGAGCCCTGTTTCAGTAACTTGAAAGGAGATCTGGGAATGTAGTTCAGTGTAGAGCACTTGCCTAGCATACATGAGGCTCTAGGTTCAGTTCCTAGTACCACAAAATAAGTAAGTAAATAAATAACTAGATAGATAGATTAAACCTGTGGGATGGAGAATTTGCACTGCACATAAAAGTTTTATTCTTGTACAATATTTTGATTTATATGCTTGTGAATAAAAGTGTGTATTTGTAAATACTGGTTTTTTAGGTTGAATCAATTAAGTCTAAAAACTTTAAAGCTTATTGAGCTCATTGCCAGGTTGAAGAATCATGACCTCATGCCCCACCCACCTTGACATAAATTGTACTTTTTGTTTAAAATGTCCATTTAAGAGCAAATTTGCCTTAGCTGTCTGTGTGGTTTAGAAGCCCAGTGGCTATGTGTGCACTTACAGTAATAGTGCAGATGACTAAACCGGTTGACAAACTTACCTCAGTGTGGTACACACTAATAGCATGAATCTCTTCAATGTGGTGGGCATTTTTTAAAATTATGTACCAACATTTCAACGTTAAAGGTTGTTAATCTGACTTTGCAGAATTCTAGTCTGAATTTGAATGTTAAAAGTTTTACCAGAAATTTTGTAAAGGCTTTCTTACATTCAAATTGGATCTTTTACAGTTTCAAATATATATATTTTTACAGCTTATACTTTAACATTTATTGACCCAACAGATTTTGAAATTATCTTACATATATAAAATTAAAGTTGAATAAAAAGAAAAATCTCAAATTTGGTGTCTGTTGAATTTCTAAAGCTGTTCCAGTCTCTAGGGTTGACTATTTTATTTCTGTTTGGGGATCTTTTTTTTTTTTTTTTTTTTCTTTCTGGTCTGTGTTACTTGTTGAAGTACTTTATTTACCAAACTTAGGAGATAGTTACATACTTAAAATATGAAGTTACACCTTTTGTTATCTTTTTAGAAACTTTAGTTTTTGCTACCATTTATATTCATGGGATCCAGTTTCTGCCTGGTGTTCATTTTTTGTTTTGTTTTTTTATTTCTGTGTGGCCCTGGCTGTCCTGGAACTTGCTCTGTAGATTAGGCTGACCTTGAGCTCAGAGATCAGCCTGCTTACCCAGGTTTGGATTTAAAGGTACACACCGTCACTGCCTGGTTTTGTTTTTTGGTTTTTTTGGTTTTTTGTTTGTTTGTTTGTTTTTTGAGACAGGATTTCTCTGTATAGCCCTGGCTGTCCTGGAACTCACTTTGTAGACCAGGCTGGCCTTGAATTTAGAAATCCGCCTGCCTCTGCCTCCCAAGTGCTGGGATTAAAGGCGTGCGCCACCACGCCCGGCTTTGTTCATTTTTTAATGCTTTCTCTAGCACCTTTATAGAAGGGTACTAACCACATTTATAGAAGTCTGGATTTAGTGGCTTACAACTAAATCCCATTTGAGAGTTAAGGATTCAGAATCTGAGACCAGAATAACCACAGACCCAAAGAAGATAAGTAACCAGGAGGCATTAAGGGCTGATGCTTGAATCTCACTCAGAAGGGAAAAGATATCAGAAGTGGATGGAGAACGGGGATAGGGAGGGGAGCAGGAGTGGGGATGGGGTGGGGCAAGAACAGAAATAGGGGAGTCTTCCAGGAGTCTATGGGCACAGCCCTGAGACTCCTAGTACCTGGGAGATATGGACACTTAGGTGGCCACCTCCTATAGCTAGCTAAGTGGGACTTCCAGTGGAGAGAGGGGGGCATTAACCAACCCAAAATTTGTCCTGCCTATAAGATGTGCAAGGAAAAGATGGCGCAGAGATTAAGGGAATGAGTGGCCCAACCTGAGACATCCCATGGGAGAAAGCCAGTCCCTGACACTATTAATGATATTCTGCTTTCCTTCAGACAGGACCCTATCATAACTCTTCTGAGGAGCAGCAGCTGACAAAAACAGATGCAGAGACCCACAGCCACCAAATGATAGGCGGAACTCAGGAAACTGAAAGCTGGGGGGAGGGTTGAAGGAGATGGAGGGGTCAAGACCACCACAAGACCTACAGAGATAACTAACCTTGGGTCCATGGGTGTAAAAGTAACTTTTATTGTCCTGGTGTAATTGTTATCTATGAGGCTTATTGCTTGTCTGCTAACTCAGGCCTACTCCTATAAACTTCTAGCCTCCATACAATCTAATCAAGGCCTAGGATGTTTTCAGCCTGTGAGACTGCTGAATAACCTCATGCCTTCCTAGTTGTTTTTGATCTCTTCCCTTCCCACCACCCCCCTCCCCAGCTTCCTTCTCTCGGCTTCTCATGAATTGTTCTACGTGGCCTCAAACTCTAGCAATCTGTTCTAATTCTAGAACTGTCCCAGTAAAACTGCCTTTCTCGGCACTGTAAAAGTAGTTTCCCTTTCTCCTGGTGAATTGGGCATATCCTATTGTCATTTCTGATTTGTCACTTTGTCAATTAGAAATTGCTTTTAAACATGGGTGCTTCCTTGGGCTGAAGAAATGGCTCAGCCATTAAGAGTACTGACTGCTCTTCCAGAGATCCTGAGCTCAATTCCCAGCAACCACATAATCTATACTGAGATCTGAAGCCCTTTTCTGGCATGCAGGTATACATGCTGATAATTTTTTTTTTTTTTTTTTTTTTTTTTTTTTTTTTTTTTTTTTGGTTTTTCAAGACAGGGTTTCTCTGTATAGCCCTGGCTGTCCTGGAACTCACTTTGTAGACCAGGCTAGCCTCGAACTCAGAAATCCACCTGCCTCTGCCTCCTGGGATTAAAGGCATGCGCTACCACGCCCGGCGTAATAAATATTTTTTAAGGAAAATACATAGTCCAGGTACCTTTGCCTATGGGAAACTTTAAAAATTAAGGCTGGAGATGGCTCAGCGTTTAAGAGCACTAGCTACTTTTCAGAGGCCCCAGGTTCGGTTCCCAGCACTCACATGGTAACTCACAACCATCTTTAACTCCTGTTCCAGGGAATCTGACTCCCTCACAGACATGTAGTCAAATCACCAATGAACACTAAAAAAATTTTTTTTATTCTAAAAGCAATCTTCAAAATTAAATTTTGCTTAACATTTTAGTTTTGACACTGACATGTACTTCCTAGTAATCAAGTCATCTAATCATGAATTGTTACTGCAGCCCTACAATATCCTATACAATTGTAGTAAGCAAGATGGTCTCTGGGTCACACGTGAATCTTATCTCATGCCACAGTATGCCTTTTAGGGAATGTTCTGTTTGCTTTTAGGTTTCCTCTCATGTTAGAGGCAGCAGAGGTTTTAAGTTGCAAACCACTGTATTACTCTAGAACTCACTTGTATAGACCAGGCTTTCTATTACCTCCCCAAAACAGCAGACACGAACAGTATTGGTTTCTATGGGAGTTGGCTGTAGAACTTGGGGCCTGCCTAGTGAATCACACTATATATAAGCAATGCTTTGGGTTTTACTCTTTGAACTTGTTTTCTAGGGAAGCAGCTTCTATTACTCACTTTGAACCTCATGTACCTTAAGATCCTGCTCTTTCCAGTCATGGTGGCAGAGACTACATACGTGAGTTGCAGGCCAGCCAGACACTGCCCTAGAAAGATCCTGTTTTACGCAAAGCTAGGAATGTTGGCAACCAACAGCACTCAGAGTAGCTGAAGCAACTTTTGACCCCAGGCCAGCCAGGATATTGAAAAACACAAAATCACAATGGGTCACATGTCATATAAAGATGAAGTGGACAAAACCAAGATGTGAAAATCCCACACTGAATGAACATTGTTTGTTAACACTAGCAGGGTTAGGAGTTCTGATATTCACAGCTCCCAGAATCAGAATGTCCTTCAACAATGATCAGTGTTATGTTGGACTTAATACTGGTTTCAGTCATCAGATCTTAGCATAGGACAGAATAACGGAGCCACCAATGGCAGTGATCCAGTGTACCTGGAATGTTTTACAAAAAGGCTCTCGTTTGAGTACAGGTGATATTTGTATAGTAAAACCTGTGCACTAAAAGGAGGTGGCTTTGTTCCTGGTAGCCTGCAGCCTTTTCTTTTAGCATACCTGTTAATACCCAAGTTAATGTGTTAACTCTTCTGCCAGAAAAAAAAAAATCTTAGATTAGAATTCCTTTAATCCCAGTACTCAGGAGGCAGAGACAGGCAGATCTGAGTTGCAGCCGGTGTGGTCTACTGAATGCCACAATAACCTAAATTAAACCAAGAGACCGTCTTGGAACACCCCTACCCCAAAACAAAAATCAAGAGCAGGTCCTTGGAAGGGTATTTCTCATTTTACTGTCTGCAGCACATTTGTGAATAGTCATGTGTAACAAAAAACACGGTGGAGAAAACCTGTCTTCGCTACACAGGCTAACTTGTGATACACACCAAAACTACCTTCACACCTAAGCGGGTGCATACAAATCAGTACCAGTGACTGGGAAGCATGACTGAGGCCTAGGTTTAATCCCTTCCACTACCATTCACCAAGAATGCAGCCACTGCCACTGTAGGGGCAGGGAGGCTGGTAGCGCATGGCTGATACCTTTTGGGACAGAAGTTAATCTTTTTAGCAAGTTTCAAAGGCACAGTGTGTTTTTTACTTTAAAGGCTGTGTTTCTTTAATTATTAATCTTAGTAAAGGCCTCTTCTATGCCATCCTACATTTTAATGGTCTCCAAATGTTATTTATTTACCTTGGGGTAGAAGCTCGATACATATTAATTTGAAAATAATCACTCTCCCCATATTCTAGCAGTCCTATAGATGTATTCCTTCTTCTGTCTCATCTTTCCCATCATTTATCTAGTTACACTATTAATGAAAGCCAATGAAAGATTCAAGGTCATTATTTATTTGTTGCTCTTAAAGACTCATTTTTGACTGGACTCAGACTTAGAAGTAGAAGCTCTCAGTGAGGACAGCCTACGTCTCTTGGCAATCTGTTCCTGGCGCTTTTCTTTGGCTTCCTTCATTCTCTTGGCCAAAAGTTTAGCGTATTCTGCAGCCTCCTCCTTGTTCTTCTTAGTGCGTTGCTTCTTCAGAGCAATACGTCGGCGTTTGTGTTGCAGGACACGAGGAGTAACAAGTCGCTGAATCTTGGGTGCTTTGGTCCTGGGCTTCTTACCTAAAAATCCAGATGAGCAATCACTTCTCAGCACCCATGCTGGATGACTATGCAGTGGTGTAACTCAAGCCAGGCACACCTAAGGCCCCATTCAACCCCCACCATTCATCCAAGGCCTGTGTTGTCCTCAAAACCTTTTTTTAAAGTATTACTCTGACCCTATGGTCTGCATTCTTTTTCATTTATGCTTGAATCCTACTTTTAGATGGACTCTGCCTACTATTAGAACTTTTAAAATTTGTTTTAGCCTTTTGAATTTACACTTACTCCACATTACAGGTCTCTTTAGGAACAGAAACTTGCTGTCATCTCAGCTCATGGACCCTTGTAAATAAGCTGGGATAGTCAAGTTCTGCTACAGGTCAGCCACTCTGTCCATGAGGGGAAATGGACCATTTTTAAACCTCTTGTCAACTGAGTTACACGTTTCCTTTAGTACCACTCTAATTAGTACATGTACAAGTCCACAGTCCTGAGTTATTTGTATCTCACATACAAGCCATGTCCTACAGACACAGTAACATCGTGTACCTGATGCTGTACTCTTCATTAATGAGTATGCTGCCTAACACATAGTATTTTTTCTTACGTTTAAGTGTTTTTCCTGACTTCCATAATCTATGTCCCAGAGGTGACAAATACGAGAGCCAGTCATCAGTAAGTCCAAAACACCAGCTTAGAACCCGGTCTCTCCAAAATCCTCTCCTGCAAGTTGTCCTCTAGCCCCTACATATACATCAAGTGCTTTAAAGGATTTTCAAATGTATTAAAATGAGAATGCCTTCGTAATCTCAGAATCCTGGCCATTCCTAACCCCAAAGCCATGAACATAAAGTCTGGTAAGCCAGACTCCGGGCTGGCAAGCAAAGCTGCAGCAGTAGCACAATACACCCCCCCCCCAAATCCATTACCTTCTTTGTTTAAGGGCTTCCTGACAACATACTGGCGGACATCATCTTCTTTGGAGAGATTAAAAAGCTTGCGGATTCTACTAGCCCTTTTAGGTCCCAACCGACGAGGCACAGTAGTGTCTGTCAGTCCAGGAATATCCTTCTCTCCTTAAAGAAACAATCAAAATAGAGACATTAAATGT
The DNA here is from genome assembly GCF_000001635.26 of Mus musculus. Classification (NCBI taxonomy): domain Eukaryota; kingdom Metazoa; phylum Chordata; class Mammalia; order Rodentia; family Muridae; genus Mus; species Mus musculus. The sequence continues at coordinate 86,856,049 of NC_000070.6, forward strand.
TTATCACTTGGGAAACAACTTCTTGGGCCAATGCCCACTACCTAGGAGGCAGATCTCTCTCAATAAACAAGCAAGCAAGCTTCAACAAAAGCCTCACCTTTCTTTACAATGACCAAGTTGAGAACACTGAGATTAGCGTCCACAATGCATCCACGAACAGACTTGCGCTTCCTCTCTCCAGTTCTCCTTGGCCTGTAACAGGAATGCCCCTTACTCAACAGCAGGCGCACTCTGCCATGGGTCAGAACACCTTGCTTCATGGGAAAACCTTGCTTGTCATTCCCACCGCTGATCCGGACCACATAACCCTGCGTTGAACATAAAATAACAACATTTTACTAGTTCAGTTCCAACCTACTAAGTGCAGGTTCTTAACCTCTTAGGTTCAACACCCGACTAGGGAGAATAACTGAGACCAATTTCAACCACTCACGTTTTGTCTCCGTTTCCAACTAAGGTAAACTAGCCATCTCTCTCCTTTTGACTTACCCTGACTACCCCGGTTTTACTAGCATGAACATGAAAGGCTTTTTTTAAGACCCTGAATTCCGTACGGCAAGCAAGAAAGAAGCATGTCCTTTCGGCCCATTTCCCCAAACTTGGTTCTATTAATGAAACTTAACCCAAAACAGCCCTTGCGCTCGCCAAGCTGGGACATGGATGCCGGTAACAACCTTACCTTCCACTCTTCACCAAGAGCATCAGCGGCTACTTCCGTGGCCATGCGCTTCTCATAGAAGGTGCGGAGCTTGCGCTCGTCATCCACCTCGATGAGCTTCTGACAGCCGGTGGCGGGGAAGGAGATGTTCAGCTACAGTTTTAAAGGGGGACAAGAGAGAACCTTAGGGACCCAAGCCGGGCCGACAACGCAGGGCGTCCGAGGCTCGGATCCCACGCCCGGCAAAGCGCCGCATCCACGGGACATTTTACAGGAGCTCTGTGGGATGCTGAGGACGCCGGGCGACCCTCAAGACCTCCGCTAGCAGAGTGGCGAGGGCTCGAGAGCCGCAAGGCTGCCAGCCGCGAGCGGGGCTTCGGGACCGCGCGTGCCGGGCCCGGAGCCGGGCGCCGCTATGGCGCTACGTCCACCGCGGCGGCGCTGCAATCGCCCGCCATCCGCTCTCCCAGAGCGTCCCAGGGCCGCCAAAACGAGTTCCCTCCCGCCTCGGATCCTTCTCCACTTAGTGCGGGACTTATGCGAGCCTGGGACCGAGGCCGTGCCGCACGCTCGGGCTCGGGCGGCCTCACTCGGCCCTGGCCGGGGACGCCTACCTTCATCTTGACACAGCCGAGCGCCTGGGAGGCGTCACGAAAAAGAGGCCCGACTTCCGCTTAACCCAGGGCACATAGCGCTCTAAGTTCTCGCGAGAACAGCCGGCGGAAGTGACTTTAGAGGGGCGTTACTTCCGGGCGTAGATTAACTAGACTATGGAGAGGCCGGTTTGCAGCGAGCTGTCATTTTAGCTTCCTGGACCTTCCTGGTGACGGGGTCTGTCGTTTATCACCGGGGTTAGCCGCTTCCAGACTGGTCTACTGAGGAGCCGAATCTCCGTTTGCGACCCTGGTTTCTAGTAGTACCTAAAATGGGAAAGCACGACCGGAATTGTCGCCCTGGCTGTCAGGTCCCTCATCCGTACAGAAGATTTCCAATCCGGGATCTTGTCCTGATCCCAGCGATTGAGTGGCTCCTGTAGTCGCCGGACCGCAGAGGCTAAGCAGTCACGTTTACCCAGCACAGACATCTATCGTATGCCTCAGAGTCTTGAGCCTCTCTGCTTTCGCTCTTCTTCTGCCAAAATTGTCCCTTTTGTGGCTGGGCTGGGGGTGACAACTCAGATTGGAAATTGAGCCTCGGGGCTCATCACTGAGCGGCACCGTCGTTGTCAGCTCTTTTTTCAAAACACAAATTAACACCATTTCCATGCTTGTTTACTGCAGTCACACACAGTTCTGTTCAAACTCGTCTTTTGTTTTTCTGAGACTGTCTTTGTATAAAACCCTGGCTGTTCTGAAAGTCTCTATGTACATCATACCCATCTGCTCACCACTGTCACCAATTTCTGTCTCTAAAATTTTGAGTAAGTCCATCATGTGATGGAATCAAATGGAAGTTGTCTTTTTATAACTGGCTGGCTTCACTGAGTGCAGTCTTCAAGTTTATATTTTTCTTCCTTTTAAAGGCGCGTGTGTGTGTGTGTGTGTGCGCGCGCGTGCGCGCGCGCGCGATCACATTTTGTGTGTTGATTTTCTTGTTGAACATTTTTGTTGCTTTATACAATATCCTTGGAAGTATGGCTGCCTGCCTCTGCCCTCAGACATCAGAAGGGGTCTGATCCCTTTGAATTGGAGTTACAGATGGTTGTCAGCTGCCATGAAGGTTCTGGGAATTGAATGCTGGTCCTCTGGAAGCCCAGCTACTAGTCTTAACCACTGAGATGTCTCTCCAGACCCTGTGACCTATTTTTAAATTTTGGATTGTTAGACCTGCCATTGGTGATGCCTGCTTCTAACCCTGGCACTATGGAAACAGGCAGGACGGCTGTCACAAGTTCTTGCCAGCTTGGACTATATAGTAAATTCCAGGGTAGGCAGAAATACACAGTGAGAGCCTGAATCAAACATGCACACAAGTGAGAGAGGGGTTGGAGGAGCTTGCATGTGATACTGAGGTATCTGAAGGCAGGCTTTCACCTTGCAGCCCAGGCTGATGTCAAACTCCACGGTGTTGCTGGGGGATGACTCCTGATCCTGGAGCTTTCACCTCTCAAGTGCTGAGATTATCATAGGCCTGTGCCACCGCAATCTGATCTTAAAGACTGGTCCCTGTTTATTTTAGTTCTTGTATTAGGTCAGTGGTCCACTTGGAGTTTTGTTTTTTAAACCAAGTCTTACTGTGTTGCCTAGGCTGGCCTCTTGGCCTCTGTACTTGAACAGTCCTTTTACAGCCTTCCAAGTGGCTGGAACTACAACACATGCCATTGAAATCTGCACAGTGGTCATGCTCATATGTCTCTCCAACAGTAGACTCGCCTCCTCCTTTCCCATGTAGGTATGTAGTTGTTCCGGCAGTGCATGTGATGGGAGCGCTCTCCACACACTTGACCTGACCCTTTGGTTTGTTATGGCTGTCCAGTGCCAGGTCACACTAGTTTTGTTTTTGTTTTTTGAGACAGGGTTTCTCTGTTTAATCCTGGCTGTCCTGGAACTCACTCTGAAGACTAGGCTGGCCTTGAACTCAGAAATCCACCTGCCTCTCCCTCTCAAGTGCTGGGATTAAAGGCGTGTGCCACCACTGCCTGGCCATACTGTTTTGATTACCATAATTTTGTAAGATTCCTAGAATGGGCCTTGTAATGCTAACACTCACAAGGAGAGATGGGAGAGTTGTGAATTCCAGGGCAGCGTCCACAACCTAGCAAGAGCTCATCACCACAAACACACACACACACAATTATTTGCCTATAAATTAATGCCAGGGTCACATGGGGGAGACCCTGTCTTAAAACAGATGAGCAAGGTGGTGCACACCTTTAATCTTAGCATTCGGGAGGCGAAGCAGGCAGATCTCTGTGAGTTAGATAGGATCTGGAACTTGGGGCACACCTGTCCCCCAGACCTTGGTTTCTAAATTCTATGACCTATTCAGAAAAACAAGCATTCTGTTGCAAATTTCACTGACTCCAGATCTTTGGCAGATAGATAACAAAGTAAATGTAGAATATTTGTTCCAGAAAGAAAGTAATATCTCAAAAACCAATGGACTTGTGTTAGCAGGTTAAAGGGGTAAAGGTTTCTTACTCTAGATGTGAAGAAAGCCATGCTACAAATCTAAAATGCATGCTGTTCTATATAACAGATGGCTTGAACTTTTAAGAATTTGCATCATGTCTTGGTTGTATACTTCTGCCATGATAGTAGCACTTAGATGAGGCAGGAAGCTGAGGAGTGTGAGGTGAGTCTTAGCTACACGGCGCATTTGAGGGCTTGTCTCAACAATTCTATGAAGTGTTGGTCTCATGGACACCTGTGGATACCGAAGTCCATGGATGCTCCAGTTCCTTTGTAAAATAGCATGATATTGAGTACTGCTCACATCTGACTTCCTGTGTACCACCTAGAACAGTATACATGCTATGCAAATAGTTGTTTTATGCTATTTTTATAAGAGTAATGACTATAAAAAGTCTACAAATGTTCACTGTGTGCAGGTTTTTCCTCAAATATTCAAGATTATTGTATCTAGAAATGCAGATTCCATAGATACAAAAGAAACAGCAACCAGGGAGGTGGTGCATACCTGTATTCTAGGATTTCAGGGAGCTTCCGCAGGAGGATCAGTAAGTAGTTCAAGGCCAGCCTCAACTATAAAATGCATTGAGGCCATCCTGGACTAGCTGTGGATCAAACCAACCAGTCAGCCATGTTGGGTTCCTGTTTTGAATTCCAGTATTTGGGAAATTAAGAAAGGAGGATCATGAGTTCGAAGCCAGCCTAATCTACATAGTAAGTTCCAGAGTAGCCTGGGCTAACTAAAGTTGTAGGAGAGGAAATGGGTTCTAGTGTTTCAGAAAGCTGTTTGCTTTCTAGCCCAGTCTTGGACACACACACACACACACACACACACACACACACACACACACACACACAGAGAGAGAGAGAGAGAGAGAGAGAGAGAGAGAGAGAGAGAGAGAGAGAGAGAGATACAGAGAATCATTTTAAACACAGAAGTTCAACTTAAAAGACAATCTCTACTTCTTTTCCCTTTTTCATTCATTTGTATATTTATTCATTTTACATCCAGATCAAAGTTCCCTTCCTCTCATCCCAGTCTCACCCTCCCCTTCTCAGAGAAGGTGGCACACCCTTTGGGCACCACCCTACCCTGGGACACCAAGTTGCAGCAAGACTAAGTGCATCTTCTCCCACTGAGGCCCAACCAGGCTGTCTACCTAGGGGAAGGGGAACCAATGACAGGCAACAGTCAGAGACAGCACTTGCTCCAATTGTTAGGGGACCCACATGAAGACCAAGCTGCACATCTGCTACAAATAAGTAGAGGGTCTAGGTCTAGTTCCTGCATGTTCCCTGGTTGGTGGCCCAGGCTCTGTGAGCCCCCGTGGGCCTAGGTTAGTGAACTGTAGGTCTTTATGTGGTATCCTTGATCCCTCTAGTTTGCTCAACATCATCTCCAACTCTTCCACAAGACTCCCTGGGCTCTGCCTGATGTTTGGCTATGGGTCTCTGCATCTGTTTCCATCCATTGCTGGATGAAGCCTCTCAGGAGACAGTTATGTTAGGTTCCTGTATGCAAGCACAGCAGAGCATCGCTGATAGTGTCAAGGAGTTGGCTCTCTCCCATGGGGTGGGTCTTAAATTGGGCCAGACATTGGTTGGCCCTTCCCTAATCTTCACTCCATCTTTATCCTTACATATCTTGAAGGCAGGATAAATTTGGGGTTTAAGCTTCTGTGGGTATGTTGATGTTCCCCTCCCTCCACTGAAAGTCCCACCTAGCTACTTGAAAAGGCCACTTCATTCTTCATGTCCCCAGGTGCTAGAAGTCTACACCTGGAACTCACCAGTTCAGCTCAGCTAGCTGACTAGTGAACTTCCGGGATCGACGTATCTCTGCCTCCCTGGAACTGGGATTGCAGATGCATACCGCTTTACTCTGCTTCTTATGTAGATGCTAGGATCCAAATTCAGGGGCATACTTGTGTGTTGCAGGATATTTGAGCACACTGTGAACCCCAAGATTGTGCTATTTCCTGGAAATCCCATAGAGAGTAAGAGGAAGGCCAGACGGATGGATAGAGAAAATCACAGGAAGTAGACAGCAGGGACACTCAGTTTGAAGGGACTTGGAGGTGGCCGTGGAGAAGGAGGGTATCCTTCTGAGACATCAGCTGAGGAGCAAGGTCAGCTGGGTGCTTTCTCTGCCTCTCTGAGCATCTGGCTCCTGAGTCTTCATTGGTAAAATCAAAGATTGGGATTTTGTTGAAAACAACAACCTAATACATGCTAAACCGGTGTTCTACCACATGTATGCATGCATCCCCTGCCCCCCACACACATCTCTAATCCTTAAATTATTGAAAGAAGTTTACATACTTAAATTTCTCTCTATATATAAACAGCCAAGTTATCCTTCAAAATGAGAGAAAAAAAAAAAAAACCCTGAAAATTTCATTTCAAACCGAGAGGAAATTTCAGTGGTTCACATATCTCACAGATTTTTTTAAAGATTTATTTTTATTTATGCATACATATACATATGAATCTGTGTATCTTGTATCACATGTGTATGGGTACCCATGGAGGCCAGAAGAGGGTGTTGGATCTCCTGGAGCTAGAGTGACAGGCAGTTGTGAGCTGTTTGATATGTGTGTTGGGAACTGAACTTAGGTCCAGCAAGTGCTCTGAACTGCTGAGTCATCTTTCCAGCTAAACAACTACTAAAGAGTGTTCTACCATTTTCTGTGGAGTGAGCGTGTGTGAACATGTAAGTGCCATCGTGCATATGTGGCGGTCAGAGGACATCTTGCAGAGTGGAACCTCTCTCTCCATCATGTGGGTTCTGTGGGTTGGATTCAGGGCATCAGGCTTGGTAGCGAGTCCCCTTACCTGCTGAATCTGAAATCAACCTCTTTTAGAAGAGATTTGTGGGCGGGTGAGATAGGCTCTTCCTGTAGCCCTGACACTCCTGGAACTCACTCTATAGATCTAGCTGGCTATCTGACTATCTCTACCTCCAGAGTGCTAGGATTAAAGGCATGCACCGCCACACCTTGTTTACAAGAGATATTTGTTAGCATTTCTTCTAGGCTCCACTGTTACCTGGCAACAGCTAGGTGTGCCTGACTCACTAAAAAGGGGGCTGCTTGGCCTCCTCACTCTCTTGCTCTCTTCTCTTGCTCTCCCACCCTCTTCTCTCTCTGTCCCTTCTCTCCCCATCCCCCACCCCGCCTGCCTTTCTATGTCTCTCCTACCCCCTCAACTCCCTTCTCCATGCCATAAATAAACTCTGTTCTATACTATAACATTGTGTGGCTGGTACCCAGGGTGGCATGGGCCCACAGAGTCACCCACTCCCTGCCCTCACCATACCGAGCCTCAAACAGACATATCCCTGCCTTATCTTTTTTTATAAAACACAACAATATTCATATACATTTTTCAGAGAGAAAGAAAATATTTGAGCCAGAACTCATTCCCACATAAAGAAAGGATAAGTATTAGAAAACTGAAAGCAAAAGTCCAGTTTTTCATATCTGTGCATGTTGTATATATGTATTTATGTGAGATAGGGTTCCTATGCATTCCAGGACAAACTTGAACTCAGAAGCTTTCTGCTTTAACCTTTTCTGTTCTGAAATGACAGGCCTGTGCCACCATACCAGGCTAAAACCTTGATTGATTAATTGATTGATTGATTGAAATGGGCTTACTTTGTAGACCAGGCTGGCTTCATATTCACAGAGATCATCCTGTTGTTAAGAATAAAGGTGTGCATTAGGCATATCCTGCTAAATACTCTTATTTTTAACAAAAGCAAAACAACAAAAGAAGAAAGAAAGAAAGAAAGAAAGAAAGAAAGAAAGAAAGAAAGAAAGAAAGAAAAGAAAAGAAAAGAAAGAAATGCAGCCAAGTGTGGGGGTGTATGACTGTAACTCCAGCATACATGAGTAGAGGCTGAAAGATAACTATCACTATAAGATCAGCTTCACCTATCATGCTAAAATGAGTAACTTCTCTGTGTGGATGGAAAAATTTCAACAAGTCCATTTAGTGAATCACCAAATATTTCTAGATTGAAATTTCTTCAAGTTTGCATACTTCAGGGGAGCATCAAGGGCCCCTTAACAAGAGTGTCATTTGTTCTTGGTGTCTAGTCTGGAACTTTCCCGTGGACAGCTGACTATATATATATTGGCTATATTTTAGCCCCATGCCTTTCAGGTCATAATGGCCAGAGACATTAGAGTGGTGGGATGCAGGCTGCAGGAATGCTTAGCACTCTGGGCTGGAGAGAGGACTCAGCGGATAAGAGCACTGATTGCTCTTCCAGTTCAATTCCCAGCTACCACATGGTGACTCACAGCCTTCTGTAATGGGATCCGAGGCCCTCTTCTGGTGTGTCTGAAGACTGCAACAGTGTACTCACATATATAGAAGAAATAAATCTAAAAAAAAAAAAAAAAAAAAAAAAAAAAGGACTGCTGAGCACTTACAGCTTTGGCCGTGTCTTTTTTGTTTTGATATAGAGGGTCTATGTATCCCTGGTAGGCCTGGAGCTCACCACGCAGACCCAGTTGGCTTTGAACTTACTGTTTTTAGCAGAGGGCCCAGGTTTCTTGCCAGCACCCACACGGTGGCTCACAACCACCTATTACTATTCCAGTTCCAGAGGATCTGACACTCTTTTCTGGGTTTCCAGGCTACTGTGTACATACGGTGCACATAAAACTTGTGCAAAACAGGGCTGGTGAGATGGCTCAGCAGGCAGGAGCACTTGACTGCTCTTCCGAAGGTTCTGAGTTCAAATCCCAACAACCACACATAATGAGATCTGATGCCCTCTTCTGGTGCGTCTGAAGACAGCTGCAGTATACTTATGTACAATAATAAATAAATCTTAAAAAAAAAGTACTCAGGATCTACAAAAAAAAAAAAACTTGTGCAAAACATACATATACACACATATGCATAAAAAATTTAAAAATTAAGGGTAAGGGCTGGAGAGATGGCTCTGTGATTAAGGCTGCTCTTCCAGAGGACTGCCCAGCAGCCCCTGGGCAGGTCAAAACTGTCTGTAACTGTAGTTTCAGTGGCTCCAACACACTCACACAGAAATGCAAGCAAAACACCAGATGCACATGAAATAAAAAAATAAATCCTAAAAAAAGCAGTTGCGTGAGCTTCTCACTCTGCCCACTGCTTCCAAATCCCCAGTCCCACTCTCATGCCTCAAATCACGGGAGTCGGACTTTCTTCCATTTCCTTCTCTTCCTGTTTTTCTTACTCTCTGAGAGAGAGAGAGAGAGAGAGAGAGAGAGAGAGAGAGAGAGAGAGAGTTTTGCCTTTGTATTGGTTCCAGAGGTTACTGGACTTGTACAGCAAGCCTCACATTTACCCAGTGAAATATTTCTCTTGTGTGCCCTGACCCAGTGAGACATCTCTTCAGTGTGCTCTCTCCCGTTCCTTTGTCTTTAGACTGAGTCTCACTATATAACCCTGTGTGGCATGGACCTTGCTGTGTAGACCATGCTGGCCTCAAACTCACAGAGATCCATTTACTTACTTATGTGGGTGCTGGGATTAAAGGGATGATGTACCACTATGCCTGGATTCTCTTATTTATGTATTTATTTATTTATTTATTTATTTATTTTAGTTGTGCGTTTTTGTTGTGGCTGTGGTTTTGTTTTGTTTTGTAACAGGGTCTCTCTATGTAGCATTGGCTGTCTTGGAACTCACTATATAGACCAGGCTGGCTCTGCCTCTGTTTCCTGAGTACAGGGATTAAAAGCATGCACTAGGACGCCCACATCTTTCACATGTAAAAATACTTCGATTCAAGCTCCCTTTTCTTGGGACTCTAATTTGCCCCAATCTGTCCTATGCAAAAGGAACACCCCATGTCCCTTAGGCTCTGCTCAACATGCATGCCTTCCTTCCGGGCCATGTCAAGGTCACCTGCTCTTTGATAACACTTTACCCTATCTGGATTTGTCGCTCTTCATTTTCTCCTTCGGGGTCAATCCTACTTCCCTCTGGCATTTCCTGATCTTTGGCAGAGTGAGGGAACATGAAGTGGGTAGGCCACCTCCACACAGCCACCTCCACACAGCTAGCTCCCACAGATAAAATGGACAGTCCTGACATGCCAGTGTTAGCTTATACTCTCCTTTAACTTTCCCCTGGATTGTGACATTGACTAGTTCCTGATCTACCTAACTTGCCTGTGGCCACTGAACCATCTAGACCCACCGGGATGCTGACCAAGATGCTGACAGGAGCTTCTTTAGTGGAGGTTCCCTGGTCCAAACCTTCCCAGGAAGAGAGTGATCGATATCCTTTGTGTCCTCAGATAGGGTAACCTTGGCTGCTCTGCTTGTGCCCTCTGAGGGAGAGATGAAAGATAACTACAAGCTGTACAGAAACTGCCTTTGGCACTAACTTGAATTTCTGTTGGTCTTGAGTTATGTGATGCATTTGCTGATAATCTACAGAAGCCCTTTCTTTCTGAAAACAGTGTAAATGTGTATAACAAGTAGAGATAACTATCCAAAGTACCTGCCACCTAGTTTCAACAGTTACTCATTTGGGTCAATGCTGCTCCATTTGGACCTCCCAAACCAGACTGTCCCCTCCCCTATTTTTGTAATACTAATCTCCCATGTTCTACTTTATCATAAATACTCCAGACAATATCTTTAAATGAGCTTTTGGTTTTTATTTGTCTTTGAGTTTGATCAGATTTACCCTTAAATAAGGTCCTGGGGTTTATGAATTCAGAGGTCTGTTACCTTTCAGAGCCCTGTGCCCATCTGTAGATCAGATTTACCCTTAAATAAGGTCCTGGGGTTTATGAATTCAGAGGTCTGTTACCTTTCAGAGCCCTGTGCCCATCTGTAGATCAGATTTACCCTTAAATAAGGTCCTGGGGTTTAGAATTCAGAGGTCTGTTACCTTTCAGAGCCCTGTGCCCTCTCCTCCCCAGGCAGCCACAGACATGTTTTCTACTATGGCTTTATGTTTGCCAGAATGACATAAAAATGAAGCCTTGGCAGCCTTTTATAAGCCCACTTTTTAAGACATAACTGTGGAGGGGCTGGAAAGATGGCCCAGTGGCCTAGAACTCTGGGTCTCACAGAGTAGCCCAGGCTGGCCTAGAACTTAGGGCAGTCTACCTGCATCATTGTCCCATACTGGAGTATAGTATGAACCAAGTCTATCTAGAAGCGGTCTTGATGGTTCAACAGCCACCTCGACTACCACTCTCACCCCCGTCCTCCTCCTGAGCTGGTTGCTGGGGTCTTTTGCCTCTTGCTTCTCAGCCTGGTCCACTGCTCTCAGCAGCCAGGCCCTGCTGCCTCCCATGGTGCAGGCTCTATAGATGTGTGAGTGCCCAGGGAGATGCTGTCACTCTTCCCAGATCCCTACATCCCCTCTCATCCCCATGCTCTACAAATCTCTCTAATCCCAGTATGTTCTTAATCTCCTAGCCTGCCTCTGCAGTGGTGGGGCAGTGTCTTTGCAGATATCCAGTCTGCATTTCCAGTCAGATAAATCTAAGTCACGGTTTTCTCTTTCTTCTGGGTTTTGGGCTAGTAATCTACGTTTTGACTACTCAGGTCATTTGAAATTGTCTCTTTCATGCCCTAATTTCTTTTTAGAGGTTTCACTTTTTTTTATATACTCTCCTGTGCTTGCTAGCTTTCACTAAGTCCTGCTGGGGTGAGAACAAAGCTTCCATGTTAGTAGTTTGCAACACAGTACAACTTGCTCAAGTTAGGTATTCAAGGATTTGTCTGAAGCTCTGATTTGCTTCTCGGACTCTTTTGGGTTTTTTTCCAGTCAAAAATGCAGGCCAAAGAACAGCCCACTTTGTGAGGTGACAGGGGAGAAAAGGTACAGTCAAAGCCCTGGTCAGGTATCCAGTTGGCCACAACAACTGAGAGGTCAAGCCCTGCCCCATAAGTTTGAAAGTATGTCAGCTGGCCTTAAATTCACAGATACCTGTCTGCCTCTGCCTCTAAAGTGTTGTGATTAAGGGCATTCACAACAGTGCCCAGACTTCAGGGTTTTTTGTTTTTTTTTTGTTTGTTTTTTTTTTCAATTAATCCTGTTGCTTTTTTTTTTTTTTAATGAGATTCTCACCCTGTGGCTCTGCCTTGTCTAGAACTCATGATGAAGCCGATTTGGCTTCAGACTTGCAAGCCTCTCACCTCTGCATTCCTCATGCTGGGGTTACACAGTACTTTTGTTACATCCAGCTATTGAGTTGGGTTCTTTGGGGGCTAAGAGCAGTCTTTTGATTGCTTTTATAGTATCCATCACTTATATGGAGATGCTTAAAAACTGCCTGCTAAATCTTTGCAAGCCAGAGCTAGTTAACAGCCCTCTAACCAGAAGCATTAGACAAAACACACCAAAAACATCCTATACCCTTCAAGCAGAAAAGCTTTCTGCTCCCCCTCCCCCAGCTTTTTTTTTTTTTTTTTTTTGAGACAGGGGCTCCTGAAGCCCAGGCTAGCCTCAGATTCACCGTGTAGACAAAGATGACCCCCTGCCTTCATCTCCCAGATATTGAAATGACAGGTGTGTGCTTTTATACCCAGCCTTATATGCTGCTGGCAGCAGAACCTCATGTGCTTGCCAATGAGGCTTGCCAGGCAAGCATTCTACCAATTGAACTACATCCTTAACCTCAAAACCACTTATTTTTTTTATCATTTATCCAGTCTTAACATTGTTTGTGGGGTTTTTTTCAGACCCGATTAGAGCCTGAAAATAAACGCTTCTAGAGGTTATCAAGGGCTTGTTAGCAAGTAAGTAGCAGGCACCTAGATGCAGTGTTGCTTGGCAAAGACCTGCTGCCTGCACCACCACCACCACCCCCGCCTCCCTCCCTCTCTCCGTCCCTCCCTCTTTCTCCTTCACTCTTGCCCCTTCTCTCTCTTCCTCCTCTTCCTTCTCTCCTGCCTTTTTCTCTTTTGGTTCAGGGGCTAGAACCCAGGCCTTGTACATGATACAGGTACACTTTACCACTGAGTTACAACCAGCCCTCTCCCTCATCTCTGAGTCTAGACTCTCAAATTGAAAGCAAGGAGGAAGATATCGTAGTGCACACTGTAACCCTGCCACTCATAAGGCAGAGGCAAGGGGATCATGATCAAGTTATAGGTTTCATTGTGACATTTTCAACATATATGTTTTAATTATTTCTCTTGTTGTTGCATCCAAATATCTGACAAAGGGTTATGCCAAGGAGAACAGGCTTATTTTAGTTCAAAGATCTTAGAAGCATAGTCCATCACAGAGGGAAGACATGGCAAGATGGTCATGTCATGTCAATGTCAGTGGGAAAGCTATGAGAGGCGAAGGCCGGTGCTCACCTAGGCGTCATCCCCTTTGTCCAGCCTGGGACCAGCCCAACCGAGTGAAACTGTACCCTTTTTACACACTTCTTGAACATGGCCAAGAGTGGACTGGGGGACCTCCAGTGTATTTGCAGTGGGCACTAAACAATCTGAAACATTCCCAACTGTGGCTGCTGCTTGGCTTATCCTGAGAAGGAATCAGCAGCCTATACCAGGCAGGCAGAGGCGAACTCTGGCCAAACAGGGAAATGCAAAGAATGTCATCCCTAATCAGGCACTTCTTGCTCCATTGGCTCAGGTGCTTACAGTTTTTGCTCTTCCCAGTAAAGATTCTGTGGTTTGATAAATTCTACCCGTGGGACAAGCTGAGCTGGACAGTCCCCATTAGACATTGGCTTAGGTAAATACTGTTGCACACTAAGTAAAAATGCAAGATACCATGGGTGTGTTTGGCTTATTTGCATGGTGGCATCTCCAGAACCTGGGTTCATAGCTCTGGATCAGTGATTCATATTTAGACCAAAGGTAATGTAATGGCCATTCCTGTTTGTCAATCTGACTGTATCGGGAATGAACTACAGTCAGAATTGGAGGGCTCACCTGTGATCCAGATCTTGAGGCTGGAAGACACACGTTTCTGAAATGGATCTTGACATGGAGATCTTGAGGCATAGTGGCCATGAAAAGCTTAGGCCCAGGCAAGGTGGTACAGGCCTTTAATCCCAGGAGACTAAAGGCAAGGAAGTCTCTGAGTTCAAGGTCAGCCTGGGACAAAACACCTTTACTTTGGGCCATACCTTCTGCTGGAGACCTACATTAAGGACACAAGGAGAAGGAAGATTCACTCTTCTCACCTGCTTGCATTCACTTGCCAGCACATCTGTTGTAATCTACTTCTACAAAAGACCAGCTGAAACAACTAGCCTTGTGGAACTGAGATTCTTGGACTTCCCATCCACAGCTGCCTATTGTTGGGTTAGTTGGACTAAAGATTATGCCATCACAACAAATTTCCTTAATATATAGACACTACCTATAGATTCTGTGACTCTAGAGAACCCTGACTAAAACAGAAGTTGGTACCAGGGTTTGGGGTATTGTTGTGATAGCCCTGACCATGCTTTTGTTTGGAAGAATATTTGGGGACTTTGGATTTGGAAAGTGAGTATTCTGTTAGCAGCCTTCAGATGTAGAACTCTCAGCTCCTCTTGCATCATGCCTGCCTGGATGCTGACATATTCCTGACTTGATAATAATGGGCTGAACTTCTGAACTTGTAAGCCAGTTCCAATTAATTGCTGTCCTTATAACAGTTGCCTCGGTCATGGTGTCTTATTCACAGCAGTAAAACTCTAAGACAGCAAACTCACCATAGAACTGAGAGCCAGGCTTTGTTCCTGTTGCTACACCCCCCCAACACACACACACACACACACACACACACACACACACACACACACACACACACAGTGAGAGAGAGAGAGAGAGAGAGAGAGAGAGAGAGCTTATAAGATTGAGTGTGAAACCATTGATTGCCGAAGCACCACAGTATTAGTAGAGCGCAACCTTAGATTAGAATCACTTACCTGACAATAGCTACTGATATTAAATGAGATCATTATAGTCATTGGGAAAGTGTTTTGATCGGAAAACAAAATGTAATAATCATTAGCAGACCCACACGGGTGTCACTGGAGAACTCTCTAACTTCAGTGTTCTCTGCAACTCATCCACAGCCAGTGACTCACACAGCATGTATGTAATAAGAAGGCGTTAAGAAGATGAAAGCATTAAGGCAGAAAATGCTGGGCTGGTATATTGATGACTTCAAGCTGAAATCACTCGAGGCTCTGTACTTTCATAAAGAGCCAGTCAGCCTTTCCCCTATATGTAGCAAGTCGTAAGAACTCTTTGAGGGATAGCTAGAAATGTAGAAGGGAGTGTGTCTAATATGCTTGAAGTCCTAGATTCTATCCCCAGCACGAAAGAAAGAAAGAAAGAAAGAAAGGAAGAAAGAAAGAAAAAGAAAGAAAGAAAGAAAGAAAGAAAGAAAGAAAGAAAGAAAGAAAGAAAGAAAGAAAAACAAAAAACAAGTAAAGGAGTTTTGGTGGGAGAAGGCTGTCCTATGTATGCCAACACTAGAAAATCCCTTAGAGCACTGAGTCTGGTGATGTGAACTCAAAGAAACTCTTTGCATAAGCTCCATCTTCTATTAGCACCTCCACCCTTCTGTCTCATACTTCTCTTAGTAGCAGCCCCTAGAGCAGTGGTCCCCAACCTTCCTAATGCTGTGACGTTTAATACAGTTCCTTATATTGTGGCAATCCCCAACCATAAAATTATTGTCATTGCTACATCATAACTATACTTTTGCTATGGGTATGAGTCTCCATGTAAATATCTGATATGCAGATGGTCTTAGGTGACCTCTGTGGAAGGGTCCTTAACTCTCAAAGGGTTGCAACCCACAGGTTGAGAATCGCA
This sequence comes from Mus musculus, assembly GCF_000001635.26. Taxonomy (NCBI): domain Eukaryota; kingdom Metazoa; phylum Chordata; class Mammalia; order Rodentia; family Muridae; genus Mus; species Mus musculus. The sequence continues at coordinate 86,871,639 of NC_000070.6, forward strand.
GCCCTAGATTCAATGTCCACTCCCTACATAAAGTTATTGCTCTTGGGCTGGGCATGGTGGCTTATGCCTTCAATTCCAGTACTGGAGGCAGATCACTGTAAGTTTAAGGACACCAGACCTTGTTGTTTTTTTTTTTTAATATTGTTACTCTAGTTTAATACAAAAATATCATTCTTTGAGCATTTCTTCAGGCTTCACCCTTGTGAAGACTCCTAGGCACATGTGAAATTAACAAAACTTTTATGTTTTTCTCTTGTCAACCAATCAGTTTTGTATTGATTGGAATCCTAAATCTAGCCAGAGACCCTACATAAGAACCAAGAAGATAAAAGAGCTTATTCTCTCTGACAGTGAAGGACTTTGATTTAAAACCTGAATTGTTTCTGACAATATGTGCTCCAGTAGAGTGCTGGAGAGATGACTCAGTGGTTAAAAGCACTGGCTGCTCTTCCAAAGGATTTAGGTTCAATTCCCAGCACCCACATGGCAGTTCATAACCATCTATAACTCCAGCTCCAGGGTCCCAATGCCCTCTTCTGGTCTCTATGGCTACTGCACACATGTAGTGAACAGGCAAACATGTAGGCAAACAAAACACCCATACACATAAAAATAAACAAAAAATTAAAAATATTGAGGACACTAGGGGCTGGAAAGAGATGAATCAGTGGTAAAGAGTTGCTGCCAGGCAATTGGGAAGAGCAGAATTCAGATCCCAGAACTCATGTAAGACACTGCTACATGTACAGTCATGCATCGGTGCATGGCTGTAACCCAGCTCCAAGGAGAACTGAAGCAGGATCAGTCCCGGGGTTCACTGGCTGCCAGCCTAGTTGAGGAAATGCAGACTCAAAGTTCAGGAAGAATCCTTGTCTAAAAGGTAAAGGCAGAGAGTGAGAGAGGCTATACCTGGCAGCTGCTTTTAGACTCTCTCTGCATGAATAGACTTGTATAGCATTCTCTATGAGTACCGCGCACACTCATACAGACACCTTTCCACAGGACTCAGTCTTTTTAAAAAGTACTGAGGACCCTGAATACCCTTTATTTATATGGGTCTATCATCAACATTTTTACAATACTAGGAATTTAAACTGGCATATCTAATGCCTATGAATGTGTAAATTCTATTAGGTGTCATATATCACACTGCAGCCTTTGGAATGCTACAATACACACTGATGAGAGAGAGGGAGAGGGAGAGGGAGAGGGAGAGGGAGAGGGAGAGGGAGAGGGAGAGGGAGAGGGAGAGGGAGAGGGAGAGGGAGAGAGAGAGACAGAGAGAGAGAGAGAGAACCTGGATGTGATGGTATGTGCCTATAAATTCTAACACTTTGGGGGCCAGCCTGGCTTGCATGAAACCCTGTTTCAAAAAAAAATCAAAAATAAAAATGTTGCAAATGATAAATAATGTTACAGTACTAACAAGAAACATTTTGATCACGTGGACCACAAATTCAGAAAATTGCCATACACAGTAACTGTTTTATATCATATTGGATAGATAGATAATGGATAGTTTTTCTTTCCAGGATTACAAGCTTGTGCCACTACACCCAGCTTATTTTTGCCTAAGCTATCGGGAGGAGAAAAATATGATCACATGAGAAAGCAGTTCTGCTGGACCAGCTGGTGTTGAATATACAACAGTGGGGGAGCCATTACTGTGCAGGGAGCCCTTATAGTGCATTTTTCGTTTGTGGCTCTGGCCTGCTCACTCCTGCTAGCCTGTAACTGACCCTAGAAGGAGGTCACAGTCTATGTTCTTCTTCTTGGGTTCCAGAAGACCTTCAGTAGAACCGGCTCTAGAGAAGGGAGAGGGGACAGAAGGTGGGATAATGAGGTCACAGGAGTGGTTTGGCCTGTAAGGAATAAAGCTGGATTTCGTAAACAGGAGGTGGAGACTGGCAGCTTCTGCCAGCCGTGGAGACAATGGCTGTGTGGGTGTCTGAGGAAGAGAAAGGTAGAAAGGTTAACAGAACCCGCTACCCAGGATGCCACCGGGGACACCTAATGAGTGACATATGAACGAACACTCTCTCAACAGTGCCCAGCTCATAATACTATATGTACTATATACAACTATGTATGTATTACGTTCTGTACTTGTGTGTTCTTACCTGCATCTTCTGTGGGTTGGGATGGCCGAAGGTTTCCCCAAGTCTTATGTTACCCATAAATGACTAAACATTCAGTACTACAGAAATGCTCTCCTGGTGTGGGTGGCCCAGGATGCTTGGCAGGGTCCAGAGAACCTGTTGCTACAGCCTTGAGAATCTTTTTATCCTAGCCAGCAACGAATTGGGTCTGGTAAAGCTGTTCTGCCTTCAAGAGGAACAAGAATATTCCTTAGGCGTGAGAATTGGTGTCCCTAGTGCAGTGAAGAAAATTGCTGCGAACTACCCCGGAGTCCAAAGAGGTCCGGGTCTCTGTGCGTTTTTCCGTACTTTACATTTTTACAAAGGGTAGGGGCCGTTTTGGCGTTCTTTACACAACCTGGACGCACGCGGACAAGAGCGACTCCGAAGACCTTTGCCACCAACCACGGTGGAACCGGAGAGTCCCGACTTCCACCCCAGCCCCGGTCCTACCCTTGGGGGTTCCCCAAGCCTGTCAGGTCCCGCCCCGGGTGGGCGTGGCCGCCGTGCTCCGGGACTCCGGGGGGCGGGGCTGGGGCGTGAGTGTCCCGGCGGTGGCAGGCGGGCACAGCCCGGCTTGGGAGGGCCGCGGGGAGGCGCCGTATCCGGAGGCTGTCCCGCACCGCATAAAGCCACAGACGCACAGTGTGCCTCGCAGCCGCTCGGGCCGGTCGCCGCTGCAGAGAAGCTGCTCCGATGCTCCAGAGCGGCCATGGGCGCCCCGCACTGGTGGGACCACCTGCGGGCTGGCAGTTCGGAGGTGGATTGGTGCGAGGACAACTACACTATCGTGCCTGCCATTGCCGAGTTCTACAACACGGTGCGGGACGCGGGGAGCGGCGGGGCAGGTGGGCGGAGGGAGGGAGCTATCCCCGTGTCTGTGGCGCCTGGAAGCAACCGTGGACGTCCGTGGCAGATTCACTCCACGCCCCCTTCTCCGGGCGCTTCTTCCAGCTCCATTTCTGCACTCCTCTCCGGTCCCTTTCCAGAGCTCCTCCAGCTCTTCCTGTCATTTTCTTCTTTATGGCTCTATTGTCTTGTTTGGCTCCTGTGCTCCGGGATCCAAGGGTCCGCATCAACCCATTTTTTCCAGTTTGGGTCATTTAGGGACGTGAGCTCACAGGGGCAGCTCCCTTTTTTCTGCCTAGGATCTTTGTGGCGTGACGCACCTGGGTCTCATTGTGCGTTTTTTTTTTTTTTTTTTTTTTTTTTTCCTCTGAGTACCTGTTTTGGGCTCCCTAGGAAAGGGGAGCCCTGGACATGTCCAGGGCTGGGTCCACTCTCACAAATCGGCAAGTCCTTTTCACTAAACTATGACAATGTTGATCTAATTATTTTCGTCCAGAATCAAGTAACTTCCTATGAGTTCTTTTTCTTGTTGCTTTTAGAGTCCAGTTTTGAGCCAGCTCCTAGTGGTGACTGTGAAGTCTAGGAGTGATAGCTGTGGGTTTTCTGGACTTGCCTAGGTCCCTAGATATGGACAAGCAGAAATTTACAGAATTCCTGGGATTTTGTTCTTTGCGAGAGGGAAGGATTGTCCCTAGGAGAGGAAATGTTTCTGCTTTTTCCCCCTGAACCCATCCATCCCTCAGGACTCTGGTATCCAATGTGACTTTGCATGGTCATTTTTCTGGCTTATCTTTTTTTGCTGTTCAAACAGAGAAAACAGGAACTCTTTGAGTCATTGTGAGTTTGAGATTGCTATTTAGGATTTTTTTTTTCCCCTTTCGGATTTCTGGAAAGAATGTTCTCAGCAAGAATCAAGCATTATTGCCTGGATAGACCCCTAGTCCCTTTTATGCCCCTGTCCTTTACTTTTGATCCCCCAACTCCCGTTTTTGTTCGTATTACTAGGCTATTGAGCAGTGAGCTGTCATGCCCATGTGCTGCTATGTCTGCGACTGACCCAGAATTCTCCACCGTGCCTTATCCAGGGCTTTTCCTCCACACCCACTTCTTAGTTGCTCAATGAAACCAGACCTTTGACATTCAGAGACATAGGGAAAGATCTAGTTAGTGAAAGTGGCCACATGTTCCCTATTATCCAACCTGGTGGGGTATTTATGATGCTCTCTACATAGACAGGCACCATCAGAAGAGGCCGGAGCAGGGCAGCTGGGGTAGCTGAGAAGATCCACCAGCAGTATCAAGTGGAGAACCGCTGAGAAACGCTAAAGGTTTCACTAGAGTCAAGGAATGACAGGCTGGATCATTCACCCCCTGGCACTCTCCTGTGGAGTGTGAGAGCTCTCAGCCAGGGTTAGCCCCAGTCATAAAGTCCCCCAAAGCTCATGCATAGTTGCTCTGAGCCAGCCTTGAAAAGCCCCCAGGGAGAATATTCTTTCCCTTTCCTTCTTCCCTCATCCTCGTTCCCCTCCCTTCTACCGCCTCCTCTTAACTTTTCTCTTTCTGACAAGGGTCTTCCTGTCTAGCCCAGGCTGGGATTAAACTTGAGGTCCTCCTATCTTGGCTTTTCAAACAGCCTGTGCATCTGGCTGCCTCTTTGTTTCAGTTTAATCCCACTGGAACTGTGTGCACCGAGCACAAAACTCTGCTGTGTAAAAGAGCCGTAGTGTTTGTGGCTGCTTGAGCTAGCCCATCTACCTGGTAAACTTTTTCTTTGGGATTAATAAGCCACCACATTTTCTCTGGAATATGGAGGAGGGTCACAGAGAAATAGCCTGTCAGCTGGGTGGTGAGCATAAGCCCCCCCAAACCCGTTTCCTCTCACTGTGGCTCTGCAGACCTGCTGATGCTACTACAGAACTTTCCTGGGCCTTTCTCTCTTATGCTCAGAGAAGGTCAATGAGTTGTTGATGATACACATCTCCTAGAGTCCTCATAACAGATAGCAGGTTTCATTATTCATTTGCTAATTTGTTTTGAGACAGGGTCTCACACCATGTATCTCTGGCTGGCCTGGCTCTCACTATGTAGACCAGGCTGGCCTCGAATTCACAGAGGTCTGCCTGCCTCTGCCTCCAGAGTGCTAAGATTAAAGGCATGCACAACCTTGCTCATCTCATTGACGACAGGGTCTCCTTATCTTCCAGGCTGGACCTGAACTCACTTTGTATGTATGTAGTATGTAGCCCATACTGCCCTCAAAGGCACCAAGAGCCATAACACTGGGATTTCAGTGTGTACTACCATGCCTGGCTTGATTACCTATGTTGTAAGACACTGATAATTATTATCAATTTTGAGAAAAAAGTTAGAGTTGAGAAAAAAGTAAAACAATTAACAATTAGAGCAGGAGAATAGTGGGGGCGGGATCTAGAATCTTCTTTATGAGTCTTGCAGGGTAAGAGGGGGTTACTACAACTTCAGTAACTACTGGCTACACTTGGCTGTTTGCTGTGTCTTGCAGACATTGGGTACTTGACCATCATTTGCCATGTGTTCATTAGATAAAGGAGGGCAACAGGACCATTCAGTTTATATTACTTGCCAAACTCAAGGAAATGACAGAGATAGAGTTAGGACTTATCCTTTTTGACTCTGCCAAGAGTTCTCTTGTAACTGTAAGCATCCAATATTTGTGTGCCTAGCATAATATATACTGTGCTTAACTTAAAATACCTATACTGGAACTTTCTTTTTTTTTTCAGAATAACACACATTTGCTTAATTAAAAACAAAAACAGGGCTGGGTGTGGTGGCACACGCCTTTAATTCCAGTACTTGGGAGGCAGAGGCAGGTGGATTTCTGAGTTCGAGGCCAGCCTGGTCTACAAAGTGAGTTCCGTTCCAGGACAGCCAGGGCTATACAGAGAAACCCTGTCTCGAAAAACCAAAAAACAAAAACAGGGGCTGGAGAGATGGCTCAGCGGTTAAGAGCACTGACTGCTCTTCCAAAGGTTCTGAGTTCAAATTCCAGCAACCACATGGTGGCTCACAATCCGTAATGAGATCTGACGCCTTCTTCTGGTGTGTCTGAAGACAGCTACAGTGTACTTACATATAATAATAAATAAAATCTTTGGGCTGGAGTGAGCAGGGCCGGATGGAGCGGGGCCAACCAGAGCTATCAGAGGTTCTGAGTTAATTCCCAGCAGCAACATGATGGCTCACAACCATTTGTACAGCTACAGTCTACTCATATACATAAAATAAAAAAAAATCTTTTTTTAAAAAGTCATAAAAAAACAGTTTGTTTCAGCTAAGTGATGGGGCACACCTTCAATCCCAGGACTCTGGAGGCAGAGACGGGCTGGTCTCTGAATTCAAGGCCATCCTGGTCTACAAAGCAAGTTGCAGGCCAGCCAGAGCTATATAAAGAAACCAAAAACCAAACCAACCAACCAAACAACCAATGAGTTTATGCATGAGTTCTACATCCTCTGACATTGCCTGGGTGTGTTAAAGCACAGGGAAGGGCCAGGGCAGTCAGAGGTACAGAGCTTGCCTGGCATGCATAAAGCCTGGGTTCCATTCCCAACACATAGGCTTTGTGCTTACCATGCACAATATGAATATCACATTTGCACACACTCAAAATTGTTTTCCAACTCAACTGAAATCATGCTGAATGAGCTGCATGCACGTCGTTTCTTTTCTCAGTACTTCTTAGAGGTTGCCATTTGTGGGTGTTTCTGTAAACACCATTGCCAGCAGAGTGATGGTCCACATGGGGCAAGAAGGAAATCTGGTTGAACATGACTCTATAGCTGGTTTTGACCCAAACTTGTAGAGTAAGACACTGGGCAGTTTATTTTCGGCATATTTAAGTACAGTGCAATTTATAAATATGTTCCCGTAACACAATCTCATGTGCATAAGGAGACATAATTACATAGAAACTCTTCTCAATGTACATGTCACTTCTTCCATGCAGGTGGGTTCTATAGATAGGATGCAGGTCTTATCTGAAGGGGTAGGGGAGGATTTGGTGTGGTCACGTTTAACATTCCTGCATTCCCTAGTGCCTCTCTGTGAGGGCAAAGACCTCTGAGCTCCCAACAGCCAAGGATGGCATTAAATACCTGGTGCTCTTGCCTCTGCTTCAGAAGTGCTGGAAATACAGGCATAGGTGGTCATGCGTGGCTTGAAAGTGTTCACTGTAAACGTTGATTACTATTGCTACCTGGTCCACCAAAGAGAGAACACAGCTTCCTCCCACTCTCTCACTGTGGCCCCAGTCCCTCTTATCACCCTTGGCTTTGGATGAGTACAAGCGTCTCTCCTCCAAGAAGTCATCATCTAAACCCAATGTGGTAGCACACACCCTCATTCCTAACACTCAGGAGGCAGAGGCAGGCACGTTTCTGAGAGGTCTAGGCTAGCCTGCTCTAAATAGCAAGTTGCAGGACAGCCAAGGCTAGCTACATTGTTTCAAAAAACAAAAAGAACTTACTCTTTCCCTTCACTTGTAGGTCTAGGATACTGGGGGTTTTTGTTTGTTTGTTTGTTTGGTTGGTTGGTTGGTTGGTTTTTTTTTTTTTTTTTTTTTGTACATAGAACCTTCCCTGGGTTGAATGATGTAAGTTTGCTTGTTTTGCTTTTTAAGACAGAGTCTCACATTATAGCCCAATGTGGCCTAGAATTTGCTTTGTAACTCAGACTGGCTTTGGACTCCCAGAAATCCTGCCTCAGCATCCTAAATGCTGAGCTTATGGGTGTGAGCCAACATGTCTGGCTCCCTTGGGGGCTTCTACCACATAGGCTGCTTTGGAGAAAAGTGGAGTCGGCTTTGTGATCACTAGGTCTGGCCTTTGAAGGCTCTGTTGCTGCCCAGTGACTTAGAAAACAGAAATTAATAGGCATAGAAAAAAATGAAATATGTGCATAAAATCAGCCCATGGCCTCTTATCTCCTGCTCTGTACTCAACTATCACAAAAAGGAAAGCTAAGCTTTCTTTCTGTGTCCAAGTCTGGGTCCCCCTATCTGATGGACAGAATATGCCGGGCTGGAGGCCTGCCCAAGCATTTGCTGCTGTGCGCCTGACACAGAAACCAGATCTGGAAATAGTCACTGGGCATTGGGGTTCATAATAGTGGCACACACAAGCTGCTGAGTTGTTATTAGATGACTGCATTGAGGGGTGCATTGTGGGGCTGGTAGAGGGGCTTTGCAAGCAGGTATCTGAATAAACTTATCCTAAGTATTTTGCTTGAAATTTTAAATTATTTTAAAAAACATTTCTGTTTGCTTACTTTAATTTCTTCACATTTTATTTTATGGGTATGAATGTTTGCTTCTGTGTGTGTACACATGTGTGTGCACACATGTGTGTGCAGTGACCATGGAGACCAGAAGAGGGCATCAGATCCCCCTGGAATTACAGTTATAAGGGTTCTGAAATGCTATGTTGGGAAGCTAACCTGAGTCCTCTGCAAGAGCAATCAGCACTCTTAACCACTGAGCTATATCTCCACCCTTGTTTGTTTGTTTATTTGTTTGTTTGGTGTGTGTGTGTGTGTGTGTCTGCGATTATGTACTTATGGAAGTCTAAGTGCAGCTTGTGGGAGTCAGTTCTCTCCTACCATTTGGGTTTAGGGATAGAATTCAGGTCCTTAGGTGTGACATCAAACATCTCTCCTGCCCAATTTTCTTGATTTTTACAGCTGGAAGTCCTGTGCCCTGGAAGACCCACTGGGTTTCTGGCAAACCAGGATATTTGTCCCCACAGGCAGGAGTGGGACTGTGCAGGGGAGGACTAGGGATCCTGCACACAATGGGAATGCACTTAGCATCCTGGGCTGCTCCTGAACCTATGCTCAGCAAGCTCCCCACTCATGCCTTCTGTTCAGACTCCCCATTCCACGGGAAAGGCTCACTCTAACGCACAGGACAAGTGAGAGCAGTGTGTTCCTAGGATGATTTTGAAACAAATGCTGGGTAGGAATCCCCCGAATAAGGAGCTCTTAAAGGAAACAATTAATGCATTTTGAAGTTGTGGTTTAAAAATGTCTGTGGAGAGAGAGCAAATCAAATCTTCAAGGGATAGATAACCCAGCAATGAACTTAAAACAAACTCCCTTTGTCTGAACTGTCCTACCACTTTAGAGACCCAAACCGTCTTGAAGGAGAGCTCGTTTCTCAGTAGAGATGGAGCCACTGAGTCTGTCTTCAGCCGTAACTCATTTGTCTTTCCGTATTTATTTTGGTATTCCTTCCTCTTTTTGTTTTGAGAACGGTCGCCCTCTAATTTGGGCTTTTCCTTTCCATATATTGATGTCTTTAAAAGGAATAGTCGTAACAATCAAGCCTTGGCAGATATGCTCAGAAGTTTAAAAAATGTGATTTTGATGTTAGTTTGGAGTATATATCAAAATAGAGCTTGGAGTGGTGCTTATATGTGAACTTAAAAATAATGTGGAATTGTGGGAAATGCCTTTAATCCCAGCATTTAGAAGACTGAAGCAGGAGATTGCTGTGGTTTCAGACTAGCCCAGGCTACACCTACACTATGAAACCCTTCTCAAAAGCTTAACAAATAATAAACAATAATACAGGTGTAGTAATGAACTCAGGCCTTCATGAATATCACATGAACATGTCTATGTGTGTCAGCAGTGTTCCTTGCCTGTGGGAATATGAATCTACAGAGCCATGTAATGGAGAGCTTGCCAATCATAGTTGTACTTGGCGTTCAGTCGACAAAGATACACTGGAGTAAAGGTTAAGATGCGTGATGGATAGCTCTGGGCATGTTGTAACGTACCTGTAATTGCAGTGCTTGGTAGGTGAAAGTGAGAGGGCAGGAGTTTAAGGTCATCCTTGGTTACCTGGTGAGTTCAAGGCCAGCTTGAGCTACTTGAGATCCTACCACAAACAAGCAAGTACCCCCCCCCCCCCGCCAGTGTGTTATGTTTCCCAGCACTCTAAAGGAGACTCTAAGTTGCTGTTCTTTTCCCTGAAAAAAATAGCTAAAAAAAACCCAACAAACAAAACCCATCACAGTGTGATGGCATTCACAGTTCTTAGGTATCATATGTGAATGGCCCAGTTGGAGGTGAAGCCTAGGTGAGACAGTGGAGAGAGCCTGCTGACTGGCTAGCTCTGGGTCATTGCTGCTTTGGAGTCTTTCTGGGTCTTCATATCCCCTTAAAGCAAGTAATGATTTGGAAGACTTTCCAGCCTAACCCTGAAGGATCGCTCACTGGTTCTTTAAATGGCTGTACTCCTAGCATGAACAGAAATCTGTGTGTATGCAATAAGTAAATCCTTGTCCCGTTCCACCTTAGTTGGACACTGTCCTTAATCCCTTTCTACTCATTGTCTGCACAGCCCACACATTTGTCTAGACTCACCTGCAAACAAACCTAGGAAATCCACTCTCTACCTCTCTAGCGCTCGCATTAAAACATCAAATGTAGCTTTGTGCATGGGTACTGGAGGGCTGGCTCTCCAAACTTAAGTCCTCATGTGTGTGTGGCAAACACTTCACTGACTAAGCCATATCCCCAGCCCCTGTTGTGACACATTGTATTGTGATGTTACCAGTGTGGTTTCTGAGGTCTGAAGAAAGCCTTTCTGCCTGGCTCTCTTCATCTGGGTTCAGGTGCCCACATGGCACATTTCTACATAAGCCAACAGGAGTAGTCACACCTTTCTTTTGGAAGCCCTCTCGTCCTTGTTTTTGAGTTTTCATCTTGACTGTACTGTCTAGTTTTACATCAACTTGACAAAAGCTAGAGTTACTTGGGAAGTGGGACTCTCAATTGGGAAAATGTTCCTGTGAGGTTGGCTTGTAGTCAAGTCTGTAGTGCATCTCTTTAATTAGTGATTGCTGTGGGAGTGCCCAGCCCACTGTGGGAGTGCCCAGCCCACTGTGGGAGTGCCTGGCCCCTTGGGCTAGTGATGCTGGGTGCTATAAGAAGGCAAATAATGGGTGAGCATGCCAGCGAGCAGACTCTTCCATGGCCTCTTTATCAGCTCCTCCCCTCTTGTGTTCATACCCTGACTCCAGTGATGGACAGTTTCTTGGAAGTCTCAGAGGAAACGAAGCCTTTCCTCCCCAAGTTGCTTTGGTCATGGTCTTTATCACAGCAAAAGAAAACCTAAGACACTTTCCCTGTCTACTCATCCCTGAAATTTTTTGACAGTGCTAAGGATTGATCCCAGGGCCACACCCCTGCTAGGGGAGTGTTTTATCATTGAGGTATATCCCCAGCCCTCCTTTTGTTTATTTATTTGTTTTTCATTGCTTAATTTAGTGAGTGTGTATGTGTGTGAGTGCTTGTCTACTGTAGCATGTATGTAGAGGTCAGAGGACAACTTAAGGGGGCTGATTCTCCCTTCCACCTGATGGGACCCAGGAATTGAATCCTGATTGTCAGGCTTAGTGGCGAGTACCTTTATCCATGGAGCATCTTGCCAGACTTGCTCTTTAGAAAATTTTAAATTTTGAGACAGGGTCTCACTAAGTTGTCCAGGCTGGCTGTTAACTCAAGGTGTAGCCTAGGAAGGCCTTGGATTTGTGATCGTCCTTTCTCACTTCCAGATTGGCTGGGCTTACAGGTGAGAGAGCAAGTAGGCCTGGCTCTTTTTATTTTTTAAATAGATACTATTATTCTACCAGTATTATTTTTGAAGATTTATCTGTTCTATATCGTGTGTGTGAGTGTTTGTTTTGTCTCCATGTGTATATGTGAACCACATGCATGTCTACTGCTTGAGGTATCCAGAAGAGGGTGTTGGATCCCTCGGAGCAGGAGTTGTAGGTAGCTGTGAACTGTCACGTGGTTGCTGGGACCTGAACAGAGAGATCTTCTCTCTGTAAAAGAAGCAAGTGCTCTTAACCACTGGGCCATCTCTCTAGCCTTCTTTTTCTTATGTGTGTGTTGCCTTCTGAGGCTAGAGGCATGGTATACTTTGGAGCTGGAGTTATAGGCTACTGAGAGCCCCCCTGATGTGGGTGCGGCAAACCTGGTCTAGGCAGGAGCAACATGTGTTCTTAGATGCTGAGTCACTTGTTTTTCTGAAGTCTTTGCCTGCCTCCTACCTCACCTCCAGTGTTAAAACCCATTTAGACTTAGATGTTATCTTTACAGTCTGCATGCACAGGCCTGGACCAGGAGCTCCTCATTCAGCAACTGGAGATGACGCTTAGAGAGCCACTTGTCCCTACCGCTGCATACCTTCTAGGATGGCCTTGCTTTAAAAACAAGCAATAGAGGACAATACATTTGGGCAAGGATTGGAACCCTTGTACACTGTTGGTAGGAGTGTAAAATGAAAGAGAAAGAAGCGCCTCAAAAGCCCACTATTGAATGGAGAATCACCAGCCCCCCTGTGCCAGCTCTACCTCTGACCTATAACAAATGACCTTAAAACCAGATATATACGACATGAGAAGGTTCTGACAGTTCTGAATATGCAAGACGAGGAGCCAGCAGATTTGTTGTGTGAGGAGGGCAGGGCCCCTTTGCTGCTGCCTCCTGCCCTTTCTGTCTGTCTTTCCACCCTCCGGCTCCCCTTCTTCCTTCCTTTATTTATTCATTTGTTTTATTTTACTTTTTGTGTTGATTCTGCTGATTGAAGTCAGGGCCTCACAGATGCTAGACAAGCACCCTACAGCTGAGATACAGTCCTAGCTCTTAATGCTTAGAGTGAGGTAGAACTGTGCTTTACAGCGTGGCTTCTGAACACAGGGGATGTGGCTAAAAACTAAGACTTGCTCTATGTGTGAAATTTACATTGGGTTTAAAAAGGCTTACTGTCAGGCTGGAGAGATGGCTCAGCGGTTAAGAGCACTAGCTGCTCTTTCAGAAGTCCCAAGTTCAATTCCTAGCAAGCATATGGTGGCTCACAACCATCTGTAATGGGATCTGATGCCCTCTTCTGGTGTGTCTGAAGACAGCTACAGTGTACTCATATACATAAAATAAATAAATAAACAAAAAAATAAATATTTTTTTAAAAAGGCTTACTATGAACCAAAGAATGTATAATATTTCATGATAAAATAAAATATTGTAAAAATATTTTATATTAAATATATTTTAGGGCTGGAGAGATGGCTCAGAAGTTAAGAGCACTGCTCTTCTGAAGGTCCTGAGTTCAAATCCCAGCAACTACATGGTGGCTCACAACCATCTTTTAATGAGATCTGACACCCTCTTCTGGAGTGTCTGAAGACAGCTACAGTGTACTTACATATAATAAATGAATAAATCTTAAAAAATAAATAAATACATTTTATATTTAAATATCATAAAATATTTTCTTTTAAATGTTTTAATATTACTTTTTCTTTTATTGAATTACTGATGTTTTTTAATTTTTTATTTATTTTTATTTTATATGTATGGGTGTTTTGCCTGCACGTACGGCTGTGCACTGCATACGTGCATTGCCTGTGAAGGCCAGAAGAGGGCATCGGATCTCCTGGAACTGGAGTTAAGGTTGTGAACTTTAACATGGGTTCTGGAAATCAAACCCAGGTCTGGAAGTAGCCTGTGCTACCAATTGCTTAGCCATCTCTCCATCCCATGGTTTGTTTGTTTGTTTGTTTGTTTATTCATTCATTTATTTTTGGTTACCTAAATTCAACTAATCAAATTCACAGTCCTTTAGCCTTAGCTTCACAAGAAGTTGAGATATAGGTACAAGCTATCTTCCTAAGCAAATAATAGTTTACTAGTGATGACATATTCAGATCATTATATAAAAAATTATTTTTTAAAGAGTTACTCAACTTGGAGATCTAATTAGGTTTAAGTACAAATAAGATTTGCAAGTTAAAATGCAATTATTTTCTCTTGTTTTTGGACCATGGGGGTAGGGTGGGGGTAGGGGTAGTGGCAGTTTCATGTTGCCCAGGCACATTATGCGGTTGAATCTATCCGCAAACTCCTGCTCCTCCTGCCTCAGTCTGAGTGCTGGCTTGGCTAGTCCACACCACCCTGCCTGGCAAAACACTGGAAAGAAGCATGCAAACTTGATTTTCTCATAAAAATAGGGTTTTGACTAGGATAAGAAAACTGACAGGGTAGCCAAAGCTCGTGCGGAAAGCAATAGTTGTTGATTCAGAAGAGGAGTTTAGGGAACTTTCACAAATCAAAGTGTTCATGTAGCTCTCCTCCGCCGTGGACTGACTCCAGGGTCTGAGGCTAGACCAGGGCTCTATCACCAAGACACACCTCTAGCCTTGATGGTGCTGCTTACAGTTGATCAAAAGAGGCAGCAAAGGAGCCCATTTGGCCGCGGTCTTTACGATGTTCTAAGTCTCAGTGTTATCCGTGTCGTGCCACCCAACCCCCCACACCCGCCCTGCGCTTGCTCTGTGCGGCTGTAGTTTAGAAAGTGCAGAGCTTGTACAAGATGCATGGTCACGTTCACCCTGCTCTGCAAAGGACACACCTGGAACAAGCAGCTTGACTTCTTTATGCTTTTACTTAATACTCATCTTTCCACGTTTCTCTCCCCTCCAGATCAGCAACGTCTTGTTTTTCATTTTACCTCCCATCTGCATGTGCTTGTTCCGCCAGTACGCAACGTGCTTCAACAGCGGCATCTACTTAATATGGACGCTCCTAGTTGTAGTGGGTAAGTGGAGTCATGTGGGAACGGGACTGAAAGGGAGGAAGCGGGACCCCACATGTTTCCTGTCCCTTTTGAACACAATGTTTTGTAAACCAAAGTCACTCTGACGTCTTAGCCATTGATCCCCTGATACCAAAAGGGCTCTTGAGTGCCGGCTTGATAACAAGGCTGCTTGTAACTAGCACATATCTCAACATCTGTGGGGCAGCCGCTGGTGGCGTGCCAGTGTCAGCGTCAGCGTAGTTTTCTGAGAACTTCTGAAGAACCTCTGAAACAATTGAAGTCTGATGAGATGTGGCTCCAGAGGACTTAAAGAAAAATATTTAGACGTTTGGTCTCTCATTGTTCTGTGAAATACTTGTGTGATTTCCATTTCCTTTCTGGCAGTTTGGGAATTCTTAGCAGAGAGATAGCGCTGAGTTTTATTTACTGCCTGTTATCGTGGAGGTTCAGAGGGTGGAAAAAGAGTGTGCTTGGCTGTGGAATTCTTACTGTAGTAATGTGCTGACGTTTGAGCCCAACTTGAAACCCTCTTTCTAGTCTCTAGGTCTGCATGCTTTCTCTCTCTCTCTCTCTCTCTCTCTCTCTCTCTCTCTCTCTCTCTCTCTCTCTTCCTTTCTTCCTTTTTTCTCTTTCTTTCTTGAGAGTGATCTGGTGATTCTGACAGCTCCCAGAGAAGGGCTGTCCTGAAGCCGCGAGTCTGTTCTGCATTCATTTTTTTTTTTTTTTAAATTTTGGTTGTGATTGTTTCTAGGGATTGGATCTGTCTACTTCCATGCAACGCTGAGTTTCCTGGGTCAGATGCTTGATGAACTTGCCATTCTGTGGGTTCTGATGTGTGCTTTGGCCATGTGGTTTCCCAGGAGGTATTTACCAAAGATCTTTCGGAATGACAGGTAAGCTTGTGCTAAAGACTTTTGCTAGATGTGGTTATCAATGTAACACACTTGTCAAGCAAGTTACTGCCCCAGTGAGCTCAGCTGGTGGTGCACTCCTCCGATGCTAGCTCATCGTCTGCCAGTTTCATGATCTGACAGGACAGCTGAGCTGGCAATAAAAGGGGACATCCATGGAGAAGAACTTACCTCATGGTAGGGACAAAAGCTCAGAGATCTGATCTGGGTGAAAACACTTCCAGTGGGAGAGACATTTTTGGATGGTATTTCAGAGTCCTCTTTTTCCTGCCAGCGTATATCATCCAGTGCAAGCCAATCCATGTGAGGCTGTTCACAATCACCTGGAACTCCAGCTCTGCGAGCCTAACACCTCTGGCCTCCGTGAGCACCTGCATGCACGCACACACACCCATACGTGCAGTTAAAGATAAAGTAAATATAGAAAAAAAATGAAGCCTGAATGGGAGGGTTATTTATGGAAAATACTGGCTACAAAAAACACGTGGTACAATTGTGTGTGTGTGTATGATGTCCTACTTTTAGGATCAATCAAATAGATTGTATACACACAGATTTGTATCCATGTATAAAACAAACATATTTATTATTATTATTTAAAGATTTATTATTATTATAAATAAGTACACTATAGCTGTTTTCAGAGGCACCAGAAGAGGGCATCAGATCTCATTATGGATGGTTGTGAGCCACCATGTGGTTGCTGGGATTTGAACTCAGGACCTTCGGAAGAGCAGTCAGTGCTCTTACCCACTGAGACATCTCGCCAGCCCCTTATTATTATTTTTTAAAAATTAAAGTTGTATTTACTTTGACTTTATGTGGAAGAGTGTTTTGCCTATGTGCATGTCTGTGTACCATGAGCATGCATTACCTTCACAGGCCAGAAGAGGGCGTTTGAACCTCTGGAACTGGAGTTACAGATGGCCGTGAGCTGCCATATGAGTGCCGAGAACAGAACTGGATTCTCAAGGAGAGCAGACAGATACTGTCTTTTTAAAAAGATTCATTTCATTTTTAATTATGTGTATGCTTGTGTGGGGGAGTGTGCATGTGTGCATGCAGCTGTACATGGAGTCCAGGAGGAGATGTCAGCGTCCCCAGAACTGGAGTTCCAGGTGATTGTGAACTTCCTGCTGTGGGGGCTGGGTACTGACTTTATCTCCTTTGTAAGAGTAATATGCACTCGTTACTGACCACAGAGCTGCTCTCCCATCTTACTTGTTTGGTTTTGTTTGGTTTTGTTTGGTTTTGAGTCAGGGTTCCATGCAGTCCTGGCTAGACTAGAACTCATTAGGTAGCTGAGCTGAGACCTGAATAGAATCTTCCTGCCTCTTCTTCCTACATGTGTGTGACTTTCAAGCATGTACCGCTATGCCTGGCTTGCTCAATATGCGTTTTCATATGTGTACAAACATTTTGGTACTCCGGAAACAACAACCATTGGCTGCCATCAGCTCTCCCAACCCCTGACCTCCAGACAAGGTCTTGGTTGGCCTGGAACTCACTTTGTAGACCAGCTGGCTTTGAACCTACAGAGCCTACTGAGGGCTAGAATGAAAGGCATGCATCACCATGCCAGGCCCAGAGATATCTATGCTTATCATTAATCTAAACTAGCTGATGTTATTTAAATTCAAGGAGCACTGTTAATTTTAATATGAAAGATTAAACTTTAATTGGGAAAGAGAGAAAATACTCTTTAAGTGAATTAATCTTTATCCTTCAAAATAGGACTTCTTAGAAAAAATAGAATTATTTCTGAGTATTATCTAGATTTAGAATTATCCTCAAGAAATTTGTTATTAAGGACTGGAGAGATGGCTCAGTGGTTAAGAGCACTGACTGTTCTTCTAGAGGTCCTGAGTTCAATTCCCATTAACCACATGGTGGCTCACAACCATCTGTAATTGGGTCCGATGCACTCTCCTGGTGTGTGTCTGAAGACAGCTACTCGTGTATGCATATAAATAAATAAATCTTTTAAAAAAAGAAATTAATGTTATTTATAAAAAAAGAAGAAAAATCAAATTGATAGACCTTTATTTTTCCTTCTAATTAAAAGAGGAAAATATGCTCTTAGACCTCCCCATTCCTTTTTTCTTTCTTACCTTCTTTCTGTCTCTGTCTGTCTGTCTGTTCCTGGGAATCGAACTCAGTTCTTTACTTATGCTCTGTCACTCAACTACATGTCCAGCCCCAGAAATGCGCTTTACAACGTGTCCAGGTTGCTCTGGTGACCACAGGATAAAACTTGGTTCATCTCAGGAGAAGTCACATAAGTGCAGGGTTAGGGACCAAGGGCACGAGGCAAGGTCACAAGGTGGTTGTGCAGGTGATGACTTTTAACTCTACCTATCAGTTCCTAGGGTGGCCACCAGTCACCTCTAGTGTTGCAAGTCTGCAAGGCTTAGGGATTGACCTAACTGGTGCAATAAGGGTATAAAGAAATGACAGGCACACAGACAGAAAGGCTGGGATCCAGTGGCCATGGGTCTGATGGAGTACACCAATAGTAGAGGCAACTTGGAAATTCAGTGCCTTTTTCTTGTATGCATCTGAATAGATGAGTCAGGGTTACTGTATACAGCTAAAGCAGGAGGCAGAGTTACTGTATACAGCTGGAGCAAGAGGCAGGGTTACTGTATACAGCTGAACAGATGAAGCAGGGTTACTGTATACAGCTAAAGCAGGAGGCAGGGTTACTATATACAGCTAAAGCAGGAGGCAGGGTTACTATATACAGCTAAAGCAGGAGGCAGGGTTACTGTATACAGCTGAAGCAGGAGGCGGGGTTACTGTATACAGCTGAAGCAGGAGGCGGGGTTACTGTATACAGCTGAAGCAGGAGGCGGGGTTACTGTATACAGCTGAAGCAGGAGGCGGGGTTACTGTATACAGCTGAAGCAGGAGGCAGGGTTACTGTATACAGCTGAAGCAGGAGGCAGGGTTACTGTATACAGCTGAAGCAGGAGGCGGGGTTACTGTATACAGCTGAAGCAGGAGGCGGGGTTACTGTATACAGCTGAAGCAGGAGGCGGGGTTACTGTATACAGCTGAAGCAGGAGGCGGGGTTACTGTATACAGCTGAAGCAGGAGGCAGGGTTACTGTATACAGCTGAAGCAGGAGGCAGGGTTACTGTATACAGCTGAAGCAGGAGGCAGGGTTACTGTATACAGCTGAAGCAGGAGGCAGGGTTACTGTATACAGCTGAAGCAGGAGGCAGGGTTACTGTATACAGCTGAAGCAGGAGGCAGGGTTACTGTATACAGCTGAAGCAGGAGGCAGGGTTACTGTATACAGCTGAAGCAGGAGGCAGGCTTACTGTATACAGCTGGAGCAGGAGGCGGGGTTACTGTATACAGCTGGAGCAGGAGGCGGGGTTACTGTATACAGCTGGAGCAGGAGGCGGGGTTACTGTATACAGCTAAAGCAGGAGGCAGGCTTACTGTATACAGCTGAAGCAGGAGGCAGGCTTACTGTATACAGCTGAAGCAGGAGGCAGGCTTACTGTATACAGCTGAAGCAGGAGGCAGGTTTACTGTATACAGCTAAAGCAGGAGGCAGGCTTACTGTATACAGCTAAAGCAGGAGGCGGGGTTACTGTATACAGCTGAAGCAGGAGGCAGGCTTACTGTATACAGCTGAAGCAGGAGGCAGGGTTACTGTATACAGCTGAAGCAGGAGGCAGGGTTACTGTATACAGCTGAAGCAGGAGGCAGGCTTACTGTATACAGCTAAAGCAGGAGGCGGGGTTACTGTATACAGCTGAAGCAGGAGGCAGGCTTACTGTATACAGCTGAAGCAGGAGGCAGGTTTAGTTAATCTTGGCAGGAGGTCCTTGTACAGGATCAGTCTCGGGCTGTAATTATAGAGACGAGGAAGCCTCTGTGGACATCTGCCGCACATACTGCTAATGTCCACACACAGACGTGGGAAGGCTTTGCCACTCCTATGAGGCGGAGGTACTGTGGTCTTTAACTTGACCATGCTTAAGTCATCAATAAACACACACTCAGAGCTTCATGAGCTCCTTACACATTCTGGTGCGTGTTGGTTTCTGCACCAACGAGCCACTTTTCTCTCAGAACTCCTCTTTCAGATCTTGGTTGGGATCTGAGTGAGAAACTGAAGAAATGAGAGCCAAGATTTTCTTTTTGTGGCCTCCTGAAATCCTGGGTTGAGATTCCAAGAAGCAGTTTTTATTCAATTAAGTACAGACACCATTTTTCTTCCCTCACTTCACAGAGTAGAAGTGGGGAAGGTTTAAACAGGAGAAAGGGGTGTGGGGAGTGGATGTTGGTGATTGAAATCTATCGGCTTAATAATGAAAACAGTGTGAGGTGCGATGTTGGGGATTACTTGGGACTGTCCATCATAGCCCTGAGAAGTGTTAATCTAAGGAACTTGGGGCATGTGAGTGAGCACTGAGAGTCATTTGGTGGCTGAGAACCACATGTCCTGTCTCCTGACTGGAGATGGGGTTGGTTTCCTGCTGTTGGTGCTTAGGACCTGGATGACTTGGCATGCTAATTCCAGATCTGTGAACTTCCCCGGGGCACACACTTTGCTGAGCAACATGGTTGATGTTGTACCTCAGCGCGCAAGGCTCCATGTGGCACACAGTAAACACCTTTGCCTGGGGTTTCTGAGATACATGGGACAGAGCAAG
Organism: Mus musculus; assembly: GCF_000001635.26. Taxonomy (NCBI): domain Eukaryota; kingdom Metazoa; phylum Chordata; class Mammalia; order Rodentia; family Muridae; genus Mus; species Mus musculus. Next base: position 86,891,857 of record NC_000070.6, read on the forward strand.
GGAGAACTTGAACAACACACGTCAAGGAAGAGCAGGCAAGAGGCTCATCCTCGTCTGCCCGTCTTTAGCTTCCCAGTGACTGAAGGCAAGAATGCCAGGCATTCATGGGGACTTCTGGGGATTATAGTAGGTGGCTGTTCTGCAGCAGGCCAGCCTTCAGAATTTCTTTCTTTTCCTATTTTCTTTTCTTTTCTTTTTTCTTTTTTTTTTTTGTTTTTGTTTTTTTTTTTTTTGTTTGTTTTTTCGAGACAGGGTTTCTATCTGCCTCTGCCTCCCAAGTGCTGGGATTAAAGGCATATGCCACCACTGCCTGGCTCCTTTTTTTTTTTTTAATGATTTATTTATTTCATTTATATGAGTACACTGTAGCTGTTTTCAGACAAACCAGAAGAGGACACCAGATCTCATTACAGATGATTGTGAGCCATCATGTGGTTGCTGGGAATTGCACTCAGGACCTCTGGAAGAGCAGTCAGTGCTCTTAACCACTGAGCCATCTCTCCAGCCCGCCCTCAGAATTTTTATCAGTAATCTTAGCACTCAGGCAAGGGGATACACAGTTCATACGCAGGCTACCGACACAGGCACATGTGTGCACAAACTCGTGAGTGTGTGAGAGTGCCCCCCCCCCACACCCCTACCTAAGGGGATCAGAGGAAAATGAGAGATGAGTATGAGTATAGTTTATTACAGAGCCCTTGTGTAGCATGCATAATGCTTTGAGTTCAAGTCCTAGCACTGCAAAAAAAATTTTTTAAGAGAAGATGAAATTAATTATAGAACCTTGCTGTATTAGTCAGGGTTCTCTAGAGTCACAGAACTTATGGATAATTTCTAAATAGTAAAGGAATTTATTGATGACTTACAGTCGGCAGCCCAATTCCCAACAATGGTTCAGTCGCAGCTGTGAATGGAAGTCCAAGGATCTAGCAGTTACTCAGTCTCACGCAGCAAGCAGGCGAAGGAGCAAGAGCAAGAGCTCGACTCCCTTCTTCCAATGTCCTTATATTGTCTCCAGCAGAAGGTGGAGCCCAGATTAAAGGTGTGTTCCACCACACCTTTAATCCCAGATGAAAGGCGTAGCCCAGATTAAAGGTGTGTTCCTTAAACTCGGAGATTCAATCTTCTGGAATCCATAGCCACTATGGCTCAAGATCTCCATACCAAGATCCAGATAAGGATCTCCAAGCCTCCAGATAAGGGTCACTGGTGAGCCTTCCAATTCCGGATTGTAGTTCATTCCAAATATTGTCAAGTTGACAACCAGGAATAGCCACTACAATCCACCCCTTGTCAACTTGACACAAATAATATCTCATGTTCACATGAAACAATAACAAGGTTGTAAATACGCCTAACATGATATAACTAGCCCTCGTACAATCGCAAACGCATTAGTAAATTTACAATGGGCATTCATATTACTTTATAATCCTCGTTTCTGCAACTGGTTACGTGGCCTTAATTGGTATTTATAACTACCTTCCTCTACTACCCATTCTGTATTTCCTTCACCTTCAGCCAGCACCTCAGCAGGTCTTGGCTCTTTTCCTGGAGGATTGACCCATACCTTCATTCCTGATGGGTCTGCGTCCTTTGTCATCCTGCTTGGATTAGGCTGTTGTAGTTTCCCATTGACTTTAATCACAGGACATGGTAGTACTAAGAGACGCCCTAAGGGATCTCCTGCACTCCAGACATAATCTTGCTTACCACCATTGTGAAGAGGTAATCCAATTTCCCCATGGTAATCTGGATCTATCACCCCTCCTAACACTGTTATTCCTTTTTTAGCCTGTTGGTTTAAGGGCATTAGAAGCCCAAAATGACCAGGGGGAAGTCTGAGCTTCCAGTTCAATGAAATGTTTGTTGTAGCTCCTGGTAGGAGCACTCCCCTCTCTGGAGCCAAAACTTCTAAGCCAGCAGAACCTAGAGTTATGGGGACAGGAAGCAAAAATTTTCCTAGAGGGTCACTAGGAGTGATAGTAAGTGGAACTATTCCGTTTTCCACCCCTTGATTCCTGGATCCATGAATCCTGGCTATGGGTGAAACTGTACCATATATCGAGCGCTGATTCAAAGCATATACTGCCTTCTGAAGAACTCTGCCCCAGCCTTCCAAGCTGTTACCACCTAATTGGCGCTGTAACTGCGTCTTCAAAAGGCCATTCCATCTTTCTATCAGCCCAGCTGCTTCAGGATGATGGGGAATGTGGTAAGACCAGTGAATTCCATGATCGTGAGCCCACTGTCGTACTTCTCTGGCTGTGAAATGAGTTCCTTGGTCAGAAGCAATACTGTGTGGAATACCATGACGATAGATGAGGCATTCTGTCAGTCCGTGAATGGTGGTTTTAGCAGAGGCATTACGTGCAGGAAAGGCAAATCCATAACCAGAATAAGTATCTACTCCAGTAAGAACAAAACGCTGTCCTTTCCACGAAGGAAGTGGTCCAATGTAGTCAACCTGCCACCAGGTTGCTGGCTGGTCACCTCGAGGAATGGTGCCATATCTGGGGCTCAGTGTTGGTTTCTGCTGTTGGCAGATCTGGCAATCAGCAGCAGCTGTAGCCAGGTCAGCCTTGGTGAGTGGAAGCCCATGTTGCTGAGCCAAAGCATAACCTCCATCTCGACCACCATGGCCACTTTGTTCATGTGCCCATTGAGCAATGACAGGGATGGCTGGGGAGAGAGGCTGATTGTCCACAGAACGGGTCATCTTATCCACTTGATTATTGAACTCCTCCTCAGCTGAAGTCACCTTTTGGTGAGCATTTACATGGGACACAAATATCTTCACATCCTTTGCCCATTTGGAGAGATCTATCCACATACTTCTTCCCCAGATGTCTTTCTCACCAATTTTCCAATTGTGATCTTTCCAAGTCCCTGACCATCCAGCCAATCCATTGGCTACAGCCCATGAGTCAGTGTATAATCGTACATCTGGCCATTTCTTCTTGCAAACAAACTGTAATACCATGTGTACTGCCCGAAGTTCTGCCCACTGTGAAGATTTCCCTTCACCTGTGTCTTTCAAGGTTGTCCCAGAAAGGGGTTGTAATGCTGCAGCTGTCCACTTCTGGGTGGTGCCTGCATAACGTGCAGAGCCATCAGTAAACCAGGCTCTAGAAGAAACTATTGGTGGGCCGTGAGCAGACTCTGCAAAATTAATTTCCTCATGTGGGGAAGGCATTATTTCAAGAGGTGGGGCTGAGGGTACTACTTCCTCAGGTGGGGCAAACCCTTGAGAATCTGAGGATTCAAAATTCTCAGCTTCAACATGGTCTTCCCACACATCCCCGTCCCATGTTGTAGGATCCCATTCTTTGCCAATTAGAGCCCTTACTTTAACTGTCGACACACTCTGAGGCTGAGACTTGAATTTTCTCTGTAGTTCAGCCAACCTTACAATGAGAGTTTCTGTTTGATTTTCTGCAACTTGAGCTCTATTGCTACAAGAGAGAAGATTCTCCTCAAGGACACACTTAGCAACTTTTAGATCGTTTACTTGTGTCTGGAGCCTTTCGATTTTATCACACAACTCCTTCCTTTCATTCATCATTTTTTCCACAGATACTAAGAGCAGCCAGCCAGTAAAATCATTTTCCGATTTTTTCCCCATCTTGTAGAAAGCTTTGTGCACTGAATCACCTAATTCATTAAGAAAATCAAGGGCATTAGCTTCTTTAAGTTCGGAATATAGTTTCAACCATGGGTCTTCAAAATTCTCTGAGCTCCCAGGAGGGAGAGAATCTGGAGAGGTTTCAATATTTGAAAGTGCTGGTGGATCAACAAGCCAATTCCAGTATTTTAAAAGATTCATCCTTGTACTTCTGTTACTCTAGAACCACTCCTGGTACCAACTTCTGTATTAGTCAGGGTTCTCTAGAGTCACAGAACTTATGGATAATTTCTAAATAGTAAAGGAATTTATTGATGACTTACAGTCGGCAGCCCAATTCCCAACAATGGTTCAGTCGCAGCTGTGAATGGAAGTCCAAGGATCTAGCAGTTACTCAGTCTCACGCAGCAAGCAGGCGAAGGAGCAAGAGCAAGAGCTCGACTCCCTTCTTCCAATGTCCTTATATTGTCTCCAGCAGAAGGTGGAGCCCAGATTAAAGGTGTGTTCCACCACACCTTTAATCCCAGATGAAAGGCGTAGCCCAGATTAAAGGTGTGTTCCTTAAACTCGGAGATTCAATCTTCTGGAATCCATAGCCACTATGGCTCAAGATCTCCATACCAAGATCCAGATAAGGATCTCCAAGCCTCCAGATAAGGGTCACTGGTGAGCCTTCCAATTCCGGATTGTAGTTCATTCCAAATATTGTCAAGTTGACAACCAGGAATAGCCACTACACTTGCTTCTCAGAGAATGAGGACTTAGTGCTAGAAGCCGCTATAAAATAGAAATCTGGATATATATTTACAAGATGTCCTAATTAGGTTTCTGTGGGTCAGGGGAAGGGTTTTTTTCAGCTTATGCTTGTATTCCACCATGAAAGGAAGTCAGAGCAGGTCTCCAGGCTAAAACAGAGACTGGTGAAAGGCTGCTTTCTAGCCTGTTCCCAGGCTTACAGTCAACTACATTCCTTAGACCTCCCAGTATCCCCTGCCCAACATCCCAGAGTGGGCTAGGCCCAACTCTCCATCAATCATTAATCAAGAAAATGCCTTCAAAGGCCTGCTACCAACCAACTGGATGGGGTTACCTTCTCAGCTAAGGTTTCTTCTCAAGTGAGTCTAGTTGACAGAAACTAAACAGCACCAAAGATAACACTATCTATAGAAAGTTAGTGTTCATCATACCAATACGATAGGTTAGGAAAAAACACAGTCTCATTTTACTTAGAAATCCTAGGACTCTTCAGAATATACACTCAACTATTTATAAATTTAGATATTTTTTTATTTTCAGACAAAGTAAGCAAAAAAAAAAAGGTGGGGGTTATTATAGGCTACTGGAATATGCTTTACAAATAACCCTCACATGTACTATTATGATTCATTCTTACAAAACCTATAGCCAGCCTTCATTTGGGAGTCCACTTTGTTTTTAGTGTCTTGAGTGGCCAAGAAGCAGGCTAGGTCCTGCCTGTCTTAGCACATGGAAGGCTGGAAGCTTAAAGTATCCGGGCCTGATGCTCACTGGGTGAGCTCCCTGAGGCCCTTCCAGGCCAAGTACTGTAGCATATTGGATAGCAAGGGCTGGCTGCTTTAAGTAGCCATGTTTGCTTTCTCATGGTCGACACTAGTGAGTCCTAGCCATCTCAAGGGACATCTCAGAGTTTATGGACATGGTTTTATCCTTCATAAAAATCTGCCTCACTTTACAGGAGTAAAGGTGACAGTATCAAGTACTAAATATAAAAAACAGGATCAGTTAAACCTCCTCTTTAAGGGGTAGCTAATGGTAACAGTAACAGCTTCTTTATTATTAATGGTCAGGAAGTTGGGTTGCTAGATTTGTGTTTGGGGAATACGGAAAAAGGGGTTCTAAGAGTTCAGTCACCGTGAGTGCTCACACGAGACTCTGTGGGCTGTCGGGACCACCTGTCATCACAGTTAGAACACACACTGTCACGGCCCCTCAATTCTGGAAATTTCTGGCTCTCTAATACCTAGGGCCTCTGGTGACTCTTGCTCTAGTAGGCTGGGCTGGGCTGGCTTTCTGATGGCCGTGTGACCTCTGTTTACTTCGACTGGTTGCAAAATTGTGCGTGTGCACAGGATGTCCTTGTCGTCCAGCACATTCCTCCACTCCCTCTGGACCGAGTATGGGGAGGTGTCTGCCACTGTCTCCTAAAGCTTGTGCCTTTAAACTATTTGGCAGTCTTATATGGAGCCTCAAGGGAATTACAATGGCTGGCCAGCCTGCTCTCCGTCAGGAGATATTATCAGCAGTAACATTTTTTTTTTCTGTCTTGTTTGCTTTGTTCTGTTTCATTTTGAGGCATGGTCACACTCTGAGTCTACTTGGCCTCAACTCAAAGCAATCCTCCTGCTTCAGCCTCCCAAATGCTCAGATTATTGCTCAAGTAGTGACATTATTAACATAGTATTTTTTTCTTATTGGCACATTACACACCTGAGCTCTGTATTAAGCACTGTTGTGCTCTCAAGAATGTCATGGGCGTTAGTGGTTCAGTTGCAGTGGGAAAGTCTAGAAGAGTTAAGCGTCTTATGAAGGCCCCACAGACACTGAACAGTGCATTTGTGAGTCCATCTGTCCATCTGAAATGTCTGTGCTTTTAATTACTGTATTCCTCTTTGTAACCTGTGATTGGAGCTTCCATTCCACTGGGTTTGGGAGGCGCTATACTTTGAAATTTTCTTTTCTTCCCTCTCTTCCCCCTTCCCTCTTCTCCTCTCCCTTTTCTTCTCCTCTCCTCTCCTCTCCTCTCCTCTCCTCTCCTCTCCTCTCCTCTCCTCTCCTCTCCTCTCCTCTCCTCTCCTCTCCTCTCCTCTCCTCTCCTCTCCTCTCCTCTCCTCTCCTCTCCTCTCCTCTCCTCTCTTCCTTCTTTCCTTTCTTCCTTCCTTTCTTTGAAATACAGTCTCATCCGTCCCAGGGTGACTCCAAGCTTGCTATCTGAGGATGGCTTTGACCTTCTAATCCTCCTGTCTCCTCCTTTCATGGACTAGGATCACAAATGTGTACAAGCACACGCAGGTTTTGAGGCATAAGGGATGGACCCTGAGGCTTCGTGCATGCTAGAAAAGCACTATATTAACTCAGCTGTATCTCTAGCCTTCAAGTCTCTGCTTATATGTTTCCAATTGAAAGGTGTGTGTGTGTGTGTGTGTGTGTGTGTGTGTGTGTGTGTGTGTGTGTGAAGCCCAGAGGGTAAAACAACGTACAGACATGGTATATGGTGAGAGGATAAGGAAACACATGGGCTTGTCCTGTGACAAAGAGAGAAGATGGAGGGATCAGAAAGAGACCAGCAAAATGCCCCGCTAGCCGTGGCTTGCAGGGAGAGTTGACCAGTGCCCGAGAGGCCATGAGCCTGGTGCTGCTGGCTGTGCTGACCTCATGCTGGACAGGCAGCCTTGCTTCCGGTAGCTGAAAAGTTCTGGTCTGTCAGGAAGAAAACACGAGGCTCCTGATCATTTGCTGCCTGCTTCCTTTCACATAGGGCTGTTCCCCTCTGGTTCAGGGCTACCGAGCCTGCTCATTCCAGTCAGAAGGTTGGCAGCTTGATCAATGACTTCCTGTGCCTTGATGATAAATGCCTTTCCTCTTTAGAAGATAAATCTGTATTTTGAAGGGTCAATGCTTTTTGAGTTTTTTATAATAGAACTTCATTCCAATCCATTTCCTAACGGTGACCTGTTCCAGGGCTCTTGGCCAAAACAAATTCTGACAAATAACAGAAAGTACAGGACAATCATGCTCTCCCTAATTTAAGTCATGGAAGAGGCCTCTGAGAGTGGTTGGGCCAGGGCCTTTTTGCTCTATAGATGAGAAACAGAGTCCCCGGAGAGAGGAAGCAGCGTGCTCAGGATCACGTCGGCCGCTTCTGGCTGGCTCCACTTCCCTGAAGGCCAGCCGTCTATCAAGTTAAGATCCTGTCAAGACAAAGCCCCACTTCATGCTACACCTACACGTTGCCAGGAAATACCTTATTTGATTTTTTTTTTTCACAAAACCTCTAGTTTTGTAGGCTGGGCACATAGGAATTTTTTTCTTTTTTAAGTAGTAATGTTTATTCTTTATTAATGGTCTCTGGTGTCTCATAAAAGTCATCCGCTTTGACCTGGTAGAACTGCGTGGGGCTAAATGGATTCTGGGAAGTTTTATGAGTATGTAGGCATGCCCGTTTCTGAACTTAACTTTATAAAGGCAGAGCTGAGTGGCTGGGGCAAGGAGCTTAGGACCCGCAAAACTGAAAATACTTCAGACCCTTTACAGATTTTTTTTTTTTTTTTGAGACAGGTTATGTTAAGTAGTTGAGATTGGTCTTGAAGTCCTGATCCTCCTGCCTATACCTTCCAAGTTCTGGGATTATACTCTATGCTACTGTGTCTGGCTTATAAAGAAAGGATTTGTCAAGTCCTGCAGATCTGATAAAACACAGAAAGACAGAAGCAGGGAAGTCACTGCCTCCCTAGAGACGTAGGTTGGTTGTGGCTTAACCATTTTCCTAGCTAAATGTTTTCAGTCTTTGATTCCCAGCCATCAGCTCCTAGAAGCAGAGAGGATGGCTTTTAGATGTGGCTCATCTGTGACCTAACAGTATTCAGTGCACAGTGGTTCTCCACCTGTGAGTTGTGACCTAGTCACATATCTGACACCCTGCACATCAGATATTTACATAATAATTCATTACAGTAGCAAAGTTACAGTTACAGAGTAACAATGGAATAATTTTGTGGCTGGGGGTCTCCACAACATGAGGCCCTGTATCAAAGGGCCACAGCATTGGGATGGTTGAGAATCATTGGTGTAGAAGTTCTCAATTTGCACAGATAGTAGGGGCTGCACCTCACCAATAGTGATGAGCAACGGGAGCGTGAGCAAGGCCTTGGGGTCAAGTCCTCAGCATGAGTTTGGGGGAGTGTGTGAAACAAACAAGCATGGTTTCCTTCGTCAATGGATTTTCTTTACTTCCACTGACTTAGGGGCAGGTTCAAGGCAGTGGTGTGTGTCCTGTCTGCAATTACAACGTGCTTGGCGTTTATCAAGCCCGCCATCAACAATATTTCCCTGATGATTCTGGGACTTCCATGCACTGCGCTGCTTGTTGCAGAGCTGAAGAGGTGGGTACCACTCTTCCTGTCTTTTGTTGCCTGGGTAACCAACCATTTTCTTCTGGGAAGTTGTAGATGAAGGCTTCAGGTTCATATTCATATATATATATATATATATATACATACATATACATACATATATATATTCATGTTTTTAAAAAATATTTTTTAAAAATCCATATATTTTATTTCATGTGCATATGTATATGCCTGAATGCATTACACCGTGAGCATGTAGGAGCCCATAGAGATCAGAAGAGTAGCTTGATCCCCAGGATCAAGAGATGAGATGCCCGACAGGTGTGCTCAGACCAGATCTGGTCCTCTACAAGAGTGGTAAATGCTCTTAACCTCCATCTCTCCAGCCCTTCCAGAAACATTTTATGGGGACTGGAGATATGGCTTGGGGGGTTAAGAGCACTTGTTGCTCTCCCAGGTGTACTTGGTCCTGTTTCCAGCAACTAAAAGCTGGCTCCTAAGCATCTGACACCCTCTTCTGACCTCTGCAAGTACCAGGCATGTGCATGTAGTTACTTTAAAATGCATTTGAATTCATACTTCTCTTACTATGAACACTGAGTGTCTTGATTTTAAAACATCGTTTCCTGCTATGTAGCTGAGGCTGGCCAGGCTAACTCATAGTGATCTTTCCACTCTTCTCTGGTGCTGAAATTCTAAGTGTGAAATGAGAGTGCCTGTAATTAAAAAAATAAAAATTTAAAATTTTTAAAAATTATAAAACAATATTTTATGTGTATGGGTGCTTTGTCTGTCTATATGTCTGTATATCACTTGCATACCTGGTACTTGGGGAAACCAGAAGAAGGTATCAGATTCCCTGGAACTGGAGATGGTTGCTGGAAATTGAACCTGGATCATCTTAAAGAACAACCAAGTGCTTTTAACCCCGAACCATCTTTCCAGACCCTAAATGTTGTTTGTTTGTTTGGTTGGTTTTTAGATAGGATTTCTCTCTGTGGCCCTGGCTGTCCTGGAACTTGCTCTGTAGGCCGTCCTCTGTCTCCTGGAATTAAAGGTGTTTGCCACCACACCAGGGTTTAGGAAGTCTTTCTTATCTTTAGTCCCCAATCTACTTAACTGCGTACTTGACTCCTAGAGGAGTCACAGGTATTGAGAGTTCAAGTTTACAAAGTCAGGTTCTTCCCCTGTCTTTCTTATCCCTCGTTTTCTCTGTAGTGTTTCCAGGAGTGCTAAATGGGAGTACTATGTGTCCAGATGTCCAAGTCAGAAGCTATCCCTCCTGGAACATCTCCTCTGGTTTCAGTCCCTGTTCTGCTTGTTGGCATGCCAATTCCCATAAACCTCAGTCTTTCGCATCTCTGCTGCCCCCTATAAGTTGTTCCTTCCCCTGCCCCCCAACCCAACTCCGCAACACACACACACACACACACACACACACACACACACACACACACACACACACACACACGCACACGCTCCGCCTTCTGTCTGTTCTCCACCATGCTGACTTCTTTGTCTTCACTTGAACCCAGGTCCCTCTGGCTCCAGCCTTGCTCACACATCCCTGTTTCTGACCCTTGGTATGATTAACTGTTGCTGGTCCTCTAGTTTGGGGCTCAGCCATTTATATATCTTCCTATGGCCCTCCTTTATAGCACCCACTGCCACCATGGTTAGAAAGCCATTAGCATTGTTTGACTTCTGCTTGACACAGGGACAGAGGGATACTGAGTGGACAGGGCTCAGGGCTCTTTGTTCCCTGCTGTAACTCAGCTACCACCCAAACTCCAGTAAGGAAAAGGAAAGGAAAGGTTCCCTGCTTTTGTGATATTCCCAGAAAAAGGATGCCCTTGGCGCTCTGTGCGTTTCCTTCCAGTGTCTTCCCTGTTTGCTCTCACATGACATGTCACGCCAAGCCAGTCTTTCCCATGCCTTGCTTTGCTTAGGGGACAAAGAGGAAGGACTGTGCTTAATCTCTCTGCTTGTTCCTTCCTGAAACGTGTCTGGCCTGTAGAGTTCAGTGTTGGTTCTGAACCTTCTCTCACCAGGAGAAAACGAAAGTTTATTCTGATTCAGGGTCATGACCCGATGTGCTGAACTTTGGGATGTTTAAATCATGTTGCTAAGAGACTCTCTTGCATTTAAAATGCTTTTCTGGAGCTGAAGAGATGGCTCAGTGGTTAAGAGCACTGGCTGCTCTTCTCAAGGTCCTGTGTTCAATTCCCAGAAACTACATGGTAGCTCACAACCATTTGTAATAGGATTCAATACTCTCTTATGGTGTGTCTGAAGAGTAAAAGTGTACTCACATACATAAAATAAATAAATAAATCAATCTTTAAAAACAAACAAACCCAACTTTTCCCAGGGGCTGGAGAGGTTCAGCAGTTTAGAGCACTTGTTTGTTGCTCTGACAGAAGGCTGGGTTTTGATTCCCACTATCACATGATGGTTTACAATGGTTCCGGTCCCAGGGACCCAGACACTGTCTTCAGGAGTCTTTGCATACCAAGGCATGCACATGGTGCACATACATACATGCAGGCAAAGTGCTCATACACAGAAAGTAGAAACACCTAAACATTTTTAAATGATATTTTAAAACACAACTTTCCTCCTTTTAAGAATAATTATTATATTCATTTTTCCATTAATTTATTTATTCATTCACTTTACATCCTGATCATAGCCCCCCCCCCCGCCCCTTTCCTCCCAGTCTCCCACTCAGATGGCCTCTCCCCCATTCCCTTCATCTCTGAGAAGGGGGAGGTCCCATCTGGGTACCAACCACCCTGGCACCTCAAGTCACTGCAGAACTAGGTACCTCCTCTCCCACAGAGGCCAGATAATTATTTTATACTTAAAACCACCTTAAGGGGGGCTGGAGAGACGGCTCAGCAGATTAAGAGCACCGACTGCTTTTCCTAAGGTCCTGAGTTCAATTTCCAGCAACCACGTGGTGGCTCACAACCATCTGTAATGAGATCTGATGCCCTCTTCCAGTGTGTCTGAAGACAGCTATAGTGTACTTACATATAACAATAAATAAATCTTTGGGCCAGAGTGAGCGGGACTGGAGTGAGCAGAGATCCTGAGTTCAATTCCCAGCAACCACATGATGGCTCACAACCATCTGTACAGCTACAATGTACTCATATACATAAAATAAACAAATAAAACAAATCTTTAAAAAAATGATTTTTAAAAAACACCTTAGGAATACAATAAAGGAGGCTGGGTGTGACAGTACGTGCCTTTAATCCCAACACCAGGGAGGCAAAGACAGGAAAAATCTTTGTGAGTTCAAGATCAGCTGGGTCTGCATAGTGAATTTCAGGACATCCATCAGGTCTACAGAGTGAGACTCTGTCTCAAAAGCAAAACAAAACACCCCACCCAAAAACCAATCAAGGAACGGTAAGAGAAGAAATAGTGGGTATTGCTCTCGGGTGGGTGAGGGTGTATCTGGAAGTCTGGTCCTGTTGCATATATTCGTTTTGCATTGCTTGTTTCCTTCTGAAACTTGACCTCACTTTGATGCTCTGATGAAATCCATGACAATGAGACTAGAACCTGGTGGAGTCAGGTTTGGGGCAGTCCTGAGTTGACCTGGGCATCCTGATCAGCAGCTGTAGCAGGACCTGCATCCTCCGGAATAGAGGGAGATGCAGAGGCACCACTCTGGGCTCTGGCTCTCCACTGACTTCCCTCTACTCTGCCAACCTCCAGTGACCCCGACTGGCACTTTACTTTCACTACATCTCTGCCATGTTGCTCCGTTTTCCTGTGATCCTTAAGCCAACGTTTCTAAATGTAATTAGGTTGGGTGTTCATGGAAACTTTTTATAAAGTAATGATGTGTAGAAAAAACATTTTTAAGTTACATTTTTGTTTCCGTTTGTAAGAGACAAGGTCTACCTATGTAGTCTTGGCTGTCCTGGAACTGGCTTTGTAGACCAGGGTGGACTTGAGCTCAGAGGTACACCTGCCTCTGTCTCCTAAGGGCTGGGATCAAAGGCGTGCTGACATCACCACACTTGGCTTAGTTTCCCTTTCTTTAGATTCCCTTTCTTATCCTTCCTCCCCTCCAGTTTCTTCCCTTTCCTGTCCTTTGATCACACTTTATTATATAGCCTAGTCTGGCTTTAGCTAGTCTGTAATCCTAGTCTTTAATCCTTGGGATTACCTGGGCGTACTTCAGAGGTAAGAATGGGGGGCTACATAGAGGTTTTGAAGCCAGCTTGGACTGCATGTTTCAACAGCAGCAAAACCAAACAACATTAAATAAACATAATATAGTTCTACCTAAGCCTCTGGCGCCCAGCTGAAATTGTGCCTGTTCTTTATTAGTTTATTGATCCATCAGCAAACGTCACTGAAACCCTGCTTTGGGTGAGGGATTGTTGCTAGGTAGTGGGCATCCATTGGTGAATAAACAGGTATGGCTCCTAGTTCCATTGACCTTCAGACATGAGACAAATAACTGCACAAATAATATACTGTTTTAGCTTGTGATGGTGCTGTGAAGGAGAACCTCGGGGCTTACAGGGAGGATGCAATATGAACAGATGGCCGTTAGAGGGCGCAGTTCAGGGAGTATTGGAATTCAGGCCTGAGGTGGAGAAAGAGGGCTCAGGCTAGACACTCTTGGGAAGCTGTAGTTTACTCAGAAGAGGACTAGAGTGGCTTTTGTTTTCTTTTGTTTTGATAGGGTCTCAATATGTAGCCCTAGCTAGCTTAGAACTTACAATTTAGAGCAGGCTGGCCTTGAACTTTCCATCTGCCTCTGCCTTCCAAGTGCTGGGATTAAAAGCCTGTGCCACCACAATGTGGCTCTGCTTGCTCTCTGTGTCTGTGTCTGTGTCTGTGTCTGTGTCTGTGTCTGTGTCTGTGTCTGTGTCTGTGTCTGTGTCTGTGTCTGTGTCTGTGTCTCTGTCTCTGTCTCTGTCTCTGTCTCTGTCTCTGTCTCTATGTGTGTGTGTGTGTGTGTGTGTGTGTGTGTGTGTATTGCATGTATGCTTGCATGCCACATGCATGTGCTTACATGCCTGATGCCCTCGGAGACCAGAAGAGGGTGTTGAATCCCCTGGAACTGGAGTTACAGACCACTGGGAGCCACCATGTATTATGGGACCCTATCTGATTCTGATTCTGTCTCTTTGCTTCCTGGCAATCATGAAGTCAGTAATTTTGCTTGGCCTCATTCTCCCTGCCCTGATGAGCCAAGGGCGACAGGGCCTGGTGGCCATGGTCAGACACCTCTTAAACCACGAGCTAGTATTAGTATTACTCTTTCCTCTTTTTAAGTCACTTGTCTTGGGTATCTTGTCTCAGGTATCTTGTTACAGTGATGGTTTGCAGTAAGTTTTTTGTCAAGTTGACACCAACTGGAGTCATGGGAGAAGAGGGAAACTCAGTTGAAATGTTTCCATCACACTGGCCTGGAGTAGGCAAGTCTCAGGGTGGGAGGCACCTTCTTGATTAATGATTGACGTGGGAGAGCCCAGCCTACTTTGAGCAGTGCCAACCCAATGGAGGGACAAGCTGTGAAGAGCAAGCCAGCAAGCAGTATTCCTCCATGATCTCTGTTCAGTTTCTGCCTCCAGAGTTTTGCTCTGAGTTACTACTGCCTTGGCTTCCCTCTATGGTGGCCTGGGAGTTTGTAAGGTGAAATAACCCTTTCCTCCACAAGCTGATTTTGGTCACGATGTTTTTGTTCCTGCAAAAGGAAGCAGACAAGGTTAGATGAAGTTAATGGTTTTGGCCTTTATTTGTTCCTTCGGAAATACTTTTCATAGGTGGCATTCACCCTTCCTGTAAGAGAGCATTTTGTGTGTGTGTGTGTGTGTTTTGTTTTTAAACAGAGCTTGTGAGCTGCTTGCTTCTGTTTCTATCAGGCAGTGGGAAGGGTTGTGGCATGCAGGACCTTTGACATCTGTCCATTTGCTCAGTAAATACAAGTTCAGCCTTTTCTTGGATGCTCAGCCCCTTGTAAGACCAAAAGTGACTCAGAAAAAAAGTCCTGGAAGAAAGGTTTAGAACCTTTTTAGTCCCCAGCTGTCAATGGGTTCACTGGGAATTCCTTCCCAGGCGTGGAAACCCTCCACTTTAGGACCAATTCCATAACAAGGAAAAAACTGGTGCAGGTTTCAGGCAACCAGTAGGTGTTATGGAAATTATTTAATCCTACCCCAGGGTTCTACCCAGCCTTTACCATTTAGTTCCCAGATAAAAGACACGTACAACCTTCATATTTACAATAAGCCTTAAATAGCACAAGAGCTGGGTAGATACCTGCCCTCTATGCTGTTAGAATCTACTTTCATATAGATAACCCCGAGTTAATACTTACTGTGTTCCATCTGGGCTGCTCTTAACTTCAGTTGGCCAACCCTCATGGCCCTGCTTTCTTGACTCCTAACCAATGTCGTCTTCTCCTTCCTCCTTCTGCACCTTCTTTTCCCTCCTTGTGGTTTTCCTCCGACCCCAAGCCCAGGAATCCTAAACCTCACCTATACCTCATCTTTATTTACCAATTAGAAGTAACTTGGGGGCAGGGTGAATTATGTCTACTCCAAGTCTGGGGGACCCAATATTAGCAATAGGGTGCAAGCTGCACCAGGCCAATTCACTACAAGTAGGATTTGTTTCAGAACATTTGTTCAGTGTGTGTAAGAACTCTCTTTCTCATTTAGCAAATCTTGAGAGCTTTTTCTATGCCCAGTGTTGTTCTAGTGCTGAGGACGCTTTGGAGAACAGCCCTAGTGTCAATAGGGGAACCAACAGCAAAATAGAAGATGCCAGAGGTTACATTAAAGGAGGAATGGGCCAGGGGCACACACCTTTGATCCCAGTGCTCAGGAGGCGGAGGTGGGAAGATCTCTGTAATGGTAATTTGAATATAAATGTAACCAGCAAGCTAATATAGTAGCTTTAAAAAAATTTCTAACTAGTTCCCCAATAAAGATATAGAAAGACCAAGATTTATTTTCAACTTATAGTATAATTACTAGACTTATAATTATATTCCAGTCCTATGATCTAATCCAATCCAAAAGTCCCTGAGATATTTGCATTTTTGTATCATTCTGGCCCTCTGGGTGTAAGGTGTACTCTGCCTTGATGTCTCTCCAGACTCCTTCCTCATGGTGACTCCTCTCTTCCTCACCCTCCTCCCCTGGCTGGAGGAAGTCCTGCATCTATTCTCTCTGTTGCCTGATCATTGGCTTTTCCAGCTTTTATTGACAAGGCAGAGGGTAAATGATGAGCACTGTTTACTTAGACGGGGGATTCTTGACCTGGGGGTTAGAATAGCACAGCTAGATTGCAGCAAGATATAAGGGCAGAGAAACCAGCGTTTGAATACCATAGGGATAGACTTTACACAGCTCACAATAACACGATGCCTACAGAGCTCTGTGAGTTTGAGGCTAGCCTGGTCTTATAGAGAGAGTTCTAGGATAGCCAGGGCTACACAGAGAAACCCTGCCTTGAAAAACTAAAACCCCAAATCTAACACTCCCCCCTCTCCTCCCCCAAAAGGAGGAAGGGTCTTGGGAGGTGGTAGCTTTTGAGATTATTTTAAAATTGTGCTCAGGAATGGGCTCTGTGTTATCTTTCTGTTGCTGTGATAAAATACTGTGAGGCAGCAACTTATGTTTCTCCCTTATTGAAAATAGATGGTTGTTTTGTACGGTATATTCTGATTACAGTTTCTCCTCCCTTTACTCCTACCAGGTCCCCTCCCATCCAGATCCACATCTCTTCTGTTTCCTGTTATAAAACAGATATCTAAAGAAAGATAACAAAATATTTTATTTTATTACATAAAATAAAAATATAAAACATGTAAAAATTTAAAAACCAATAAGATAAACGGAAAACAAAGAAATTGGAATATGTCAAAACAACCAAACCAAAAAAAAAAAAACAAAACAAAAAACAAAAAAAACCGAGCCAATGAAAAAGCACAAAAAAGTCCTATAGATCCAGAGATTCACATATGTTCTCACAGGATTCCTATACAAACTCCAAACTGGAAGCTGTAATACATACACAAGGGATCTGCATGGTAGAAAAACAAGCGCCCTGGCTTAACGTTATGTGACAAAGAACCTCTAAAGATGTGTTTAGGTTTGTTTTGTATTGGCATCTACCCCTGGGCATGGGACCTACCCTTAAGAGTGGTTTGTGTCCCCTAGTGAGACTCCCTTGGAGAAAACTTAATGTTTCTTTTCAGAATTTTTTTCTTATTTAAAACAATTTTTTAAAAAAGATTTATTATACATAAATTCACTGTAGCTGACTTCAGACACACCAGAAGAGGGTGTCAGATCTCATTATGGGTGGTTTTGAGCCACCATGTGGTTGCTGGGATTTGAACTCAGGACCTTTGGAAGAGCAGTCAGTGCCCTTACCCACTGAGCCATCTCACCAGCCCCTATTTAAAACAATTTTTAAATTCAAGTGTGTTTTAACCATATTCTTTTCCTCCTCAATACCCTTCCAGATCCTCTCCTGACCCCAACCCACCTAACTTTAAGTTCTTTCTCAAAAAAACAAGTCAAAAACCTCCATACAACTTGATGCAAGCGGCCATCACTTGTAGATGGCTTTTGGGTTGGGGTGGGTGTGTGCTTACTCCAGCTATAGCTCTGTCTGGGGTGGACCCTGGACAGCTGCCAGGGCCTTTGTGAGCACAGAGGAGCATTGGTCTTGTTGATCGTAAGGATCTTTTTTCCATGGTGTTCTTCCTTGGTCTCCTCTGGCTCTTACTGGCTTTCTGTCTCCTTTTGCACAGAGTAGCTTAGCTACCTGAAGCCTGAGGGGAGGGATTTGATGGGGCTACCCCTTTTAGGGCCGAGTGTTCCAAGGTCTCCGAATCTGTGTATTGTCTGCCGGTGGGTCTTTGTATCTGTTGAGTCTTTGCATTGCTGCATGAGGAAGCTTCTCTTATGATAACTAGGCAAGGCAAGGAATCTATGAGTATAACAGCTAGGAGTCATTTTATTGCTTTGTTCCTTTAGCAGAAAAGTAGTATTTGGTTTTCCCCTAGGTCAGTGGGCAAGGTAATCTCAGGTTCTTGGCCGCCCAAGCAATGTTGGATATGGGTTCCATCTGATAGAGTGGGTCTTAACTCAGATATTGGTTGGTTACTCCACATGCTTTGTGCCACTATTACTGATGGAAGTGGGGTGCGAGTTTGACAAAGTTACACGGAGCATCAGATCTCATGTGGGAGGTTGATTAAGGGGAAGAGGTACAGAGGCTGCCTCTGGGCATGGGGCGGGAAGGGGGGAGATGGGAAAAGATGGCTTTTAATCCAGGGCCTTGGCACATGCCCAAGAGGACATGTGACAGGGGTAACAATGTGTCACCTCTGGGCAGTTAGTGATGATATATCTTGTCACCAGGTCCCTGAGAGCTGGCTATGAAAATGCCTGATTGTTAGTCTCTTGGAGTCCCTCTTGGTTGTCCCTGATTACTAACAATTACACCGGCATATCTTGCAGACAGGTCATTCGTGTAGATTCTTGCAGAGGACCATCATCAGCTTGGAGAGGGGTTCCAAGGAAGGGGTGTCTGGGAGCAGTGGAAACAAACAACTTGAAGTCAGCTCGTGGGTCTGAGCTGGCAGCCTGTATTTGGCTGAGATGGCTTTCCAGACTGCTATCTGTGTTCTGCTCTGCTTCATGTTGTAGAAATTATTAAAATCCTGGCCCAGGGTTTCTACCCTGCCTTTGGTTATTGAGTTCACAGATGAAAGACACACTCACAGCCTATATGTTTACAGTAAGACCGAACTAGCACAATAGCTAGACAGCTGCCTACCCTCTATGTTGTTAGAATCTACTTTCCTATCGATAACCCGGAGCTAGCTTGCTTTCTTTCTCTTTCTTTTCTTTTCTTTTCTTTTCTTTTCTTTTCTTTTCTTTTCTTTTCTTTTCTTTTCTTTTCTTTTCCTTTCCTTTCCTTTCCTTTCTCTTTTCTTTTCTTTTCTTTTCTTTTCTTCCTTCCTTCCTTCCTTCCTTCCTTCCTTCCTTCCTTCCTTCCTTCCTTCCTTTCGTTCCTTTCTTTTTTTCCTTTTTTTTAATTTTAATTTTTTTTTTTTTAGTTTTTCGAGACAGGGTTTCTCTGTATAGCCCTGGCTGTCCTGGAACTCACTTTGTAGACCAGGCTGACCCCGAACTCAGAAATCCACCGGCCTCTGCTTCCCGAGTGCTGGGATTAAAGGCGTGCACCATCACGCTCGGCCTCCAGTGACATTCTTAACTCTAACAAGTCGCGCCTTCTGAACTTCCCAACCAGTACCAACTGGGGACCAAGTGTTCATTCAATGAGCTGGTCTCATTAAAGCCAGCACAGGCTTCCCAGGTGACTCTGAGCAGACACTTGAAGAGAAATGAAATACAAGGCTATGTGACGGCAGAACACTCTAATCAGAGGCCAAGCAAGTAGGAAGGCTGTAGGGCCCGTTCCTGCCAAGGCCTGGGGTGTTTGAGGAACAGTGTATCTACCATAGTGTGAGCAAAGGTAGTGAGGGCCAAAGTATGGAGAGAAAATGTCAAAACAACAACTCCAGCAACACAAACAAACAAACAAAACAAAAGGCAGGGGAGCCCACACATAGGGTCTTGTGGCCACACTGAAGGGAGGAAATGATGGGACTTGGACCCCCATGGCCAGAGGGCAGGTTTGGGGTGGATTCTGAAGGAAGAGCTAAGAAACTGGAATGTGGAGTCTGTAGGCAGGAGGGAAGACGAACTTCTATATTTTTATCTGCATTAGACATCAGGGCACCCTTTCATGATGGTAGGTGGCTCTATGTATCAGGAGTCAGAGCCTGTATGGAGAAGGTTATCGAGTCACGTGCATACATGTGATGTTTACATCTATGAGGCTGTCTTCAGAATGAGGCCAATGCTATGGAACTGGAGCAGATGAGAAGCTTTTAAGACCCAGGGGAGGTAGCCAGCAAACCCGGTGGAGACCAGCCCTGACTTTCTCTCCCTCTCCCTCGCAGGTGTGACAATGTGCGTGTGTTTAAGCTGGGCCTCTTCTCTGGCCTCTGGTGGACTCTGGCTCTCTTCTGCTGGATCAGCGACCAAGCCTTCTGTGAGCTGCTCTCCTCCTTTCACTTCCCCTACCTGCACTGTGTGTGGTAAGCTCCTGCTCTGGGGTGCTCCTGCCCCCGCGGTGCTGGTGTTGACCTTGGCGCCCTCGATAGCTGCAGGGCATCATGCTCCGGACCAGGAGCCCAGGTGGGCTCAGGGGAGGGGCACAGAGCCGATCCTTCTTCTTTCCTTTCCTCTCCTAAATCACACATTTTAGAAACAAAAGTAAGGCAGAATGTGAAAATGGCTCCAGGGAGCTGGTTTAGCCAGAACGAACCCTCCCAAAGACCTAATTGTTAGGCTGCACAGCGGGTTGGCAGCTCCTTAACCGTGCGCGGGAGCCTGAAAACTGAGTCTGGAACCTGAACTCCGATGTCTGGAAGGGTGATGGGGGAAGGGGAGCTGGGGCCTATGTGATGTGAGGGCAAGCTGGTTCTCAGCTGGAACCACGCCCTCAAGGCCCTGGAGGCCTGGTGAAGGCTTGGATTCTGCAGGTCATCTAGGGACAGTCACACCTATTCTTTTTACAGCTACAGATAAAGCCTCGGGGACTGAAGTCTGCTGTTGAACACTCACGCTGTTTGATCATGAGGGAATAGAGTATCTATATTTTGGGAAGCCTGGGAATGGCTCTAAAGTTCAAAGGGGAGAAAGTGGAGGCTACACAATCACATACAGAATCCACGCCCAGGAAGGGGAGGAAGCAAGGGAGGGGTGGGGGAGGGGTATCTCAGTGGCAGAACACCGGGTCGTCCTCCCCGCCCTCCCCCGCCCCCCGCCCCTGCAGCCCCCCCCCCCCCCCCACCGCCTCAAACTCCAGCAAAACAGGAGAAAGTACATGAGGAGGCCGGAAGAAGGAGTTGGAGCCTCTTGAACTGGAGTTACAGCCAGATGCGAGCCACCATGTAGGTGCTGGGAATCATCCTCTATAAGACCAGCAAGTGCTTTTAACCATTTAGCTATCTCTCCAGTCCCATGAAATAACTTTTGAATAACAGTTTTAAACAACATAGACATATAGAAAACGGCTCTCAACATTCTACTCCTCCAAGAAAGATAATTAACAACCTGAAGTATATCTTTGCAGATTTTTATAGTATACATACACATTTCCTGAAAAAAATATTTTGTCTCCTTTATTGCTAATGAAAAGTGAAGAAGAAAAGGACGGCCAGGCCTGGTGACATACACCGTCAATAGCACATTTAGGAGCTGGAGGCAGGCTAGCATCTGTGAATTAGAAGGTAACTAGGGCTACATGCTGACGTCTAGGCCCGCCGGCACCACATAGTTACATAACATCTCTGAGTTCAAATCCCAGCAACCACACGGTGGCTCACAACCACCCATAATGAGATCTGACGCCCTCTTCTGGTGTGTCTGAAGTACAGCTACAGTGTACTTATGTACAATAATAAATAAATCTTTAAAAAAAAAAAAAGAGCATGGACTGCTCTTCCAGAGGTCCTGAGTTCAATTCCCAGCAGCCACTTTCACTGCTCTCTTCTAGTGTCTGAAGACAGCTACAGTGTATTCATATACAGAAATAAATAACTCTGAAAAAAAAACCCCAAAACCCAACAACAATTAAAAAAACTTTATCTCTTCCATCTATCTACAGCCATGTACTTGCAAATTATTCTGTTTCTAGAAAACCACAATGGCACCTTTCTATAGGTAATGCAAGCTTATTCTAGTCTTAGGCCAAACTCCTGTCAGGCATGTGCCCAGGCCCACAGGCGCCCACATGCGCCCCACATGCCACACTGAATAGTTATGAATATGACCTAACGTGTTTGTGGATGACGACGTTCTGTTGCAGTACTAAAGGGTTAGATAACTCTGTATCTACTTCATGCCCACCCCTCCTTTAAGACAATGGTTTCTTATGTAGCCCAGGCTAGCTTTGAACTCATGGCATATGTGAGGATGATTTCCTGATCGTCCTACCGCCATCTGTTAAGTACTGAGATTCTAGGTATTTAGCACCACTCTCTGGGTTTATGCCCCACTGAGGATTGAATCTAGGGCTTCATGCATGTTAGGTAAGCACTGTACCAACTCGGCTCCACTGCTCACCTTCCCACTCTGCTGGGCATCACTCTTTACACATATGTGTGAGGGTGTAAAGATATCTGTTTATTACATATTACTATGTATATGATTATATGTTATGTATATGAATATATATATACATACATATATATATATATACATATATATGTATATATGCTTCATTACATGGGTGCTTTTAATTCACCTAGCCAATCTGTCTATTAATAAGTACCAGGTTCTTTGTGTGTACAAATGTAGGTGTGTGTTGCATACATGTGAACACATATGAACATATGAACATGTCCATGCATGGGAAAGCCACAGCAGGCATCTGTTTCTCTCGTCCACTGCTCTCTGCTTTCTTGCCTTCGAGACAGGGTCTCTTATTGAACCAGACACTTGCCTCTTCAGCTAGGCTGGCTATCCAGCAAGCTCCTAAGATCTGTCTAGCTGTCCTAATTTCTACTGAGTGTTTGCACTCGGGTCTCATTTGCAGAACAAGAGCTTTTTTTTCCTCCCACCAAACCATCTCTTGACCTCCATATTCTGTCATTTCTAATTTTTCACTTTTGTACACAATCTGTAAAAACATATTGATTCTAATCTTCATAGGTTAAATTGTAATATAAATTGCAAGATAGCAACACATTTTTCTATTTTTTTCTAAGACTTCGAGACTATAAGGCCTTGAACTGGGGATGTGATTTAGTTGTTGAGTGTCTGCCTCGCATAGGGGTTTGATCCCTAGCACTGCATAAACTAGGAGTACCAGTACAGGGTCACAATCTTAGTACCTGGAAGGCTGAGGCAGGGGATCACAAGCAAGTGGGCAGCCTGGATTAGAGTGAGGCCTTATTTTATCTTATCTGTCTGTCTTAGTATTCGTGTGTGTGTGTGTGTGTTTTGCTTTAAAATACATCTCACTGTGTAGTACCAATTGGCCTAGAACTCACTGTGCACACCAGGTTGGCTCAGATCCACAGAGAACTGCCTGCCTTTGCTTCCAAAGTGCTAAGATGAAAGGCACATGCTCCCGTGCCCAACTGTCTATTTCCTGTGTGAGAGAGTTTTACGTATCCCAGGCTGGCCTCACATTCACTCCACAGTCCCGAGTCTGGAATTACAGACAGGTACCACCATAACTGACTTTGCTTTGTTTACGTTGGCGGTGCCGGTCATCATGAACGCTAGGCGAGTGCTCCATCTCTTCTAGCCCAGTTCTTCTATTCCTTTTCTGAACTCTTTTAGGATGCTCAGCCCACATGCTTACACACTCGGGAGTTATTAACTGCTGTAAAGCTTTGCTAACCTCATAGGGAAAAAGATATGTTCTTATTTTTATGTCTTTAAAGACAGTGCCACCAGATATCTTTCAAAACATAATCTGAATGGTAGCTTTAGGATGTAATTTAATTGCAGTCTTTCAAATTTGCCACATTTCCTTATTCAAAGTATACCTTCTGATGTTCTAGTGTTTTTATTTGCAGTGGCTATGTGCTGTTTGTAATGCAAATTTTCATTAACTACTCATTAGTTGATAACTGTTATTTTGAGATGGTCTCACTATGTAGCTCTGGCTAGCCTGGAACTTGATTGTAGACCAGGCTGGTCCCAAATTCACAGAGATCCAACTGTCTTTGCCTCCCAAATGCTGGGATTAAAGGTGTGGTACTGTACCCAGGATGAAGAGGTTTACAAAGCATAAGAAACAATACACGGGGCTGCCACGTGTGGCTATTCTTGGAGGCCAGGTCTCATCTCTACTGCCTTCCTTCCTGTTCTTCATCCAACCCCAGTTTAAAGCAAAGCTCACACAACATTTATAACGATTAACATTTGGGTGTTATAAGTTTCAGGTCTTTATCACATTGGACAGATAGTTTCTTTTCTTTTTCTTTCTTTCTTTCTTTTTTTTTTTTTTTTTCTTTTTGGTTTTTTTCAAGACAGGGTTTCTCTGTGTAGCTTGGGCTGTCCTGGAACTCACTCTGTAGACCAGGTTGGCCTCAAACTCAGAAATCTGCCATCCTCTGCCTCCCAAGTGCTGGGATTAAAGGTGTGTGCCACCATGCCCAGCGACAGTTAGTTTCTTATTCTTTTATTTATTATCATTATCATTATTATTATTATTTTGGTTTTTCGAGACAGGGTTTCTCTGTATAGCCCTGGCTGTCCTGGAACTCACTTTGTAGACCAGGCTGGCCTCGAACTCAGAAATCTGCCTGCCTCTGCCTCCCGAGTGCTGGGATTAAAGGCATACGCCACCATGCCTGGCTGTGTCTGGGTTTTTTTTGACTGGTTTCTGTGCCAATCTTAGACAAACCTCTTCCATCAAAATTTATAAAAATTTAGTTTTTGAAATATATATTACAAGCATAGGTGCTGGAGAGATGGCTCAGCAGTTAAGAGCACTTGCTGCTCTTATAGAGGACTGTAGTTCAGTTCCAACACCCAGGTTGAGTGGACCACAACCACCCCCAACGCTCATTCTAGGGGACCCTGCACCCTCTGGTGGTCTCTGCAAGTACTGCACAGATCTCCATATACTCACAGACATATAGACACATACATATAGAGTAAACCATTTTAAAATTATATTTTAAATATTTTAAAAGTAATTCATTTTTTTACATTTATATATATATGGATGTACATGCCATAGTAGTATATGTTTGGAGGTCAGAGGACAACTTTTGGGAGTCAGTCAGCTCTTTCCTTATACCATGTGAGTTCTGGGGATTGACTCAGGTCATCAAACTTGGTGGCAATCATTTCATCTACTGTGACATCTCACAGGTCTGTATTTTAAATCTTTAATTCATTTGGAATAAGCTTTCAGTGTAGTGTATAAGGAAGGATCTGTCTCCCTTTAAAAGACTTCTTTCTTATTTTTTTCTTTTCTTTCTTGTCTTTTTATTTGTTTGTTTGATCGGTTGATTTTTGTTTTGCTTTGTTTTTCAAGACAGGGAAGGGTTTTCTGTGTAACCTTGGTTGTCCTGGAATTATCTGGCCTCAGACTCAGAGATTTGCCTGCCTCTGTCCCCTGAGTGCTGAGATTAAAGGCAACGCCACTGCCAGGATTTATATCCTCATATAAAGGGCAAAACCGAAACTTTAGACAGGTGAAGATAATCTAAAAACAAAAGGATTTTCCCATAAAGCTTCGAGCATCCTTTAATACAGGCTACCTTCTAGTGGCAAGCACACCCTGAACATCTTGCTAAGGTTCTTGAGATCTAACTCTGGGTTCATCTGCTTCCACCTTGGCATTTCCAGTTTCATCCTGGACCCTCAGTAAGACTGAGAAGGCCCCAAAGGTATTTGGTCCAATTATGTCGTAGGATTTTTTTTTTTTAATTGTGGCTCGGGTTGGCTTTGAACACACAGTGTAGTCCTCTTGAGTCGGCCTCCTAGAGCCCTAGGGCTACAGATCTGAGCTACCATGCCATTTCAATGGAACTGTTTTGAAAACTAGGACAGGCTCAAGTGCTCATGATTTATCACACCCCTTCTGGCGTTGCTGGCTATCTCATCCTTTCTGTTACACTTGCCCTCTGGATGAAAGGGACAGCGGGGAGGATGGGTGGCCCCAGGGAGAAGCACTGCACCAGGCTCACATCTCCCTTCTCTTGCAGGCATATTCTCATCTGCCTTGCTTCGTACCTGGGCTGTGTGTGCTTCGCCTACTTTGATGCTGCCTCAGAGATACCTGAGCAAGGTCCAGTCATCAGATTCTGGCCCAGCGAGAAATGGGCTTTTATTGGTGTCCCTTATGTGTCCCTTCTGTGTGCCCACAAGAAGTCGCCAGTCAAGATCACGTGATGGCAAGGCAGTGACCAGCTTCTCTACTTACTTCTATTCGAGTGCGCGCTGGGCTTCGTTTGCTAGCAAAGATGGCTGAGGGGGTTGAGGAATTGGTGTGGTGTGGGTGTTTAAAATTCTGCTCCTTTGTGATCTAACTGGACCACTGTGCCTGACCTCCCTAGGTTAAGTAGAGGGCTCAGGGACATAAGGTGTCTTCCTCAGTATCCTTTCCAGGCATACGGGCTTGCTGGGTTATGTCCATAATGACATCAACAGAGTAGTTCTTTGGGAGACCTAGGGCAACCCAAAGTTTCTTGCTGGAGAGGGTAGCTTGCTGTTTCCACCATTTCCAGACTCTCAACCCCCTGATAAACAAGACCTTCTGATTTGGTGATGAAAGGTTCCAGAACTTTTCATTTTGCCGGGAGAAACTGTCCTTCAACAAAACCAAGTGGGCAAAACACGTGTGGGGGGTGTGACTAAGACGGGTGGCTTGTCACTCGCACCTCTTAGCTTTCCCAGGTTCTCCACGTGTTTGTGGATCCTTCCACTACCTCTGCTGAGAGATGGAGCCACGGCTTCAGAGGGCAAAGCTGGCAACACCCTCTATGCCAAAAGCTACACTCCTCTTTAAGCACACATTACATATAGACACTATTTCTGCTCTTCCAGAGTGCAGCAGCCTCAGACCCACAGAGAATCCTTCAGGTTATGTGAAGATTCCACACACAGCCCCCTCTTGTGACCTCTGTGAGAGCAAGGCCTCGTTGTAATCGCGGAGGCAGCTCTGGAGGCTTGACTGTGGAGCGCCTGTGAAGATTTTGGAAAGCTTTTCTTATTGGAAGCTTTTGGTGTGTCGTTACCTCCAAGATTCTGACCCCGTTTCTCTGCTGTTTTTAGGGGATATGTGCTTCCTGAGTGACGTAGCCTCCCTAGGATGTGGGCCTCCGGCTTTTGTTTTCATAATACCTGGTGCTAACTGGTTTCTCAGAGCACTTTGCTCTTCTTGATGCTGGGCGGTCACTACACTCTGATTGGCTGGCTGGGGATCCCAGGGAGGAAGGGGCAGACTCTGACATGAATGTCTCTCACCTGCATCCTACTGTCTTCACTGGGCTCTCTTCAGGGTATGAAGTGGGTATGGGGTATCTCAGGGATGTTTGTAACTCAGGCACCTTCTGCTTTCTGACATTCCATTGTCAGTGGTGAGACTGCACTCAGGGGACTGGAGTTGGAACACCGTTCTGAGTGGTGTCCTGAGTCTGAAGGAGCTAGCTGCGGGTTCTGGCACTTCTAGGATCTCTTACTCTGTTTAGAACCTTCACAGGGTACAAAGTGGGAACTGGACTTAAAGAGTTTTTAAATGAATAGACTTCATTCTGCTTTTGTGGCTTTGGAGTTTTAGAAGTAACTTGCTGGGCTATTTCTTGTTTATAGTCACAAATATTTATAGAACATGAAGGTGTAAAATAAGTTGTCTTTTATTAAATTCATAGCATTTACCAACTCTCCCAGGTAGCAAACACACAGTCATTTGATTGGCGATTTACAAGGCAGGAATACTTGGTTTTGAATGATTGTATATGTCATTTTACTGTAGCTTAAAATATGTTTAAAATGACTTTGAGTGAAATGTTTGTGGCAACCTAGGGGTTTATGGATCAGAATTGCGGCTGAGTCCTTTGGTTTTTGAGTCTAGAAGTTTTCAGAGGGCAAAATCAAACTAGCCTTGTTTCTGGTTCATCTTACCAGGCTCGGGAGCTGCCCTTATATATTCTACATAAGGACTTATTATACATAAGTCTGTATAAATGTCCTGAAGATGACACCTAGCTGCCTTCATCTGGAAGGGTCGTCTGGGGCTGGAGAGTTGGTTCAACAGTTAAGAACCCGTGTTGCTCTCTCCCAGACGACCCAGCGACTTGTGAGGCTCATAACCAGCAACTCCAGCCCTGGGGCATCTGACGCCCTCTTCTGACTTCTAAGGGCATTTGGTGCACACGTACATACAGGCAGGCAAAACATTTATACATGTAACGTAATAAATGCATAAGTTAGTGAGACGGCTGAAGGAAAGGAGTTTTAGATGCAAGGTTTAGTCTGACCTGAGTGCCCTTCCTTAGCCGCGATGGTGTCCTCAAAGTCAGGGAAGAACCATTTCTTTTTTATCAGGAAAAGGACTTATTCCCTAGGGCCTCTGCTGACATCCCTAGGAACAGAGATAAAATACGGATGGATGTGAATGAACATGCTTGGGTGAAAGGAGCCGAGTACCTGACTGGACCCAGTGGGCCACTTCCACAAGCGAAGCCCGGTAACCGATGTGCACTCCAGAATCTTCTCCCTTCTGGTAGAGATGACATCGATGAGTGATGTCGTGACCACTGGGCCCTGCATGGGTGTCGGGCTCTGTTCTGTTCCGAATCTACCTGAGATCTCAGGACAGAGGAAGCCATGAATGTTACCAAGTGGTCATGGCTGTCAGTGATTTTACAGTTTTGAACCATTATTGGTTTTTAGGAGAATTCTTCTCTCTCTAGTGCCCTGTGATGCCAAAGCCAGCCCTTCAGAAGTGTTCCTTCTGTCTGCTTCCCTTTGTAATGTGATCCACTCGGGGAAATGGGTGTCTACCCAGGGAAAAGTGCCTACCCCAGTCACGGGTCAACAGTGTTGTGTTGAGGATCAAACATGGCTCTGTGAAAATACTGCCACCCATTCTATTGGTTGGATTTCTCAGGAGTCTGAATCTTCCCTCACGAGTCCTCTTCTCCCAACCCCTACCCAGAGCCAACACTGGGATTTGAACCTTCTCTGACTCTCTTCTTCCCTCAGGTCTGACAACTAATGGTCTCTGGGGACACCCAGCTAGGGCCTTCCCCAACTCCTTATCCAGCTGAACTTGGATTCTTCCCAACCAGGGCTTGACCTGGGTGCTGTTGGTCCCACTGGCCAACAACACATCTTTGGCCAGATTGGGATTCTCAATAGATTTTATAGACATTATTCTCCCACAGACTTTAAAACATGGCTTGTGTCTTTCCATACACATCCGGTCAGATTTAAAACTATTTTATAACCACAGGAATTAAACCAAGCAAATAGAGTACTTTCAGATATAAACTGTGTTTCATACTTTATGTAGAGTGTGCTATGTATAGGCGGTATGTACCCTGGCTGAAGTAATATTAACCATAGCTCTGGGAGGATTTACAGACCTTTTGCACTTTATGCTTTTTTGTGAACTCTGATAACCATGGTCAATATTAAAGCCAATAACTGGCATTTTCTGTGAATAAACATGCATATGTATCTATTTCTGAAATTATTTCTTTCTTTAAACATTTATTATTATTTATTATTATTATCTGTATGTGTATGTATGTATGAATGTATGTATGTATGTGTGTATGTATGTATGAATGTATGTATGTATGTATGTATGACGTATGTGTTTGAATGGCAGCCCTCACATTGTGGAGACTGGGCTCTTCTTCCCTGCTTTATGTGGGTTCTGGGAGTTGAACTTAGGTTGTCAGTCTTGGGTGGCAAATGCCTTTACCCACTGAGCCATCCAGTTAACCCATTTGTTTGTTTATTCTACCAGAGTCTGACGAAGTCCAGTCTGGTTTTGAATACACACACACACACTCACATAGTTGAGGATGACTCTGAACTTCCGGTCCCCCTGCCTCTACCTCCCAAATGCTGGGATTACATGGGGGTGGTTTGGGTGAGTGGCCTCCGTAGGCTCACATGTCTGAACACTTGGTCCTCAGTTGGTGGGTGTGTCACTGTGGACAGTTTAAGGTTTTGAAGAACCTTCCACCATTCCCAGTGCGCTCCCTGCTTGTGGATCAAGACGTGAGCGCAGCTGTTCCTGCTTTTGCGCAGTCATTGAGGTTTATAGCCCTGTGGAGCTGTAGGCCCAGCTGGGTGCTTGCTTTTATAAGTTGCCTTGGTCATGGTGCTTTGTGTCAACAATGGGAAAATAACTAAAATAGCCACCACATCTAGGTCTTCCGAATTATTTCTGAAGTATCTATAATGATTTGTTTTTCCTTCTTCCTTCCCCTTCTTCCTTCTCCCTCTTTCCCTCCCTTCCTCGAGGCAGGATCTCATATTGTAGCTTAGGCTGGCCTGGAACTTTGGGCTCCTGAATGCTTGGGTTGCAGGGAGGGGTCACTGCTCTGAGCAAGAGTGCAGTTCATGTGTTGCAAAGCACAGTGTATTCGTCTGGGTCTGTGTGTGAGAGGTTTGGGCATTTATGACTATACATGCTTCAGGGAAGTTCATTGAGGTGTGAGACAAACATGTCAGAAACGTTCCAAGCACAGAGTACCCGACAGCGGTGCACCTTGATTGGGGATTCTGTGGTATGCCATGTGCCATCTCACACAGATGACTGCTTCAGGCAGTCAGTGGAGGCAACATCTTGTGACATTTCAAAACTGTCAGTAGCAAGTAGATCACCCCCCATTCCTCCCTCCCTTCCCCTTTGAGAAATGGGAGCCACCCTCTAAGTAACACCCCTCCCCCCTCCCCCTCCCCCCTCCCCCCAGCACACCAGGTGGCTGCAGGACAAGGCACATCCTCTCCCACTGAAGCCAGACAGGCAGTCCATTTAGGGGAAAGGGATCCACAGGAGCAGCTTCTTCATGAGGAGAGCGGAAACTGATAGTGAGATGTAAAGTGAATAAAAAAATGTAAAACAAAGACCAAATATTTATCTATCTAATCTAATCTAATCTATCATCTATCTATCTATCATCTATTTATCTATCATCTATTTCTTGATTTTTTTCAAACACATTTGAAACTTTCACGGCCCAAGAGCTATGTGGGTAGACTTATTATTAAAGGGACTTTTCTGTGGCAGGGTCTTCTTGCCATCACTGCCTGTGTGGCCTCTGGCAGTTAGCTTGACCTTACTTGACAGTCCTCACCCACTATAGTCACAAACCATAGTCTGTTTGTGAGATGTATAGGAGTCACTGTAATAAATTCCTAGGTCTAATTTCTAGGCTCCAGTCCAGCCCATTTGGTGTGGGCCTCAACTGCATTTGTGCAATAGACAGGCAGTCCTGATGAAGCAGGAACCTCAGAATTGCCTCTGTTCTCTTTGACTGTGTTCTGTGAGATAAACCGGGCTGTGGTGCAAACAAAACAACAACAACAACAACAACAACAACAACAACAACAAAATGCCCAAAACCTGTCAGTCAGTGACTGTGGTGGTAGGACCTGCATCTACCTACTTATTATTACTAACTTTCTGTGACGGTCATTTCAATTTAAGGTTAAATTCGGTGACCAGACTTCCTCTGGCTAATAGGGAGAGACACTGGCAGCCTTGGAGTCTTTTGATGTCTGAGGAGGCCTTCTCTCTATGGCAATGTCCCTGCATGTGATTTCCCGAAGGAATGATGTGCCTAGGAGCTACACCTCCTGTCCCCACAATAAGGAACCACTCTATGCAAGACTAAGCCAGGATCTGGTTTTGAAACTGAACTTGATCCTGAAAAGAGGATCGCCAGTCTCTTTCGATGCTCGGTAGTGTGAACAGAACCTAGGGAAGGTGAGGGCTCTGTGTTCAGGAGACGGTACAGAGTGAACCCCAGGATATCCTTGTAAGTCCCAGGCCAGCTAGTGAGAGCTTGTTTGGAAGTGGGGAAAAAAGGGAAAGAATTAAGAGAAGAAGAAGAAATAGGAGAGGAGGAAGGGAAGGAACAAGGAGGAGGAGAAGAAGACGAAGAAAGGGATGAAACCCAAAGATACTCACTGCATTAAGGTGCCAATATGAGGGGCTGGTGAGAGGGCTCAGTGGGTAAAGGCACTTGCTGTTAAGTCCACTGACCAGAGTTCAATCTCCAGCATCCATGCGGTAAAAGAAAGACTCCTGTAGGTTATTTTCTAACCTTCTCATGTGTACACACACATGCACACACACCAACAGCAACAACAAACAAATAAAAGGTAATTTTAAAAGAAGACTCTAACACAAGCCTGAACAGTCCAAACAAAGTAAAGTGAGTCTGTCAGAGGCCCCTGTGCTCCCAGGTCCATGCCATTGCAGAACTCCTCACAACTGTTAGGATGCAGGATCAACCAAGTGCGGAGGGGGCTGCCCACTCAGGGTGGGCAGGAAAGAGGCTGAGAGGAGAGGGCCAGGGACAATGCACCTTTCCAGGGTGCAGGATCAGTGACACTTCCTCTGGCTGGACTCCGCCTTCCAGTTTGCACCACCTCCCCAAAGGGCTACCAAATTATGAATCTATCCATGTGTTAGTTCATTGATGAAGTCAGAGCCCTTGTGAGCCAATCACTTCCCCAAATCCCATCTGTCTGCAGCCAAGCTTTCAACAAAGGAGCTTTCAGCTCAAACCATAACAATGGTTCTCCACACTGACAGCTATTCTTCTCCCGTTCTTTGAGACACTGGTCTAGTTTTTTTGTGTTTGTTTGTTTTTGTTTTGTTTTTAGCTTCAATTTACAGAACATGCGATATTTGTTTTTATGTGCCTGGCTTATTTCACTTAATGACCTCTAGCTCAACTGCCACAAATTCCAAGACTTCATTCTTTCATGTGGCTGAATAATATTCTCTTACATTTATTTTCCACGGGTGCTTCTATCAGCTGATGCCCTGAGTGAGAGCCAGTGGGTCACCAGTAATCTGTCTCCCTTTTGTTTCTCAAGCAGTTTGTCCCAGCTACAGAGAGATGAACGCAGGGTGGGGTTGGGGATAGCAGAGGTAGGTAGCTGTATACTAGAGAGACTTCTAATGTCTATGGCTCAGCGTGGTGAGGATAATTTACATCAATGTAATGTACATTTCAGGAAGAACTGGGAGAGAGGAATTCTCAGGCCCCTAGCACAAAGAATATTAGCTGGTCACTGGGATGGGAGTGGTAGAGATGTGGTTGTGTCGTTACACGGCATATGCATGCATTATCTTGGTGTGCTTGATAAATATGTACAGTTATTAGGTATCATTAAGAAGGAGTCGATATTACATCTAAAGACTTTCAAGTACTAAATAAGGCTTGGGAGGGCAGGCTAGGGTGTTTTGAACAAAAAGGGACCTTAATTTTCTGCAAGACTTCTCTCCAGGTTTACTGTTAGATTGTCCTTATCATGGGTTGTGGTACTGGATTTGACATATATTGTGTTTCATACTGTTGAATTTTTCTATAGTTTAAAATACAGTATCTGCATTTCATCCACCAGTTTGGGTAGAATTGGTTTTCCATCCTGCCTGCCCTCTTCCCCTCCCTCTCCCCTCCCCCCCCTCCACCACGTTTTTTTTGAGAGAGTGTGGCAAGGAGACAAAGATATTGCCCTGGCTGGGCTAGAACAGCTTTGAGAGATCCTCCCATCTCAGCCTGTGGGGTAGTTGGGGCTGCCTGTATCAGGCCTCTGTCACTTTTCAGGGTTCTGATAGCATCTTCCTTTATTGCCTTAAGTGGCACTGCTGTCTCTGACCATCTCTGGCCAGTGACACCTAGCGTACATGTGGAAGTGACCAAAGATAGGGCCAGAAACACAAAATAAAAAATTAAAATGGACAGACAGACGAACGAACAAACAAACAAACAAACAAACAAACAAGGCTTTTATGGGATTCTCTAGCTGTTTTATGAACAATGCAAGCAAGAGTAACCCCTGGGCCCGAAGGATGGAGAGAAACTAGTGGAGACGTCGCGCCACCGTGTGACCTTATGTGGTATTGCAGTTAGTGATGCCTGCTTGTCTCCAAACTCAACTTTTCAAATGGCAGACAAAATGTCAGTTTTCTCAGGGCACATGTTTGTTTCCTTGGATTTTTCTTTCAACTATCTCTCTGCCTTCTTTCCATCCTCTCTTTTCTCAGTAACTCATTGTTATAGTCTAGGGTGTTGGATCTTACTAGAATTTTTAAAATTTACTCAATGTAGTAAAGCAAATATTTTCCTGCATGTAAAACTGTCTTAATATAGATGTTGTCCAGAGGAAATTTTTGTCTGTCAGTCTATCAGTCTGTCAGTCAGTCATGCATCTATCTACCTACCTATTTGACCCAGTCGCATGTTCATGTACCTCACTCTGGCATTAACCTTAATTATTACTTAATATAAATCCCAGGATGCCCTGCGATTTCTGATCCTCCTGTCCCCACCTTCCAAGGCTGAGGTGACATGTGTGTGTCACCTGGTTTATTGAGAGGTTTGTTTGTTCTTGTTGTTTGTTTGTTTTATAAGAGTTATTTATTTTATATGTGTGCATGTTTTGCCTGAATGTGTGCCTAGAACCTTTGGGGGCCAGAAGAGGGTATCAAATTCCCAGGAGCTGGACTTATGAAGTTTGTGAGCTGCCATGTGGGTGCTGGGAATGGCGAGTCCTGCTTATCTACTTTTTCATTATTCTGTAGTGCTGGGAACTGGACTCACGTTTCCCCTTGCTTGAGACGCCCAATGTACCTGTCCGACAGCTCACAGGCCTGTGAGGATCAGAAATCGCAGGGCATCCTGGGATTTATATTAAGTAATAATTAAGGTTAATGCCAGAGTGAGGTACATTCTGTGCCTGGTCTGCCCTTGTCTTCTTCCTGGCATGTTTTGAGCTTTCTGACGTTGTCCCATTAAACGAATCTTCTGAGAAATGTGTGGTAGCACACATCTTAATCCCAGCACTCAGGAGCTAGAAGCAGGAGTTCAAGGCCAGCCCAGTCTATGTAGTGAGTTCCAGGACAGCCAGGGCTACACGGAGAAACCATGCAAGGTGGAGGCAGCACAGTGTGGGCCTCTACATGGCTCTAGAAGGCACCTGGTCCCAAACACCTATTTCCAAATAAGTCACATTGGATCTGGGTGAATGTGGGGAGGGGGTGGCTTTCGATCCACTCCAAGGTCTCTATAAGATGCTTCCTACATCACCTAAGAATGTGGGATTCCCCCCCCCCCACACCATGCATACCCAGATTCTTTTTTTTTTTTTTAAAGATTTATTTATTTATTATATGTAAGTACACTGTAGTTGTCTTCAGATACACCAGAAGAGGGCATCAGATCTCATTACGGGTGGTTGTGAGCCACCATGTGGTTGCTGGGATTTGAACTTCGGACCTTCGGAAGAGCAGTCGGGTGCTCTTACCCACTGAGCCATCTCACCAGCCCGCATACCCAGATTCTTATAACACTTTCATGGTTCACACACACACATACACATACAAACAACATGCATACCCAGATTCTTATAACACTTTCATGGTTCCCATTGGAGGGTCCATGCTAACCTTTCATCCTCTTGGGTCCAGCTGGGTGTGTATTTCAGGCACATTTTGCTGTGGCAATACACAGTGATGCTAAGAGGGATTTGTAAGCAGGATAGGAAGTAGTGGAGTTCGTTTGGTGTTCACTTGGCATAAAGTTCCTCTGTTCTGGAAGTTGGGGTTTTGGGGGGTGCAACTATCCTGTCACCCATGTCCCATTTATGCCATGACACCCTGGTGTGTGTATGTGACACCCTGGTGTGTGTGACACCCAGGTGTGTGTATGTGTGACACCCTGGTGTGTGTGACACCCTGGTGTGTGTGACACCCTGGTGTGTGTTGGTGTGTGTGACACCCTGGTGTGTGTTGGTGCGTGTGACACCCTGGTGTGTATTCCCAGAAGCATGCGGGGTTGACATGGAGGTCACTGGTCCAAACATGACTTCATCAATGAGTTCGCAGAGTAAGAGACATGGTGGCAGGAAGGCCTTGCTGAGCAAAGTCTCCTTAGATAGGAAAGCAACATGCAAACAGACTTGAGGGGTGTGTGTCAGGGGCAAGGAAGGTAAGATGTCCTCTGGGACAGTGCTCAAGGGATGACAGTGGCTTTCAGTTTGTATAAAGGGTCCCAATCAGTTCTCTGTTGTTAAACACTATCATAGTCCTCCTCCTCCTCCTCCTCCTCATCGTCATCATTGTCGTCGTCATCATCATCATCATCATTGTCATCATCATCTTTGATTACTTTTAAATAATATCTGGAGTTGACTGGGTGACAATGAAAAACATTTTAGCAGCTATCTTTAATCCTTCTAAAAATGGACCTAGTGAAAATTGTTTAAAGTCTCCGTGGTCAGTGTTGAACAGAAGGGAAAATCTGCTCTGTCCAGATTGCATTATCTGGTACTGATCTCATCTGGGGGTGTGGGGGTTTCTGTGGGGGAAATTCTATCTTTTTTTTTCAGAGAATGATGGGTTTTGAGTTTTTCAATTATATGGACCATCAATTAATAAGGAGACATAAATCATGGAAGACAAAGGAGGGGATTTTTCTCTTTTCCTTCAAGCTCAGCCAGGGGAACTTTCCCCTTCCCCGGGGTTGCTTAGATCAGACAGAGTGGAGCGAATCCTCACTGGGAGAAGTGTTTCCTCTTCCCTGTGTGCATTCTGCTTAGAGGACAGGGGGGCCTGGATGAGAGGCCTGACCCCCTCCTGCCTCCATACAGTGACCAACCCTGACTGTGAGCAGGATTCAAGCAAGTAAACAAGCAAGTGCCCTGCTCTTGAAGTGGGACAGGTTGAGATTTTCGTCTCTCTGGGTGACCTGGCAGAGCCAAAGGATTTGTGTCCCCAACAGGAGGGGGCACAGATCTTAAGCTG
Source organism: Mus musculus (assembly GCF_000001635.26). Taxonomy (NCBI): domain Eukaryota; kingdom Metazoa; phylum Chordata; class Mammalia; order Rodentia; family Muridae; genus Mus; species Mus musculus. The sequence continues at coordinate 86,928,190 of NC_000070.6, forward strand.
GGAACAGGAGGGTCTTACTCCAGAGAAAGCCACTGGTCAACACAGGGAAACAAAACTGACAGAAACACATGGATATACACACATAAACACACACACATAAACACACACACACAAACACACACACACACACACACACACACACACACACACACACACACACACACACACACACACACACCAGGGGTGGCTACCACACAGTCATACAACTGAATAGGCAGAGGTGTGTCCAGTGACATCTCACATGGATCCTGGGCACTCAATCTGCAGCCCCATCTGACCTCTCCTATGTGTCCAGCCTGAACCGGCTTTGCTTCTGGAGGTGACAGACCAGGAGACTTTCTAATTTGTTTCCTTTTGGGCTGGAGGTGCCAGATTCATCCGTATGGCAGTGACTGATCAGAGTCCTGGGAACTACCCCCCTAGTAGCTCCTCCCATTGCATTCTTGCCTGATCTGAGAGGCTCTGGGGTCTTGGTGGGCCTTCCAGACATGTTGTGGGGGCATTCACAAGAGAAGACAGCTCACACGTAGATTTAGGCCAACTGAAAGTCTTGATTAGCTGGCTGACAAAACTACAGTGGATGCTCAGGACTCCACTGTAGTACTGACACTTTCTTGGGTGAACTTTTAAGTACAAAGGCCATGTTCTGGGTTGATACACTGCAGTTCCTAAGAACATTTAGCCTGAAGTGGAACTACAGAAGCCAAAAAAGCAAGGTTAGTATATCAGAGACTTTCTCTGAACTATGGACTTTGATGGCTTAGGTCTTTGTTTTCATTTTCGGCAGGTGGTGCTGTCTACATGCTGACTTTCACAGCCTGAATAGCATTTCCATCATGGAGTCAGTTATGCTAAGGTCTGGGGCCCTGTAATGATATGACTGACCATGGCCTGTAACACAGATTCAGGTTACCTGACTGACTGTGGTCTAGAGCACAGCATGCTGCCAACTAGCACACCCTCTGTGTGCCTGGGCCCACAGACACTTGTCATTTTAGTCAGGAAGCAAGTGAGCATGTGAGAAGGTGTGCTCTCGGGATGAGGTGATGCCTCCGTGGCAGTGGCTGGATGTGGGCAAGCTTTCCAATAAGCTGAAACTACAGCGTGCCCTGAGACCTACCTAACCTGGAAGAGCAGTGGGGAGCGATGTGAGCAAGAGTAGTCTGGCACCTCCAGACAACCCAGGCTCAGTCAGGATAACATCCCTACTGCTCCAAGGTCATTCCCCAGAAACTCTCACTGTGAGTTTCCCCAGTATCAGCCTGACTCTCTAGAATGGTGTCTGTGACCTTCCTGTACTTTCATAGAAGTTTCTCTTCCTACCATGGACGTGTCCTTCTGTTTGTCTTTGTAACTGGAGAGGAGGAGACTGTGGGTCCTTAAGTTTCTACAATCTAGCGACACAGAGTGACACTTGCCTGCCTCCTGAATTTGGGAGTGAGAGGTTCCAGGTGCTGGCTCACCTCACAAAAGGACTCTGAATGTGGGGCACCTGTTCTACTTCCCTGAGTCCATACACAACACCAACAGCCTGGTCAGTTTCTGTTCTAGAGATGGGAAACCTGTTAACTGTGCCCATCAAGGTAGAACAGGATGGGCCAGGCAGGGCTGGCCGCCAGCCACTGTAATGGCCTCTGAGGGTCAAGATCACCCATGAAAGCAGTGGGAAGAGGGGAGAGTTCTGCTCTGCTTGCCAAGCTGTGTCCTCGGTACTGGGAATGGTATGGAGAACCGAACAAGCATGTGACAGTCCCATGGGATAATTAGATTTGGTGGCCAATCCAGTGGCCTTAAAACCATCCTAATCCTGTCTCCCAAAGTTGCCTCCCCTCAGCCCAAATCAGGTTCCTCATTCCCACCAAGCATTTCTTCTTTGTCTGAAGTTTGAAGGGAAAGGGAGAAGGGAGGGGTGCCTTGTCTTACCTCCAGGGCCCGGCACAGCTTGGCATGCGTCCACATGGCGTGTTTGGGGAGATAGATCTCAAACACAGAGCATCATCTGGAGAAGTTCTAGCCAAACTTGTGTCAACCTGGCCCTTTGTCCCTCTGTGCAGCACCTCTGCTGCTGAAGTGTGACAAGGTGACAGGGCCACGAAAGTTCCTACTTTCTCTTCAAGCGAAAGAAAGCCGATGGAATAAAAGCACTTATGATGCCCAGACAACCATTGCCCGGGCTCTAGGCTTGCAAGATCCTCTCTCTGTGACTTTGGCAGGTTCTGTCATCTGTTTGAGCCCCTGAAATGGGGCTGGTGTCTCTGAAGAGGGGACTGTTCCTTTGTGTCACTGGCTTCACTGCATGTCCCAGGCTGGTCTGGAATTCACTGTGTTCCTGACTGGCCTCAGATTCTTTTTTTTTTTTTTTTTTTTAAAGATTTATTTATTTATTTACTTATTTATTTATTTAATGTATGTGATTGTTGGTATCAGGACCTTTGAAACCTGTGACGTCACATAGGCGGGACCTGTAGACTTGTTGCCAAGACAACAGCCACCATATTCCCAGAATCCACTTGGCTCACCTCCCACCTTTACCTGTGTTAGGTAAACATATATAAAGAAAGGCTCAGTTCTGGTAGGCGCCAGCCCCGGTCCCCGGAGGACTCTCCACGCCCGCCTCAGGTGCCCTAGTACACCCAGGATCTTGAGATTACTGGTGAGTGAAACACAACATCTGTTCCAAAAACCCCGGAGGGTCTTGTGCCAGCAGGAACAGGGACAAAGGAAACCCGCCCGACCAGCGGCTGGGGTTCGTTCATTCGGCGCCAGTCCTGCGCCATCTTGGGCGCGAACTCGGCGGGCCCTAGCACACCAAGGATCTTGGGATCACTGGTGAAGTGGAGCACAACATCTGTTCCAAAAACCCCGGAGGGTCTTGTGCCAGCAGGAACAGGCACAAAGGAAACCCGCCTGACCAGCGGCTGGGGTTCGTTCCCATCGGCGCCAGCCCTAAGCCATCTCGGGCGCAAACTCGGCGGGCCCTAGCACACCCAGTATCTTGGGATCACTGAGACCAGTCTATGCAGGAAAGCACGTGGGCGGCAGAAGTAACAGAGCTTCTTGGACAGGGTCCCTTCGGGCCTTCATCCTCAGCCAGGAGGCAGAGCTGAGACTCAACCCCTTGGCACCTTCCCTGCCAGAGGAGAGTTGGCCTCCAGGGAGGGCTCTAACCCTGGGACTCAGGACGTGGATCTGAGCTCCAGATCTGTGCACCTTCCCTGCAGGGGGAGGGCTTGCTTGCAGAGAGTGCTCTGACCACTGGGACTCCGGTGAGAGTTGGACTCCCAGTGATAGAACTTAGTGGGGAAACCTCCACTCAACTCCCGATTCGGTGTGCACACAAAAAAATCACGAAGGACCATCATCTTGATGTAAATACATGAGGACGTTTAATTACAGAGCTCTTGACCGACATGCATTCCACACAGGAGATAATGGATGTCGGCCACGAGGCTCGAAAGCTAGGGGGTTTTATGGGGTAAGGGGCTTAGGGGTGTGGAATTCAGCATAACGACACACTATTGGCTTATTCAAACATTAACAGAAAGATTACAGAGCATCAGGGCTTTGTTTCTGTGGGCTGGGGGCTTATCTTTGTTCACATAGCAACCAGTTGATGTATGACTTTACCTGGCGTCAAGGGGCAATAGACAGAGGGGAGGTTCCCGCCAGGTGGTGCCGACCCAGACAAGATAGCCCTGCTTGTACAATTAAGCTGTTCTTAGGACTGTCTTAACAACAGCCCTGTCTGTTCTGCTTTGTTCTCGGCCCCCGGCTGCCGGGGGTTCAAGGACAACTTTTTTTACATGAATCACAAGATACAAAATCTCATTTTCTTTCACCAGGAGTGCTGACAGAGGCTAACAGAATCACAGGAGGAACAAACTCCAGCCAGAGACAGCTCGAACATCTAACACCAGAGACTACCAGATGGCGAAAGGCAAACGTAAGAATCTTACTAACAGAAATCAAGACCACTCGGCATCATCAGAACCCAGTATGCCCACCACAGCGAGTCCTGGATACCCCAACACACCCGAAAAGCTAGACTCGGATTTAAAAGCATATTTCATGATGATGTTAGAGGATATCAAGAAGGACTTTAATAACTCACTTCAAGAAATACAGGAGAACACTGCTAAACAGGTAGAAGAACTTAAAAAGGAAGCACAAAAATCCCTTAAAGAATTGCAGGAAAACCCAACCAAACAGGTGATGGAATTGAACAAAACTATCCAAGACCTAAAAAGGGAAGTAGAGAATCTCAGGTGCAGAAGATTCCATAAAAAACATGGACACAACAATCAAAGAAAATAAAGGCTCCCCTGGTCTCCCTCATCTTCCCCTCCCTCTCTCCTCTTCCCCTCCCCCCTACTTCTCTTTCCACAGTCACCTTGCCCCACTCTCTCCCAATAAACCTCACATGGAACTGTTTGGCTTGGTGTGGTTCAAGATCATAACAGAGAGTACACCACTGCTCTCTCAGACACACCCGAAGAGGGTATCAGACCCCATTACAGATGGTTGTGAGCCACCACATGGTTGCTGGGAATTGAACTCAGGATCTCTGGAAGAGCAGTCAGTGCTCTTAACCGCTGAGCCATCTCTCCAGCCCTGGCCTCAGATTCCTGGTCTCTCTGCTTTGGCTCCCCAGTCTTCAGATTATAGGCCTCCATTCCCAGCTAGAAGCTAATTATATCTGACGTTGGAGGGCACTGACCAGTGGGCAGAGAAGCCTACTGTGAGGTTCGAAGTAGGAAGACTCCAAGGAGCCTTACTTAGATTAGATCCCACCCTGGAGCGATTCACTTGGTCCTTTCGCAGGGGGCTGGGTCAAGTGAAGATGGAAAACCAGGGTGCCCTGGTTTAGAGCAATTCGTGAGGCCTGGTTCCTTTCATAGCCGAGGCTTAGGCTAAGGGCATCAGGAACCCTAACCCCTTTCCTCTTGCCTTGGGATCTCTTTCCAGGGGGACCCCAAAGACTCCTTGGACTAAGTCAGAGAGGTCTGACTGTATACTGCGGCCGTTGGCCACCAGGTGTCACTAGTGGCTCTGCAGTCCAGGGATGGAGATGGCAGGTACCCTGTGGGAGCTGGGAACCCCTGGAGGGAGTCACTCCTGCCGGGTGGGATGTGGACTAGGACAATGTTAGGGACACCCAGCAAGTGTTCTGTACGGAGTGTGTGAGGAAAGCATGATGTGGCTCTGAGCCATCTGCCCCATGGCTTTCTGCCTTGGGTTATCCTAAGAGCTTCACCTCCCTCCTGCTTGCTCAAGAAGGGACTTTGGAACTCCTGCCCCAGTGGGCCTCCAGAGTGATCCCCCGGGGTAAGGAAATTGGTTTCAGTGCCTAGTCCAAAATCTGAATGCTTATTTTTCTCTGAGTCACTCATGGTCACCTGTGAGTGAAAATCTCAAAGGAGAGGTGAGAGAAAGCCCCTTCTTGGTCCTGCTTCGAGTGTGGCCCAGGTGGGTTGTCTGAGCCTGGCCCCAGGGTCTGTACTACAGAAAAACCTGGCCACACATTTTACAACTTTTGATTCTTGCTTCCAAAATGATATTTTAATTTCCTAATCCCTGAACGAACAGTAGGGTCTCACAGAGCCACTAGTTTGGATACACGTTTGAGACCTATAGATGTACGGATGGAGATCTGGGCCTTCTCAAGGGGACAGTCAGCCATTTTTACCACATCCTCAGTTTTCTGGAGCCAAGAGAGACAAGGGTGAATTGCAGTCAGCCCTTCTTAGGTTGGGTCTCCTCACATGTAAAATTAGGGCAGCTTTCATTAATACATGATCATTAATTTTACATCTGCTTGGCTGGACCAAGCATGTCAATGGACAGACATGATTGAAGGTATTTTTGAGAGGGGAGGATATGTTTGGCTGGCAGACTTTGAAAAGAGCTCGTCCTTGGGTTATTGTGGAAGTGACTTCACCCATCAACCAAGGCTCAAATAGAAAAAAGCCTGTCTTCATCAGAGCAAGAGAAACTTCCTCTCTCTTACACGGCTGGCAGACATCAGCTACACTGAGGCTTCTCTTCCTCACTGAAGAATATCAGTTGTCCAGGATTCCAGCCCTTAGCTGTAAGTGGAACCACATAGCCTTGACTCTTGTGTCTCTGGCGTATCCTACTCCTGCAGATTCTAGACTTACCAGTTTACATAATTATGTGAAATGTCTTCTATAACAAATCTCTTTCCACCTCATAAAACATCATGTGGGTTCTGTTTCTCTGGAGACCCCTTGCTATCCAGGAGTATTAACTGGAAGTAAAATATTAAACGAAAGCACTGAAAGGTGTTTTCTGTTTGATTTTTGTATCCAACTTGTCAGCTCTCTCACTCAAGCATTAAAAAGATGCCTACATCCGTAGATTAAATACCTTAGAGATCACCTCCGAGGCACCAAAATCTGATAGTATCACATTAGGAAAAGAACCCTCCTGGAGAAGTTTGACCAAGAGCAAGCCCAAGTTAGTTTTCCACTTTTTCACCCCATGCCCCACCCCTTGTCTTAAATTTGTAGTTTCTGGCTTGTCTGTAATCTGTTGTGTATCTGTCTATGCCTGTATGACATATGACTATCTGTTTCTCTATGTCCCCAATAAAAGGACTTTGTTTCGCATTTATTAAATGGGATAGAAAGTATGTGGGGGAAGGATTTTTACAGAAATCTTCACAGAGTTTTACAAGGGACTCCAATGGACCCCTATTGACACAGACAAGAAACAGTAATTTAAGCGTGCTGTTTATCAAGATATATCCATATGCTGTTCCTAGCATTTTTGGCAGGTATTTACCGCACAAGATTTCTTTTGACTTTTGCAGTTCTCAGTAATATATCACATATTTAACACACATACACACTCATGCATCCCTCTGGGTCAGGGTAAGGAGGAAACATAATTTAAGATTAAAGTTATACATTAGCTTAGGTTTTTTTCTTTGTTTGTTTTTTGATTTTTGTTTTTGTTTTTGAGACAAGGTTTCACTGTGTAGCCTTGGCTCTTTTGGAACTTGCTCTGTAGACCAGGCTGGCCTCAAACTCACAGAGGTCCACCTATCTCTGCCTCCTTGGTGCTGGAATTAAAAGCATGCACCGCCACCCGGTATACATTGTTCTCTTAAAGGCAGGATAAACAAACAGGCTTAGTACTCAGCAGGTTAGCAGTTTTATCTTTTATTTTTTCCAGGACAGGGTTTTTTTTTGTGTAACCGAGCCCTAGCTGTCTTGGACTTCCTTTGTAGACCAGGCTGGCCTTGAACTCATAAGAGATCCACCTACCTCTGCCTCCTGAGGGCTGGGATTAAAGGCGTGTGCCATCACAACTGGCTGCAGTCTTAACTCTCTCTTTTTTTTTTTCCTTCGAGACAGGGTTTTTCTGTGTAACCCTGGCTGTCCTGGAACTCACTCTGTAGACCAGGCTGGCCTTGAACTCAGAAATCCACCTGCCTCTGCCTCCCAAGTGCTGGGATTAAAGGTGTGCGCCACCACTGCCCGGCACAGTCTTAACTCTTAAATGACTTCAAGATGTAGGTAAACTCTGGCTTTGAGGTCTAGCAAAAGTTTCAGTGTCTTAGAATGTAAGCGATGATTTCATAAGACTATATCGCCACATCTTAGGAGGGGAATCGTTCTTCCTTTAAACTCGGAAATCCATTGGCCAACCTTCCAACACATTCTACTTTGAATGGACTGACTGCCTGGCTTCTGTCACATTATTCCTTTGAGGGGAACACTCCCTCAGTTCCCTTATCGTTCCATTTTCCTGAGCTTTGGAATGTGAGGCAGATGGCTGTCTGCCTCTTGTCACAAGTTTCTTGGGTGGGAAAGAGCAAGAGGCAGCGATTTCCCTCTCTTCCCATCATCCACAGTCGCTATTCAGCCACGTGTGCTTCAGAGTATAAAAGGCGAGGGCGTGGGTGTTTTATAATTTTTAAGACATAGACCTCATTTCAACCCAGTGCTTCTTAGCACTTGATGGCAATTAATAATTCTATTAATTATTTTTAGCAGATTTGAAAACCTTCGTGTCCCTAGTGCACTTTGGAGATCGAAAATACTTTTTCACTGTTATCTTCTTCCCCCTCTTTTAAAATTGGCATTATAATAAAACCACCCAGGATCACATTCAGGGCGCTTTATGATACGCACTGATTTGCGTATGATACACATTTGATTTGTGAAGCTTAGCCTGTGAGTCAAATTGCAGAGGTCACGTGACACACGTCCTCCACTTCTGTGGATCGGAAGTCTGTGCACATTTCCCTTGCTCAGCCCTTGAGAGTCGGATGGCTTTGCTTTCAAAAATTGGTAAATAATAACACATACAAATGTTTATGTGACATACATATATATTTTAAAGGCCCAAAGAATAATACCAAGAACAAAATGCAAGAACTGGAAAAAATAGTTCAGTGATTTAGAGCACTGGCTGCCCTTGGAGAGGACCCAGGTTTTATTCTCAGCACCCACATGGCTACTTATAACTGTCTTTAACTCCAGTTCCAGAGCATCTGGTATCTTTTCTGGCCTCTGCAGGCATTAGGCACACATGTGATGCACAGACAAACATGTAGGCCAAATACTTATACACAGAAAGACAAAACAAAATGAAACAAAAAAACCAAACCAACCCCTGCCAAACAAAACGAAACAAAACAAAACAAAACAAAACAAAACATGACTCATCTCTTCTAAACTATGTATCTGGAAAGCCCTGCTCACCCCCTGCTGTTTTAACACTTAAAGTCTATGTCCCAGCCAACCCCTTGTTTTGAGCCATCTTGAAAGTCAGTCTCTTTCCCTCCACCCCGCCCCCCCCACCCCCACCCCCCCACCCCAGGGTACCCTCTGTGCAGCCATAGGCCCCCTGCTTTGAACTTGTGTAAACGGGGTCCCACACTAGGTCCCATCTATGACTTGTTTCCCCATCATCTTTCATGGGCTCCCTCTTACCGATGTGTGCTGTCACAGTTCACCCAGCCTCCCTGGTGACTAATTATCCCTTAGTAAATATAGTAGTGTCTCCATTCCTCACTGTCAATAGACAGAGCAGCCTTTGTTACTGTGAGTGTTGTCTCTCAGGACTGTCTTAGATGTCTCTTGGCACAAAAGGACAAGATGTTTTCTAAACTGTAAAAATCAGTCTTTTTCCATCAACAATGGCTGTTCTGTCAAGGGCCAGAACTCCACAAACCTCCCTCATCTTGTGTTCATGTCTGTTTGCTCCAACCCTGGATGCCAGGAGTTCCTGAGACTTGACTCTCTGGCACATCCTCCTGGTCCCACTGACTGTGAATTAGCTAACTGTGTCGCATTATGAGGTCAAGCTCTACCGTTGAGATGATACAGGCATCATCCTTATCCTAACACACGTGGGCATCCCACTCTGGTCCTTGCTTGCCAAGTTTGCATCCTTGTGCTTCCGTTAGCAAATCTAAGCTGCCTTGCTGAGTGTCTTAGTCAGGGTTTCTATTCCTGCACAAACATCATGACCAAGAAACAAGTTGGGGAGGAAAGGGTTTATTCGGCTTACACTTCCATACTGCTATTCATCACCCAAGGATGCAGGACTGGAACTCAAGCAGGTCAGGAAGCAGGAACTGATACAGAGGCCATGGAGGGATGTACTTTACTGGCTTGCCTCACCTGGCTTGCTCAGCCTGCTCTCTTATAGAACCCAAGACTACCAGCCCAGAGATGGTCCCACCCACAAGGGGCCTTTCCCCCTTGATCACTAATTGAGAAAATGCCTTACAGTTGGATCTCATGGAGGCATTTCCTCAACTGAAGCTCCTTTCTCTATGATAACTCCAGCTGTGTCAAGTTGACACAAAACTAGCCAGTACACTGAGTTACTTACACTTTGTTGTCTGTGTGACCCTGGGGATATCCTCGTGAGACACAATTACTAGAGGATAAGTGAGATGTGTATCTTTCACTTTACCCACAGACAGGAAATTGTTATTTATGAAAAAGTGATGTTGTAATCAGAGTAGCAGCTTTGCCATTCACTGCTTTCTCAGAGGCAGGTGAAAGGCGACAGGAATGGATTTATTTACACTTTGAGTTTGAGAGTATTGGGGTTGGTCTGGTGCGACGATGTATTCCAAAGCAAAATTCTCTATCTGGTTGCCCCAAGATGGTTGACTTCTCACGAAAACTAGCTTTTGTTGCACAAACCTTGTTCCCCGTTGGGTAGCAAAGAGAGATAGGCAGGACTTCCTGGGAGGGAGAAATGAACTCTGGGAAGAAGAAAGAGGAAGGCCCTTTTGCCAGAAGACATCAGAGGAGATGGATGTGACTACAGGCCTGGAAGGTATAGCTAACCATGAGGCTGGATGAGGCTAGATGGTCAGGTTAACTTAGATGAACTAGTTGAGAGGCTGCTCAGCTAAACCCTAAGATTTTTTTTTAATATCTATCTATCTATCTATCTATCTATTATATCTATCTATTATATCTAAGTACACTGTAGCTGTCTTCAGACACACCAGAAGAGGGCATCAGATCTCATTACGGATGGTTGTGAGCCACCATGTGGTTGCTGGGATTTGAACTCAGGTCCTTCAGAAGAGCAGTCAGGGCTCTTAACCGCTGAGCCATCTATTCAGACCAAGGCCTAAGCTTTGAAATAAAGGTCTCTGTGTTGTTATTTGGGGGGGGGGTACTAGTTGATAACTGTCACCATATTAATTTCTAGCTTTAATTAATATATATATTAATAATCACTTTTTATAAGAGAGAAACATTCTTGGTTCCTTTCAGTCTTGCCTGGAGCAATGTTGCAGTTTATGGGCAGTGTGAAGCAGGAGTTAAAGAATGCACTGTTAGATCTGAGCTGAGTTATGCTAAGTGCTCAGTTTGTGAGGTTAACATTTTCCAGGGAGACAGTCACTCTTCTGCAGCCAAGGTTTTGGGCTGTTCTCACCAGCAGTGTAGATTTCCTGGAGAGATTATAGCTTCAACAGGGCCCCTTTGCTAATTTATATTATCAGCAATTCTTGGTAGTACCAATTTTCCATGCCCTGCTGTACTGGCTAGTTTTGTGTCAAGTTGACACAGCTGGAGTTATCACAGGAAAAGGAGCTTCAGTTGAGGAAATGCCTCCATGAGATCCAACTGTAAGGCATTTTCCCAATTAGTGATCAAGGGGGAAAGGCCCCTTGTGGGTGGGACCATCTCTGGACTGGCAGTCTTGGTTCTATAAGAGAACAGGCTGAGCAAGCCAGGTGAGGCAAGCCAGTAAAGAACATCCCTCCATGGCCTCTGCATCAGCTCCTGCTTCCTGACCTGCTTGAGTTCCAGTTCTGCATCCTTGGGTGATGAATAGCAGTATGGAAGTGTAAGCTGAATAAACCCTTTCCTTCCCAACTTGCTTCTTGGTAATGATGTTTGTGCAGGAATAGAGACCCTGACTAAGACACCTGCTAAGCAGGTCTCATAGCACCGAGGCCTCTGTGGCTGACAGGCAGTATCGCTTCTTTGTGGACTTTGCCTAAATTTTCTTGACTGCTGTTGAGACTGAACCTCCTCAGAAGCTGACTGGCCTTTTTTAGTTCTTCTGTAAAGGGCTTATTTGTATCTTTTGTGCATTTTTTTTTTTCCTACAGAAAGTAGAGCAGTGGTTACCCTGCTGGGGTAGGGATGAGAGGGATAGAGGGTAACTTTTTTTTTTTTTTTAAATTTCGTTTTGACTTTTTGTAGTATGTCACAGTGTGTCCCACAGTATATCCCTCTGTTTATTCATCTTTACTTGCCAATGCTCATTGCAATGAGTCATTGGTCTGGTTCGAGGTCTTCGGGCCCCATCAGGGCTGCCGCCCATGTTCTCTAGTGCTAATATGAGCCATCGACACTGACCTCGTCACTTTATAGCTATGGACTCAGACATGGCCCTCAGCAGCTGGGGTGGGACCTTGCTATGGCCCCAGGTGGCAGGGCTAGCCACTCACAGCAGGCTGCTCCTCTCCATCCTCCAGTCTCCAGTTCCATCTCTCCTCGAAATGGTGGAGCTGTGTCCTTGTCTTTCTCTCCCATCTGTCCACCACATACTCACATTGTGGTGGCTCCTGCTGCAGGCTGATCACTTAGCTGCTGAGTCTCTAGGTGATGTTCTCTGGCAAATAAGGTTTCTATGGTCCACCCATTCTGTGGGGCAAAGGGCAGGTCTTTGGGCATCTTTCTCTACCCCTACTGTGTGGCATGGAGAAACACAGGTCTCTGGTTTCCTCCTGCTGCACTGCCTGGATTTGATTTCATCTGATTTTTAAAAAAATATGTTTTAGGCATAAAACATCTTTGGCCACCAAGCTAGGATGAACAAAGGACTGTCATCTGCTATGCTCCGGACTGACCTAAGAACACCCGCAACAAACAAGCTGTCTCTTTGCCCATTTCCCTGTATGTGTGTGTTTTGTACATCATTCTTTTTCTTTCTTGAAAAAAACAAAACAAAACCAACGTGCCATGCACCCAATTCCACTCATCCCTCTGTCCCTTTGTATCCACTCTCTGCCCTTGCAACCTCCCCCTCAAAATAAAATAAAATAAAATAAAATAGAGTTAAAAAATCTTGTTGTGGAAGCTGTAGTGTGTGTCAGTGTGTCCCATGGTATACCCTTTTGTCCATACATCTTGACTTGTGAATGTTCATTGTGATGAGTCCTTGGTCTGTTTCGAGCCCTGTTACTGCATAGGTTTCTGCTACATCAATACTGAATCCTCATGGGACTGTCCTCTTCAATATCCTGTTGTTGCCTGTGTCATGGAGATCCTGCAGCTTTGGATCTGCAAGACTGGCCCTTTTACACACTCCAGCAGATCGTAGATGGGGTTGATGTTGGGGTGGGGCAAGTCAAAGCCCTGGACTTGGGCCTGCGAGGTAGCTGAGTTGGTCAGCCTGCCAGCTCTCCCTCACCCGCACCAGCATGGTGAACTCTCCAGCACCCCCTCTGCTAGCTTTTGTATTGCTGCAGCTAGCAAGGAGCAGGGTCAGATTTCCTGCTCTCAGGGCCGGCTCACCAGCACCTGGGCCAGCTCAGGCAGCAGTCCAGACCAGGGACATCTGCGTGGCCTTTGGTGGTAATGTGGGTCTGGGTTATCAACATAGACCCCCACTGCCATAGGGCCATAGACCCACCCCGGCAATAGTATAGCCCTCAGATATCCACATGGTCTCTGGTGGCAGTCCAGACCATGGACATTTGCTTGGCCTTTGGTGGTAACTTGGGCCTCAGACATCAACACAGACTTCTGCTGCAGCAGTGGCAGAGACCCTGACATGGCCCTTGGTGACAGCCTGGGCCAGGACATCAACATATCTGCCTGTTTCTCACCTTGAGTCTCCTTGAGTGTTCCTTGAGGTTCTAGTCCCACCTTTCTCCACAGTGTAGAGAGCCCTTGGCTTCACTTTCTCTTTCATCTCTCCACTGAGCACTCCATCTTCCCCTTCTCTTCATCACATATTCATTCATTGCAGTGGTGCCCTCTGCTGAGCTCCTTCAGGCTTCTTGGGGCCAGTGTCTTTGTACACTTGGGCCTCGTGGTGGTTTGAATGAGAATGTGACTCATAGGCTCTCACATTTGAACACTTGGTCCCCAGTTAGTGGTGCTCTTGGGGGGGGGGCTTAGGAGGTGTGGCCTTGCTGGGCAAAGTCCATTATGAGGAGTGGGCTTTGAGATTTCCATGCCTCTCCCCATTCCACCCCTGCTCCCTCTGCTTCTTGCTCGTGGCTCAAATATTCGCACTTGGCTTTTGCTTCCGCCGCTGTGTCTGCGGCTTGCTGCCATATTTTCCTGCCAGGAAGAATACTTATTACCCTGGAGCTGTACGGCAAATAGTCCTTCCTTCTATAGGTTGTCTCAGTGATGGTGTGACATCACAAGATGAGCAGAGCAGACTAGGACAGGCTACCCAGCTTTTTCTTGTAGGTTTATAACCTGACATTTTGTTTTGTTTTGTTTTAAACACAGGGTCTTTACCCTGTAATTAAGTGCTGAGATTATGTGTGTCCCACAGTCAGACTACCTTTTGGTTTTGTCAAGGTCAAACCAGGTTAAATTTGCCTTCAGAATCAAGGTGAAGGAATGAAAATCTAAAGAAATATGTGTATCTGCGATTTTTTTTTCTATCAAGGTAGCCAGACAAGGGCCCACATATCCTGAACCCCTACCCCATTCCCCTTTGCATAGATTATACAATCGGGCCAAACTGTGAAGTTGAGCTCCCACTGGTGAGATGAAACAAAATTACTACCTACATCAGGTATAAAAAGTAGAGGCCATCTTGGCTGTATACGCCCCAAAGCCTGGTTTGGGTTCTGCCACTCACACTCTTTTGCAGTAGAGTGGTAACTTGCCTTGCTGGGTAACTTTATTCTTGTGTGCTCCTTTGGGCAGGACCACAATTATTCTTTTCCAACATATCTAAGACTTGGGGAAATGAAAAACCGGGGCATAAGTAGGTGGTTTTTTTGGTCTTGTTTACCTGCAAACGGCTAATATGTGATTTATTTAAACAAGAGGGCAGCTAGCTTCATCTTTAGTGGGTCTCAGAAGTGAAATTCCAGACATGCAGTGGAGCAGTGCCAACTCGAGCTGGAAACGCATCCAAATGCAAATGGGCAGACCCCACAGAGACTGGCAGAACTGGACACTCTGGAGAGGAGACCTTCAAAGTGTAGTTTAACCTCCTGCAGCTCTGGTGAAGTCAGGATCTAGAACATCGCCTCATGAAGGAGGAGCATTAACCTTGACCTTTCATTCGACAGGTGGCCATCTCCCCATTCTCTACAAATACATAGCAGCAGTGATGGTTTAAAAGAAGAGAAAATATTTGAGTCCCTGTGTTGCGGGAAATGTTAAAAAATGAACCCGCTAACTTATCTGCATGGCCGGACCACGCTCCCGCCAACTCTCGGGCCAAGCTGGACCACAGGGCTCCCACCAGCAGCCACTCCCCACGCCCCAGTTCCTCTCGTTACCACACAATGCCCCACGCAGACCACGGTCAGCCATCTCAACACCCAATCACCTGGTAGAATCAAGACTTCCAAAGCTTAATTAACCAATCAGATTTATGTATCAATAATATTATAATTTACAAGATGCCAATACAATAATTTCAGAGCCAATTGATAATGATAAAAGCTTTATCCAATAGTTCTAACCTTGTGAAATTATAGCTATTTGTGGCTGGTAAATGCTACTCGGGTTCACGTCCCCAGCCATCTTCCTTCTTCTCCTACCCAGAGAGGCTCCCTGTCTCCGCAACTCTTAACCCCGCCTCCCTTTTCCCTGTCCAATCACAGGCCTTCCACTGCCCTAATGCGATTGGACAGGGAAAATTCTGAAAACACGCCTGGATACTGAAGTTTTTGTTGCTTCAGCTCAGGTTACTCAGTACTTCATATGGAGCATTCTGAGAACAGCTTGGATGTGACTTGAACATTCTCCCAGCCTGAAGGAGCCACAGCAAGAGCCAAAAGATTGCAAGGGCTGAAGTTATCAGTTTAAATTACTGTGCTATAAAGCAAAAATGCCTCTAACCCATAAGCCCCACTTGCTCAAGGACAAGTAACTTCCTGAAACGTTGGAGGTTGTTGTAAGATAGCAAGCTATGTGTTTCCCCTCTTGTGAACAAGTTCTGTTGCTCCAACAGCACAGGGTATGTTTGATCACATATAGGTAGGGGGTACGTGTGGAGAAGTACATTAGGAGGTATGCTTGCCTCGGATTGGATGAAGGCAGGAAGTATAGGTTTTGACTTTATAAGCACCTGACTAATGAAATTCGAAGCCATTCTCTGGGAATCCTAGGTTTGGACCTAGCCAGTGTTCATTGTCCTGGTTAGTATTTAACAAATTCGGTCTCAAGTTTGGGTCATATATTGTGGTGTGGTCTTATTCTCACCTGGTGGGATTAACAAGACCTCTTCACCATCTCTGGGGATGTTTTCAAGGATGGTGTCCATGGTGTTTTCCTGAAGCACGTGGGTTGAGAGTTACTCTCTCCTGGGAAGCCCACCCACACTTGGGTGTGTACTGTCCTTTTTGTAACCATCTCTCTCTTTCCCTAATACTTATGCTTCTTAGCTCTTTCTAATAAATTCCAGTTCTGCTCCACGATAACTTGTCTGTCTTAGTTCTTATTCTATTGCTGGGAAGAGACACTGTGATTCAGGCACTATAGAAGAAAACATTTAATTAGGGGGCTTGCTTACAGTTTTAGAATGTGAATCTGTGATCTCCATGAAAGGAAGTGTGGCACCAGACAGGCAGGCAGTCATGATCCGGAGCAGTAGCTGTGAATTTATATCCTGATCTGAAGGCAGGAGGCAGAGAGAGGGAGACTGGGCCTGGCTTGGGTTTTGTAGCCGTTTTATCACCTATCTCCCCAAGCCCAGCTAACCAGGCCAAGAAATGCCACGACTCAAAGTGGGTCGTGGAATCTGGAAAAGAGGGGGGTATGGTTGTTTGTATGTAGCATGCCTTGTAGTGGCTCTGTCCCTCAGACTACCGACTGCAGCAGGGGAGTGTCTGGATGGGGTCTGCCTAGTGGTAGAAAATAAGGGCAGGGGTCAGACATGACACACAGCCTCCACAACTTTTCTATTCCTTCCTGAAGCCCGTTGGGGCCTGTGAGGTCCAGTTTCCTGTGCTAGCTCATTTTACTTCATTTTTCCTGTTGTTCATAAGTTTTTGGGTTTTGTTTTGTTTTTGCAGAGTCTTGATCGAGTTGTACTGTGTTTTGTAACCCAAAAGAGGATTCACGAGGATAAGATTAATCTGCAGGGAGAATTATAGGGCTGAGTTAGGTCTCAAGCAACAGTGAACTGAGCAGGTCTTTCCCCATCCCTGCCCTGCTGCCCTCTGGATGCTGAGAGCAAGGTGGTGACTGGACACAGGGTTCGCTCCTGTGCTTTCCTGCAGGGACACACCCCTGCCATTTATCAATCCGTTGTCTTCCCTCACTTTATTAGCTCAACATATTGGAGAAGGAGGAAAACCATGAACAACAACAACAACAACAACAAAACTATTTTTCCTGTCCCTTCCCTCACTTCTGAAGTCACCACTGCAACTGCTGACTGAAGTGTCTGTGTATAAAATATGCTTTGTCCTTTGGAAGGAAACAAAGAATTATTAAAAGAGCAGCCTCCTGGACTGACAGGAGAATGGGAAGGGGTTGTCAGCATCAACCCTTCCAACCTTCCTCAGCTGAATTGTGGCATCTTCCTCTTTGTCTTGACCAGAACTGTTTCAATTGTCGTGGTGTAGACACACTGTCCCCATTCCCCCGTGTTAAGCTAAACTCTGATGTTCTATGCAAGCCTAGCTCATACTCTCTACCTGGGTGTGTATTTCCCAGTCTTTGTCTTTCACAAGTTACTGCATGTTCCAAAATTCATCTAAAAGAATTATATTTGTTGTAAATAAACAGTATAAAATAATTAAACAACAAAGTTAATCTTTCTTTCTTTCTTTTTTCTTTCTTTCTTTCCTTCCTTCTTTCCTTCCTTCCTTCCTTCCTTCCTTCCTTCCTTCCTTCCTTCTTTCTTTCTTTCTTTCTCTCGGATTTATTTATTTTATGTATGTGAGTACACTCCCGCCAACTCTCCAGCCATGCCGGACCATCTTTCTAGCAGCCACTTCCCACCCCCCAGTTCCTTTTGCACACAAAGCCCCACACAGCCCACAGTCAGCCATTTCAACACCCAATTACCTGGTAGAATCAAGACTTCCAAAGCTATACTGTATAGCTGGAAATTGAATTTTTAGGACCTCTGCTCACTCCGGCCGGCCCTGCTTGCCCTGGTCGGCCCTGCTCGCTCAGTCCCAAAGATTTATTTATTATTATACATAAGTACACTGTAGCTGACTTCAGACACACCAGAAGAGGGCGTCAGACCTAATTATGGGTGTTTGTGAGCCACCATGTGGTTGCTGGGATTTGAACTCATGTTCTTCAGAAAAGCAGTCAGTGCTCTTACCCACTGAGCCATCTTGCCAGCCCCATCAGTGGCTTTCTTATACAAGAATGGATGTCTGTCTGACATCCATGCTGGCATCGAGTCCTAAACTTGCTCCTTACTAAACTATGTGGTTATGGCCAAATTACTCTCCCAGGAAATGAATTGGGGTCTTAACAGTCCATCAATTCTGGGAAATTTTTGGTCAGCTTTGGAGAGTTCTCCTCTCTGTTCTCCTGTGCACAACTGTGATAATGAATGACCATGTCATGCAGGTGCTGTGAGAATAAACAGATGAAGCAGAGGGCCTTAACATTGACAGTCCATTCATTTGAACGACTAGAGGAATTTGCTTGTTTTTAAATAACAGTGTCAGGAAGAATCCAGATCAATTAAATTAAAGTTTCTGAGTGTGGGAGCCAGCCATCAATCTTAATTTTCCTATATTCTCAGTGTTCAGCCAAACATGAGACAGTGAGACAGTGCTTCTAATAATCATTCAATGAGCAGCAGCTGCTTTTAGGAATATAACTAAAAGCTGACCAAAAAATCTCCCTGAATTAGTGGACTATTAAGAGGCAAATTCATTTTCTTTTGAATGCATTCATCCAACAGTGTCTGAGCGTTCTCTGTGAGCCAGGAGCTCTGTGTGCCAGAGTGTCCTTTTCCAACTCAGAATGAAAGCTCATATTACTTTCAAGAGAAAATTTAAAGACCTGAGATATATAGTTCATTTATCAGAGTGTTTGACATGTGGCCCAGTTAGCTTTAACTGTCAACTTGATAGAACCTAGAGTCACCTGAGACGGAAATCTCAGTGGGAAGCTTGCCCAGATAAAATTGGTTTATGGGCATGAAGACAGGGCAAAGTCTTGGTTGCTAATTGATGCAGGAAGGCTCAGTCCACTGTGGGTGGCACCATTCCCTGGGCAAGTGGTCCTGAGCTACCTGAGAGAGCTAGTAGAGTATGAGGTATAGTGAGCCAGGAAGCAGCATTCTTCTGTGTTTCTGCTGTTCTTCCTCGGCTATGAGTGAGTTCCTGGGTCAGAGATAATGTTGTATGGAACACCAACATGTCTACCTTCAAGTTTCTACTTTGAGTTCCTGCCTTGACTTTCCACAACGATGGACTGTACACTCTATGATGAAATTTCCCCTACCTTGCTCTTGATTGGAATATTTTTTTTATAGGAACAGGAAATGTGACCAGAATGCATGTCATTTTGAGGACCCGACATCATTTCCAGAACCCACTCGGGAAACCAGTGTGATGGCATCTACTTGCAGTCCCAGACACTGGAGGGGAGACAGTCAGATAGATCCCTAGGGTCCATTGGCCTGTTAGGCTAGCCTCCTTGGTGAGCTTCAGGTCAAATGACAGACACTGTCTCAAAAAAATACAAGTATAAAAAGCCCCCAAAACACACACACACAACACAGCACATATACACATATACATACATATACCATACACACAGACGTATACAAAGTAAACCAGATTAAAAAATAAAAATGGGCTAAATAACCATTCTATGCTTTACTGATTCATATCTCCAGCTGGACACATATGTTATTCTAGTTTTTGTTTTAACATCTGGTTTAGGTTTAGATTCCTTAGAAAATTATAAGTTTGGCCTTAGACATCACAGTCAGGGCCACCCATCTTCCAGCTGTTACTCAGTACCTTAGACATTATTGTTGTCAAAAAGGGCAGAGTTCTGAAATGTTCCCATTTCTATAGCTTCAGGAAGAATGGTATTGTTTCCACCATACACTGAACAGTGCTAAACTTAAATGCAAACCATTGGCCTGTTATATGAATGAATTTATTTAACACTTATGTATCAAATCTCATATTGTACCATGTACCTTGCTGAGCATTAAAGACATAAAAATAATCTCTGCCCGTGTTAGTTCTTGCTGTACAATACCTGAAAGTTGGTGGTTTAAAAGAGAAATTATTAGCAAACAGTGTTCTGGGTCGGTCAGTAATTTGGGCTGTTTAACTGATTAATTTTCTGGTCTTGGCTGAGCTTTCTTGGCATCTGTGGCCAGTTATCCTCTGAGCTGGTAGGGTTAGCTGGCCTAGGGAACTCCTAGCTGGGGTCACTAAAGTCTGATCCACATTATCTCCTTTCTAGTGAGCCAACTTGGCTCATTTATATATAAGGATGTAGTATATGTTGTATAAGGAGCTTCACAGATCCAAAGGAACAGAGGCAGCTGCACTATGAGCCAGCTTGATAGAAAGATATGAAGACAGGCAGAGCCAAATGAGTTAAGATCAGCCTGGGACAGAGCTAATTTAGGTCCAGGTGTGGTTGGAATGGTGATTCCAGCTATCTATAGTGTGTGCTTATGTTTGTTGTATCTTCCTAAGAGTCAAGGTACATGGAATGCTGATTTGTGGGGTGGTCAAGAGGGAACTTGGAATAAATAGCTGCTGGTCATATCTCCAGCTATTTTTGGCATTTTTTTTTGAGGAAATGAAAATCTTATTTTACAGAGGGTTGTGAGCCATGTGGTTGCTGGGAATTGAACTCTGGACCGTTGGAAGAGGAGTCAGTGCTCTTTACCGCTGAGCCATCTCTCCAGCCCATCTCCAGCTATTTTTATGATACCTATCTACACTGTAATAGCTTCAAATTATACCTGCATTTTGTTAATATATGCTATTTTGGTCTGGATATGAAATATCTCTGTGGTAGTTAGTTTTTGTCATCATGACACAAACTAGAGTCACCCTGGAAGGGAAAACCTCAATTGGGGAACTACCTCCATCAGACTGGCCCATGGATAAGTCTGTAGGGTATTTCCTCAATTTATGATTGATATAGGAGAATCCAGCCCACTGTGGGTGGTGCCACCTCTGGGCAAGGAGTCTTGGGCTGTAGAAGAAAAGTAGCTGCATGTGAGTAACCTGGGAGTAAGCCATGAAGCCGTGTACCTTCCACAGCCTCTGGTTAAGTTCCTCTCTCCAGATTCCTGTCTTGAGTTCCTGTCCTGGTTTCCCTCAGTGGTGGTCTGTATCCTGAAAGATGAAATAAACACTCCCCCCTTTCAATTTACTTTTAGTTAGTGTGTTATCACAACAACAGAAAGTAATACAATCAATCCCCTTGTGGTGACTTGGATAGGTTTGGCCCTTATAGATTCATGTGTTTAATACTTGGCCATAGGGAATGGCACTTTTTGAGTAGGTGTGGCTTTGTTGGAGGAAGTGCGTCACTAGGGATGTACTATGAGATCATATATATGATCAAGCTCTACCCAGTGCAGAATCCAGTCTCCTCCTGTATGCCTTCAGATCAAGACGTAGAACTCTCGGCTCCTCCAGTACCATGTCAGCCTGTAAGCTGCCATGCTTCCCACCATGAAGATAATGGACTCTGAAACTGTAAGCTAGTTAAATGTTGCCACTGTCATGGTATCTCTTCACAGCAATGAATCCCTAAGATATCATAAACAATGGAGTACGACTCAGCTATTAAAAAGAATGCATTTATGAAATTCCTAGGCAAATGGATGGACTTGGAGGGTATCATCCTGAGTGAGATAACCCAATCACAAAAGAACTCACATGATATGTACTCACTGATAAGTGGATATTAGCCCAGAAACTTAGAATATCCAAGATACAAGATACAAGATACAATTTGCAAAACACATGAAACTCAAGAAGAACGAAGACCAAAGTGTGGACACTTTGCCCCTTCTTAGAATTGGGAACAAAACACCCATGGAAGGAGTTACAGAGACAAAGTTTGGAGCCGAGACAAAAGGATGGACCATCTAGAGACCGCCACACCCGGGGATCCATCCCACAATCAGCCTCCAAATGCTGACACCATTGCATACGCCAGCAAGATTTTGCTGAAAGGACCCTGATATAGCTGTCTTTTGTGAGGCTATGCGGTGCCTGGCAAACACAGAAGTGGATGCTCACAGTCAGTTATTGGATGGAACACAGGACCCCCAATGGAGGATCTAGAGAAAGTACCCAAGGAGCTAAAGGGATCTGCAACCCTATAGGTGGAACAACAATATGAACTACCCAGTACCCCTGGAGCTCGTGTCTCTAGCTGCATATGTAACAGAAGATGGCCTAGTCGGCCATCAGTGGAAAGAGAGGCCCCTTGGTCATGCAAACTTTATATGCCTCAGTACAGGGGAATGCCAGGGCCAAGAAGTGGGAGTGGGTGGGTAGGAGAGTATGTGGGGGGGTTGAGGGTATGGGAGACTTTTGGGATAGCATTTGAAATGTAAATGAAGAAAATACCTAATTAAAAATTAATAATAATAATAAAAAATACCATAAACAAGCTCATGAATTGAAGGCTTTGTTCAGGGCTTATTGGTCAGTGTACTGGCTGGTTTTGTGTGTCAACTTGACACAGGCTGGAGTTATCACAGAGAAAGGAGCTTTAGTTGGGGAAATGCCTCCATGAGATCCAGCTGTAAGGCATTTTCTCAATTAGTGATCCAGTGAGAGGGCCCCTTGTAGGTGGTACCATCTCTGGGCTGGTAGTCTTGGGTTCTTTAAGAGAGCAGGCTGAGCAAGTCAGTAAGAAACATCCCTCCATGGCCTCTCCATCAGCTCCAGCTTGAATTCCAGTCCTGACTTCCCTTGGTGATGAACAACAGTATGGAAGTGTAAGCTGAATAAACCCTTTCCTCCCCAACCTGCTTCTTGGTCATGATGTTTGTGCAGGAATAGAAACCCTGACTAAGTCAGTCAGGAAGGCACTGATCTCATTGGATGGTTTAGTTTGTTGCTCTGTAGCTGAAAGAGCCAGGAGGAGGTGGGGTCTGATGGGAGGAAATAGGTCATTGGAGGGGTGACACTGAGGCTCCTGTCCTCCACCCCCTTCTCTGGTTTTCTCTGCTTCCCAGCATCTTTTCTATGCATCCCCCAATCTGGTGTTCTTTCTGTCCCATGCCATGGGCCCCGAGATGGTAATAAGTGTAATAACCACCAGAGGTGGACAGACACCTCTGATGCAGTGAGTTGTAACAAGGCCTTCCTGCTTCCATCTGCTATTTTTCACTGTTGAGGAAAAGCTGACACCCCCACCCCCACCCCCCTACCACGTACACACACATCTCTCTTTCTTCAGCTAGAAACAGAAGCCATCTTGTTATGATGCATGGGATGAAACAACCAAGACTGAGAGCAAAACCACAGCCATAAAACAGGATCTCCAGGGGTTGGAGAGATGGCTCAGTGATTGAGAGCACTGACTACTCTTCTAGAGGTCCTGAGTTCAATTCCCAGAACCCACATGGTGGCTCACAACCATCGGTAATGGGATCCAATGCCCTCTTCTGATATGTTTGAGGACAGTGACAGTGTACTCAAATATATATAATAAATAAATCCTACAAAACAAAAACAAACAGACAAATCAAAACAAAACAGAATCTCCAAAGTGAGGCATTTACTTCTCACTATGTCAGAGAGCAAAGACCAGCAAAAGTGTGCCAAGCTGTGCCAAACACAGCTAATTACGCAGAGTCAGGCACCCCTGCCTACTCCTTTTCCCTCCAGGTAATAGAGAGGAAAAAGCAAACCCTAGTGACGTCTTCTTAAGCCTCCCACTGCCTTAGGTCCACCAGGGTGATTTGTAATGTTGTTTTATCCAGCCTTGTATCCTGGTTACTAATTCTCCTAGGTGCTTTCTTTCTTTCTTTCTTTCTTTCTTTCTTTCTTTCTTTCTTTCTTTCTTTCTTTCTTTCTTTCTTTCTTGCAGAGCAGTCTCTGAGGATCAATGCCCCATATTTATGGTAGAAAATATTTAATCTCAATTATTATTGAGATTATATATAGACGTCATTATTTAGTCTCAATCACGGGTTTCTACCCTGCCTTTGATCCTTCAGTTCACAGATAAAAGACACACAATTCTTACATTTATAATAAGCCTTTAACACACTAGAACTGGGCAAATATCTACTCTAAGCTATTAGAATCTACTTCCCCATCAATAACCCTGAGTTATAACTTGCTATGTTCCATTTGGGCAGCTCTTAACTCCAACTGGCCAACTCCCATAGCCATGTTTTCATGACTCACCTACCCCATGACTTCTCTTCCTCTCTCCACCTTCTTTTTCTCCCTCCTGGTCCTCCTCTAACCTCAAGCTTGGGAATTAAACCCCCCCCCCCCCATCTCTTTTCTGTCCAGCTATAGACTGTAGGTGTCTTCATTCACCATTCAGGGATAACTTGGAGGCAAGGTTCCATAGCATCACTTGGGTCTAAATGAGAATCTCCTCATCCTTGGGTGCAAACAGGACCAGTGCTTAGCATTCAAAGACAAGCAACAAGCCAAACCTTAATATGTCTTAAAGAAGGGGCTGGTTTCAAAGACAAAGCTTGAAAAAAAAAAAACAAAAAACCAACAGGGAATCTGGGAAATGTAGCTCAGCTTACCAAGTCCTTGCTAAGCATGCATGTAGCTCTTGGGTTGAGCCCCAGCACTGGGCACCATAACACATGCACTCGTGGTGATCCCAGCACTTAGTGGTTACATATGAATGAGGTTGAGTGAGGCTGAGACCATTGTGGGGTACATGTGATCTCCATTCCAAAATAAAAAAAATAAAAACAAACAAATTAAAAAAATAAAATTTAGGACCCTGATATTTCATTTACCGGTGGAAAGAACTGATACTTAGATAAAGGAATTTCCATACATATTAAACTCACCCGAGAACCGGTACATAACAATTCACTGCCAGGGGCCTTGCAGTATATCTAATTGACCCTAAGTGGAGCAACAGCAGCTTTGTTTGTGGTTAGACAGGCACACAGGCCATGTAGAGAATCTGAGGCCTCCCGTTCACTTTTATAGATGATAGTGGTGTCTTTCCTACAGAGGAGGAGATGTGACTCAAATATGAATTGTTCAATATCTTAACATTGTTAGTTTTCTCCTGCAAAGCAGAGGGGTAAAGCACTCAGTCTAGCCAAGTCCTTTGTGTGTGTGTTTGTGCGCATGTGTGAGTGTTCGTGTGTCACTAGGCAGCACTAGGTGAGAGTGGAATGTGCATTTGATGCACATAGGCAGCACAGATGTGTGGGATCCACTCTGAACATGCATGCTTTGTGCATTGATGATATCCATCTACCCTCCCTCCTGCTTCTGCTCACCCCAGCTACCTCCCTTCCCTGTTCCTAAAAGTCCATCTTAACTTCTCTCTGTTCCCTTTTCCTTCCCTGTCTCAGGGCTACTGTCTCAGGACACAGTTGCGAGTATGGGATACTTCTGCTGCTCGCCTTGTTTCATTCAACATAATGCTCTCCAGTTGCATCCACGTTGTTGCAAATGACATGATTTACTTCTTTTTTTTATGTCCAAGTAGCATCCCATTGTATAATGATACTATCCCTTCATTTATTCATTGCTAAAGGGAATCTGGGCTGGCACTCTCTTCTGGCTTCGTGTCTCCTGACACTATACTGGAGGATGGGGACATGGAGCATGAGTCATCAGACAGGATAAAGCAGTCGCGTATGCTGCATGCACTGTGAGCCGAGAGCAAGAATTAATCTGCCTCATGCTCTGGGGTCCCAGAGGAGGTCAGAGAGGCAGCCTTGTGAGACATCCCTACTTGCTCAGTCTGCCCCCTGCTGGCATTTTCTCCATCTGTTCCCCTCTACAGACACCATTAATCCATTATAATTATTCCTGCAGGGCCAAACTCAGTATCAGGGGCCTCAAGCCAGCGGTGTGGACAGCCACTTTGGGGGATACAGTTAGCATAAGAGGAGACATGTTTGCAACCCTGCTTCTGAGTGAATTTGTCTGAAAGCAGTTCTAGCTGTCCAGGAGAATCCCAGCACCCAGAGACTGAAGGAGGTCACTGTGAGGTTCCAGACCGGACTAGAATGGGTTGCAGAGAAAGATCCTGTCTCAAGACAAAAAAACAATGAAAAAGCAATTGTAAAATCAGGTGCACATTGTGGGGGTGTGAAGACAGAGTCAGGGTACAGGGCTACCCTACCCCTGTGGAGTGCACTGGCTGCTGAATAGCACAGGAACTTCTCCTGCCTATTGTACTTTCCGTCACTCCACATGCTTTTGTGTGTCAGTCAGTTTACTACCACCAAGACAACGCATTTGAGTGGAAAGTTAATTTAAAGGAGGAAATGTTTGGTTTTGGCTCATAGTTACAGAGGGATCAGGGCATGGAAATTTGGCCAGAGTGTTTCTAGACTGTGGTGAAGTGAAGAGGAAGGTCATTGTGGTGCAAAACTGCTCACTTCATGGTGGCCAGAGAGGGAAAAGAGATGGGGAAAGGGATGGGAGGGGAGAGAGAGAGAGAGAGAGAGAGAGAGAGAGAGAGAGAGAGAGAGAGAGAAGAAGAAGAAGAAGAAGAAGAAGAAGAAGAAGAAGAAGAAGGAAGAAGAAGAAGAAGAAGAAGAAGAAGAAGAAGAAGAAGAAGAAGAAGAAGAAGAAGAAGAAGAAGAAGAAGAAGAAGAAGAAGAAGAAGAGAAGAGAAAGAGAAGAAGAAGGAGGAGGAGGAGGAGGGGGGAGAGGGGGAGAGGGGGAGAGGGGGAGAGGGAGAGGGAGTGTGGGTGAACAGAAGATACATTTTTCCAAGCTGAGTCCCCAGTGGCCTATTTCCTGCAACTGTATACTACCTTGTAACATTTCCACTACCTCCTCATAATGCTATCAAATATAAGACTATCAATGTGCTAAATCCCTCAATGAAGTCAGACCTTCTGATCTGGTCCGTCCTCCAAACACTGCTGCATTGGAAACTAGTCCTTTAGCACGTAAACTAAGAGGATCATTTTGAATTCAAGCTATCGCAGTGTGTGTGTGTGTGTGTGCACTCACATATGTGCAGGCATCCTTGGTGATCAGTCATATTCCTCTGGTGCTGGAGTTACAGGCCATGGTGGGCCACTTGACATGGCTGCTGGTGACTGAGCTTAGGTCCGCTGCAGGATTATGTGTTGTTAACCACTGGACCATCTCTCCAGCCCGTCTGCATCACGTTAGTTGCTTTAGCCTCTCTTCCCTGTGTTGTCCTTCCATCACTCATGTTGCATTGCATGGGTTCCAGTACCCAGCCTTCAGGACTCCTCCCACTTTTTGTGCATGTGGGTGGGGCTTGCCATCACTTCCCACCCACTTCCTTTATGGTCTCCACCAGCTTCCTGCTGGCTTTGTAGAGCATGCTGATATGGTTCCCCATGTATAGCTGCGATGAATTTGCAGACAGTTCTTATAAGTCTGCAGAGTTCATAGCTGCTCTGCTCTATCATCTCTGGGCCTGTGGCAAGGCCTGGACCTGCTGCCCAGCTCTGAATTATAGGCAATTAAAAGGCAAACATGGGAACAGAATGCATGAGGGGGCTTGTCCGCAGATAAGAGACTGTTAATGTCCACTGTTCCTTTAATTGGAGCTCTTTCCCTTGTTCTGGAATCTCTTGCACACCCCTTTGGGTTTCCCATTAAGTGGGTACCAGCGGCTAAGTGACAAGTGTCAGTTACACTAACCAGATGGCACACACTGCTGTCCTTCGTCCTTATCTGAAGACAGACTAAAGCTAGATGGCTGTTATCCCTGCTAAGTTCATTGTTATCTGTCAAGTCACTGTTGGACTGTTTGAGTCGGTTCTTTTTAGCTTTAGAAGAACCAAGATTAGAGGAAATAAGACAGAGTGACTCTAATTCCATCAAGGGAATAAGCCACGACCTGTTGAAATGGTCCCATTTGCCTCTACCGCCCTTGCTCAGTCCATTAGTGGGTGACACGGGCACCTCCTTGGCTTCTGCTGGTGGCTGACGTTCACAAAGGCAGGCCTCTTCAAATCCGAGTAACCGAGTGTGTGGATAAATTGTCTTTCCTTTGACACCATTAGTAAGGATTCTGTTAGCATCTCCATTAAGAAAAGATGAGTGATTAATCTGACAAATTGCTAGTTCTTGTGTGTGTGTGTGTGTGTGTGTTTGGCTTCTCCCGTGAGGATTGATAGAGTTCCACAAAGCCAGGCACCTCCACAGTGTCACAGAATAGCCACTAATCCCACATGGATATTTAAATTTAAATTAATTAAACAGAAAGCAAGGGCTTAGTCCCCAAAATTCATCCTTTGAAACATCCCGAGTGCCCAAGAAGCCCCTGTGCCTAGAAGCAAGAGGTAAGGGATATTTCCACCACTGTGGAAAGTTGCTTGAGATGTGATTGACAGCGGCTTGGTGGGACTTATAGGAACATGGTCTTCTGACTCTAATGGAACTTGGTCCAAATCTCATTTTTTTCTATTTCTTTCTTTCTTTTCTTTTTCTTTTTCTTTTTTTTTTTGAAACGGGGTTTCTCTGTGTAGTCCTGTCATTTCTTTTCTAAATAGCTAAATGACAAAGCACATCACTTGCCTCCCTGGAGGTCTCCCGAATCTATTAAGGAGTGGTTTGCCTGCCTCCCAGTACAGTGTGAGGACCAGGTAGGATGCTGCTTCTGAGAAAGCCTGGTGTGTCACTGCATTAATGTTTGTTCCTTACACGGGACAGCCTGGTTTCAGGGTGGTGGCTGCTGTATAGATAAATGCTGGTTTCCCACATTACCAAGAAGGGTATTTTTCATTTTCTGTAAGTGTCGGCTCTCACTAGTGTTGACATAAGAACAGTTCTCACCTCAGAGGGAACGAGAGAGTTTATTTTGGAGCTAGATTATATGAGTGGCTACCATACAGATTTACGTTATCCCAAACATCATATTCCAGTGTGGTAACTAACCGTCTCAGGATTTTTTTTTATAGTAACAGAACAAAGTTAGAAATTGAGATTTTTATTTTCAAATATTGGGTTGGTAGGTTATAGCAAAGTGGGGGAAAATCTCTGTTATCTGGTGACAACAAGCTTCTGAATTTGTGGGAGCCGTAGGTCTGTTTATATATTCCCACAGGACTTACTTAGTAGTCATGGGGTGTTCAGGCATATGTAAAAGTGAGCACTAAAGTCTCTTTAGGAGTCTAGAAATAACCTACGATAATGTGATTCTCTATAATAACCCGTCTGTCCACAGTTAGCCAACCAGCCTTGTGGAGGACTTAACACAGCTGGAACCTTTTCTTGAGTACTTCAGTCCAAGGCATAGCTCATAAATGCAAGTTATACATGACCTTCTCTCTCTCAGTCAGGCAGTAGTGGACTTTGGGACATAAGTGCAAGTATTGGAGAAATGGTGGCATGGTGGTGTCCCCAACAAAAGCAGGCCTTCTGGGTGTTTTTCATAGGGACCTTCTACACTTAGAGCACAGTGACTCCCTTCTGCACAGGTCATTCAGTATCACTGCCTTGCTTCCAGACGTCACATGATGTGTCAGGGCCACATAGCAACTTCACAATATTTGCATATGTTTTTCATTCTTATTAGTATGTTTACCCTGTGTATATGAGCATAAGCATGTGAGTGGAGGGTGTTGCCTCTGCGGGCATCTGAAAGTCAGAGGACGATCTCACTTTTCACCCCTTGGGCCCCTCGGGGGTCAAACTTAGGACATCAGACTTGGCAGCAAACACCTTTACCCTCTGATTCATCTTCACTACCAGTTTGCATACATTTCCAAACACCCCCAGGCAGGCCAGTCCTGCTTCTACCCGTTAGATCCCTTGAGAACCCACGTGCAATCAGACGTATCTCTAATGGCATTATCTCTGCCTTTTCTGGTAATATTCCGATGACAGCTGGCTCTCTAGATCCCCTGTTTCTGTTCTCTGTTATTCCTAGACTACCTGGTAGGAAAGCCAGCTGGTGCATCCTCTCCCTGAGGCTAAAGGCATTAGGGACCAGCGTCATGATATACCGTTTTGCCAGTAGAGGGCAGCATCACCAAGATCTTCTTTGCAGTTTAATAGTGTGGGTGGGCAGTCAGCTTGAACATCTCTGTTCCCTCTGTCCCTCTTCTCACCTTGCCCTGCTTTTGGCAGTCACACAGAGAAGGGATATTTTCAAAGAGACTCTGTTGTTTCAGCAACTGATGGCCAGGAGGGTGGCCCAGAAAACAGCAGCAGCATTGGCTGGAGGCCCGCCCGCTCTGTCGAAGAGGTATGGAGGAATTGCTATCTCTTCATGGCATGCATCTGGCGCTGCTCTGTCCCTGCAGGAGGTGGCTGTCTGGGAGGCTCCTCAGACTTTGCTCACATGTCTCCTCCGTGTGTGCCTGTCCCTAAATGCCTCTTCCCAGAAAGAATCTGAGTCAATCTCTTGTCATAAGATTAGTTCTTGCTAAACTACGACAGATGTCAAAGCAGCTGATGGAATGATTATATTCTCCTGCTCGCATGCCAACAGGCAAAGGCAGGTAAAGTGCAAGAGGGAGAAGGAGGGAGAAAACTCTCAGAAGTTCAGAGCAGGGAGATGCTTCATTTGGGCAGTTCAACATCCAACCTTCCCAGTCGGGAAGTCCCACTCAGTGCCCTGCCTTAACAGCTCCTAGTCTTTTGGTTTAATGTTGCTCTCGACCTATAAGTCCCCCCCCCCCCCGCCCCACCCTTTGGCTTGGCTGGAGTCGCATTGTGCTTGCAAAAGTCTTAGCTCTGCTCAGGAGATTTTTCTTGGTCTTGACTGGTGTTCTTTTCTGGGGACATCGTCTCTTATATGGTGAGCACGTAGATCCCAGTTCTTCTTTCTTCTTCTTTCTTCTTCTTTCTTCTTCTTCTTCTTCTTCTTCTTCTTCTTCTTCTTCTTCTTCTTCTTCTTCTTCTTCTTCTTCTTCTTCTTCTTCTTCTTCTTCTTCCTTCTTCTTCTTCTTCTTCTTCTTCTTCTTCTTCTTCTTCTTCTTCTTCTTCTTCTTCTTCTTCTTCTTCTTCTCCTTCTCCTTCTCCTTCTCCTTCTTCTCCTTCTTCCTTCTTCCTTCTTCCTTCTTCCTTCCTTCTTCTTCTTCTTCTTCTTCTTCTTCTTCTTCTTCTTCTTCTTCTTCTTCTTCTTCTTCTTCTTCTTCTTCTTCTTCTTCTTCTTCTTCTTCTTCTCCTTCTTCTCCTTCTTCTCCTTCTTCTCCTTCTTCTTCCTTCTTCCTTCTTCTTCCTTCTTCTTCTTCTTCTTCTTCTTCTTCTTCTTCTTCTTCTTCTTCTTCTTCTTCTTCTTCTTCTTCTTCTTCTTCTTTTTTTTTTTTTTCGAGACAGGGTTTCTCTGTATAGCCCTGGCTGTCCTGGAACTCACTTTGTAGACCAAGCTGGCCTAGAACTCAGAAATCCACCTGCCTCTGCCTCCCGAGTGCTGGGATTAAAGGCATGCACCACCACGCCTGGCCCCCGTTCTTCTTTTTTTTTGTTTTTTTTTTTGTTTTTTTTTTGTTTTTTTTAGAGTACAGAAATAATATGATTTTATTAATAAATTGAGCATTTATTATAGATGTAAGGTTCATGTATGAGAGCATTTTGCTTATTGGAATCTAGTATACAAATGCTGAGTTGGACATGGTGGTGTACACTTTTGTTTTTTTTTTTTTTTTTCCATTTTTTATTAGGTATTTAACTCATTTACATTTCCAATGCTATACCAAAAGTCCCCCATATCCACCCACCCCCACTCCCCTGCCCACCCACTCCCCCTTTTTGGCCCTGGTGTTCCCCTGTACTGGGGCATATAAAGTTTGCAAGTCCAATGGGCCTCTCTTTCCAGTGATGGCCGACTAGGCCATCTTTTGATATATATGCAGCTAGAGTCAAGAGCTCCGGGGTACTGGTTAGTTCATAATGTTGTTCCACCTATAGGGTTGCAGATCCCTTTAGCTCCTTGGCTACTTTCTCTAGCTCCTCCATTGGGAGCCCTATGATCCATCCATTAGCTGACTGTGAGCATCCACTTCTGTGTTTGCTAGGCCCCGGCATAGTCTCACAAGAGACAGCTACATCTGGGTCCTTTCAATAAAATCTTGCTAGTGTATGCAATGGTGTCAGCGTTTGGATGCTGATTATGGGGTGGATCCCTGGATATGGCAGTCTCTACATGGTCCATCCTTTCATCTCAGCTCCAAACTTTGGCTCTGTAACTCCTTCCATGGGTGTTTTGTTCCCAAATCTAAGGAGGGGCATAGTGTCCACACTTCAGTCTTCATTCTTCTTGAGTTTCATGTGTTTAACAAATTATATCTTATATCTTGGGTATCCTAGGTTTGGGGCTAATATCCACTTATCAGTGAATACATATTGTGTGAGTTTCTTTGTGAATGTGTTACCTCACTCAGGATGATGCCCTCCAGGTCCATCCATTTGGCTAGGAACTTCATAAATTCATTCTTTTTAATAGCTGAGTAGCCCCCGTTCTTCTTATTCTCAAACTTTCAATGACTCTTGACATGCCTTTCTTCTGGGGTTCACAGGGGCTCGGCTTCTCTCTGAAACCCACGGAGGTCACTCTCAGTGGTCCCAGTGTCTGATTTACTTGGGACCCTCCTGTGGAGATTCTACTCTTGCCCATGACTTAGGGTCCTGGGTTGAATTTCTTCTCAAGGATATGAGACATATGCTAGATCCCACACAGAGCCCTTAAAACCCCAGAAACTCCTCCTTATTCAGGATGCCAAGAAGACTCCAGAAAGCCATGAGGTCACTTGCACTAGTGGAGACAAATCAGTTACCAATGTCCCCTTAAAATTATTGTCAAGTCCTGGGTGATAGAAAAGGCGCTATCTTAGAGTGCTTATGAAACCCAAGTTGGTCACCAGCATCCAGACAGGAGAGCAGAAAGGGGCAGGGTGGGATGTGGCAGGCTGATATAGGGAGTGTCACTGTGTGGTTAGCTTCCATGGCTCCTTTCTCCAGGCATCTCCTATCTCCCCCTCCCCTGTCAAACTCATCTTCCAAACTGAAGTACAAAGAATATTGACGGGGGTGGGAGGTAGAGTGGGGTGGGGATGAAGGGAGCAGGGAGGTGGGTGGGGGGCAGCGCTGGAGAGATGAGGCTCAGAGCTTCAGAGAGCTTGCTGCTTTCGCGGAGCACCAGAGTTTGGTTCTTACCATGTTGAGTGACCTACAACTTCCTGTAACTCCAGAGAGGGTCCTACGCCCTCTCAGGTCCCGTGAGCACCCACACACACATGCTTTCTCCTCTATCCATACACATAGATGAAAAAGAAAAAAAGAAGATTGTTTTTTCTGGGCTACCCTTTAAAGATGTTAGTGCCCAACACAGGCGGTGATCCCCAGTGAACCCCTGTATGCACATCACCCTCCTCAGCAACGGGCAGTCCACAGACTCTTCTTGCACCCCTACATTATTCTGAAGCGAGTCCAAGCCGTTTCTTTTCTCCATGTCCCCTGCTGGTGAAGAGCTTTTGGTGGCAGGAGAGAGCCCAGGCTGTTTCTCTCTCTGACATGGTACTGGCCACCCTTTCAGCCTCTATTTCTATCTTTCCTATTAGCCTCCCCTCCTCACAACATTAAACTTGCACCCCATCTATTGCTGGGAATGAATATTTCCTTTTCTCAGACCTCTCATTCTTCCACTGCACCTCAGAGGCCATCCCTTCTCTGGACCCCCGGATAAAGTCAGCCCTCCTCCCCACCCCCAGCCAATGGCTCAGAGATTAGACACACAGGGAAAGTGAGCCGTAGTGATGTTCCGGCCACCCATCGCATAAGTGGCAGAGCTGGGATTGCCAGCTGCTTACTCTGGTTCAAGGTTGTATTTGATACCCATCTGCTTCTATAGTCTGTGCAGACCAGAACAGATGGTTCTACACTCTAGGGCTGAACCCTACTTGGTGGAACCCCACATTTGTTGCTGGAAGTGCACAACAGGATTCTGTGCACTATCTGGAGAAACTTCAAGACACCTGCTTCCCAGAGCCAGCTGTAATTCCTATGGTGATAAGGACCCTTAGCTGACAGAATTCTTAACCTTTTTCTTAATTTCCCAACAAGTCTAATAGCCTTCTTTAATGGAAGCAGTCTGCAGCTCTCACATGGATTGGGGAAGTGGGCGTGGCTTTAAACATGCAGTTTAAAAAGCTTACAGGTGCCTCTGATTTGCATACAGGTGCAGCTTCTTGGTTGGATTTTTTTTTCCTCAGAGATCTGGCTTTTAAAAATATGTAGCCCAGGCTAGCCTCAAATTCGTAATCCTCCTGCTTCCTCCATCAAATCCTACCAGCATACACCATCAGAATGTGGAGAGACAAGACACTGGAATGAAGTTCAAGCAATGAGAGGAGGAATGGAGGATTCTGGGGATGGACAAGTTCCTCCTTCAAATTTCAGGTTCTTCTCAAGACAATGCTAGGACAAGGGGAATGAATGTCATTTTTATTGTGGTAAGCAGTAATTTTTTCCTACCTCTGAGGTCCAGCCCAGCTACAATTGCAATGGATAGCATGTTCTGGTGAGCCTACTGGAAGAAACATATACTGTCAAATGTCCACAACCTTCCCTAACCTGAGTCAGTCACAGGATCTGGGTCATTGCTGTGGAAGGCAGACAAAGCTTGCATCCCAACAGTTTTGTGACCACACAGCTAGGACATCTCTATTTCCATCTCTATCTCTGTTGTGGATGGGCCGGGTGCTGTTCTTGTGAACCATTCCTCTAGTGAATAAAGGAGCCAATCACCGGGTGAGTAGGAGGGACTTCCAGGTTGGATGGAGGATGAGAGGAAGCAGGAGAGAGTTAGGTCCTTTTGGACAGGGATGGAGTGAGGAGAAGATGTAATTATGAGTGTCTCCCAGTTTCAATGGTAGATCTGTCAGGATTCGCCATTGGAGGATTTAGTTTTAATAAGGCTTACTAGATTAGGACTTTAGTTGTTGTACCCAGTGATTGAGTTACTGTTGTTTTAGAACTAAGTTTGTGTTGTGTCTTCCTTCATGCGTCGGCTCGTCTGGGTTCAAGAGAGAAAGGTATGGTGGCAGAGCATGGGTTTGCCAGATGTGCACCACAAAGGCTGTGGGGGATTTGAAGCATGGTGCTGGCATGGTAGTGACCTGCCAGTAAGAATTTATGAAGCTGGGTGGATGTGTTTCAGGAGCTCCTGGCCAGAGAATCTCCACAAGATAAAAACAGGTTGGGCATTGCCTGCCAGTGCATGGCCGGCCACTGCCGCTGGGACAGAGTTGCTGACACAAACGCAAGAACGTGTTGGTTCCTTTTTTTTTTTTTTTTAAATTATTTCTTGTAACATATCTCTATCTCTCTATCTCTGTATCTCTCTATATCTATCTATTTAATTTCTGTGGTAAGTTTTTCTCTAGAAATTCCAATATTAAATCCTCAACAAAAGCCTTTAACATTTTGTGTGCAATTCTCACTAATTAGTCTGCTATAATTCACTGTCTGGCTATGACCTAACCAAAGACTGAAAATCTAAGCAGGCTTCTTTTTCACAGTACTTACCTATTCTGCTTATGATAAAGCCTTCAGTCCTGAGACATGTCTGCATTGTGATTAGAGGTGGTCCCAAGCTTGGCAAGTTGCAAAACACTCCAGGAGTATTTATCACCCTAAAATAACTATTCTCTTTTTAAAATTTTTTATTCACTATTTTGTTTATTTACATTTTAAATATTATCCCCTTTCCCGGTTTCCTCTCTGAGAACTCCCCATCCTGCCCCACTTTCCCTGCCTTCACGAGGGTGCTCCTCCACCTACCTGCCCACTCCTGCCCCCTAAAATAACTATTCTGAAACATCCACTTCTACAGATGTGTAATAGGACTTTTGAAGGGTGTTGGTACCTGTTTAGTCCTAGTGTGGCTGGTTTGTAAGTGAGTCTAGAACTGTTCATTAGCAGGTCCCTCCTGTACTCATCTGTGAGTGTTTTGGAGAGGCTGCCTGAACAAGCTCTGTTGAGCAAAGCTAGTGGGAAATACTGTAACTGATTCTGATATCTGAGAGGGGTGAGAGAGCATTAGTGGAATACTTTATTTAGTATTGCTAACTTACCATTTGCAAGGGGATAGTTCTGTCTCTGTAGAGGCATAGAATGTGGTTCATATTCAAGTTGACCTTGTTGTGTTAACAGTCTCCTCTGAGATTTAATCCATCCTGCTAGATGTTCCTTAAACAGGAAGGGAAGCAACTCAAAATAGCTTCAGGAAGTTCCTGAAACTGACCAGATTCACTAAGGCCACCCATGTGGGAGTAAGTAATAAAAACCAAGAGTCCCTCTCCAACCAAATGGAGCTGAGCTGCAAAGAAACTCACAAGCAAAACTGTTTTAGAGCAAGACTCAAAGACCAGACCAGCTGCCTAGACAAAGCAGAAACTAGCTGAGCTGCCTGAAAAAGGTTTAGAATGACACAGGCACCTGGAAAGGACATTCTCTAATCTGTTGAGCTGCCTGCAGGTTGCACAGCGTGCTACAGGTTCCCAGCTTTTGTGATCTGTGACTTATGCTAGCGTGGGTTTTGGTAATGCAGCTGCCTTTTTTGAGTCATCTCTGCTCCTGTAAGTGGGTTATTTACACCCATACTCCTGTAACTAACCCCAATAAAACTCATTGGTTCATCGATTTGGACTTTGGTGGCATCCAAACTTTGGTCTGTCCTGGGCTCCCTATCCTGGGTGAGTAGAAATTCGTGTTGCATCTCCGCATGAAAAAGTTTTGTCACACAATAGGCCCTAAAGACAAGACTGGCTGAGCCGTGTGTTATTCATGCGTACAAATCACTATGCTTCCTGGATCCTGGGAGCTTGGTGAGTTCAGAGTTCTCATCAGCCTGGATGAGCCTGACACGGAGAGAACTGGACTGTCTCGGGACTGTGGTTTCTGACTGGGCTAGGCTTTTAGATTCGTAAGCTGCCTTGGATGTTCTGGATGAAGGGAGGTGGGAATGATCAGTGGTATCCCTGGATGTGATTGATAGTGTCTGAGGTGTTCAGGATTGTTACAGTACAAGACAAACATAGTTGGGATCCCTGTCGTCACCCAGCTTAGAAGGTGTTGTGATGTCCCAATGAAGATGGTTTCAGAGTCATAGAGAGGTTATGTAATTGATTTATCATATGAGGTAGGAGGGGAGAATTAACATGTCCTTCTCACTGAGTCTGCAGTGAGCTAGTTGAACTCACTAAATCTTTCCAACAATCCCTAGAGCAGCAGTGTAATGATGTCACTGAGTAGACTTGGATCTGAGGATTTAGAGTCATTGAGAAGGTGACACAGAAATCGGCACAGGGACCCAGTGTTAAAGACTTTTAGACACTGACCACAGCATACTTTTTAATATGACTTCTACATGTTGGTTATTGCCAATGACAACCAATTGCCACCATAAATAAATGCTAAGGGAATACTGAAATGATTTGTGAGCTATTAATAAGTATTTCTTCCTATACAAATGTTCCATCCAGCTGCTGGGGTGTGGAAGCGCAGCTGGGGAGGTGAAATGTGGGGAGCGCACCTGACCCTGCTTATCTTGTGCCACTGCTGTAGGGTGCTGGCCTTTAGGGAAGACAATGCTTAGAAGGTGAGAAAACAGTCTAAGATGCAGGAGGCTAAAGCTGGGGTTCCCTGACTCCCAGGCATCCAATCACCGCTGGAAAACCACACAGAGGAGTTGGAAACAGAGTCAGGGGTCCATGGGCAAGCAATGAGGCTGTGACTGGGGCTCCCAAACTCCTGGGCATCCAGGTGCAGCTGGGTTGTGAGGAGTTGGGGGGCCGGGGCGTGCGTGAAGACTATGATGAGCCTGGGGTAGGGGGAATGGGAACTCCAGTTTAGTTCATTGGTGATTGTCCTTGGCTTGGCTGTAGTTGTCTGTGGGTACACAGAGGGGCCTTCAGGGAGAGGCATAGACAGCACAGCCCAGTGGTCAAAGGCCTTCTCCATGCTCCCCATAGTGGTTCTTGATGAGAGACAGTTCTTGGTTCTAAACTGTTTATTGGTTGTTCATTGTGGAAAATGGGTGCATACCACCTTCTCAGGGTAAATCAGAGATTAAATACCTTTTGTAGAAAGGAATGTCCAGGAAGGGAAGCTTATTGGCTAAACCCTCAGGGCCTCTAGATAACTCATTAGCATGGAGAACTCTGTTCTGGGCTATGTGATTGTTTTGGGGAGTGAGGTTATGTGTTCCAGGCCAGGAATCTAGTAGGGAGCATGGAGATGCCTACTGTCTCAGGTAGTGTCAGGGTCTTGGACCTACACCACCTTACTATGTTTACTGGTATGGTCCATTGTCCCACATACAAATAACTAAAATGCTAGTAACAATTACCTATTGGGTCACCCTGTCTTGCACGCGCTCAACTGGCCAGGAAGAACGACGCTGCAACAGGATCCTTCTGCACATGTTTATTGGGAGAGCATTGATTGCATAGGCGAAAGAAGAACCCCGAACAAGGAAAATGATGCTGCTTATATACCCCTCCATGTGACGTGTCAGCTCCTGATTAGCTGCTCACTCATCACCCCACTACTACGCCCCGGGATGGGCAGTGACTTGGCATGAATTTACTCTTGCACCTGCACACATTACTTGTTTACCAGTTAGGCACAGCGGAGGCTCGTGATGGCAATTGCTCACGGCTCTCCACAACCCTGTTGTTCACCAAGTTGGATAAGTATTCTCTTCCTCCTCCTAGTCTCTCCCTATGTGTGTGTGTGAGGGGCTGCATGTGTGATATGTTTGTGTGTGTCAGTGAGGGCATCCATATGTATTGGTGTGCAGGTGGGGGTCAGAAGACAACCTTGGATGGTACTCATCTTCCACACTATTTGAGAAAGAGCATCCCCTGTTCATTTCTGTATAAAGCCTGGCTACCTGGCTGAGACCTGGAGATTGTGCTGTCTCTGCCGACCTTCTTGTAGATGTTACCAGGAACTACAGATGTGTCTGCTACTAGGCCCAGGTCTTACATGTATGTGTTCTGGGTGTCTGAACTCAGGGTGTCATGTTTGCACATCAAATGCTTTACTTACTAAGTTAGCTCTCCATCCTTTCTGCTTCCTTTCTCTGATGTTGAGAATAAGAACCAGGCACTGGGCATACAGGTAAGTACCCTAGGGTTGAGCTAAAGCCCCAGCTACCAGGAAATAGTGAAAGCTATATTTTGAAAAGCTGAGCATTACTAAGGGACTAAGGTTTGGTTACTAAGGAGAGTAAGGAGAAGGAAGGATGGTTCTGGCACTTGGGAGGAATTTGAGAAATGACTGAACTATTAGACATGCCCAGTATGCGTTTTGAGTGTTTTCTGTCTAGAAAAGAGTTTGTGTCCCAAAGAGATTAAAACCACTATCAGTATTAGGGAGCAAAGCTGGGGAGGGAAACAAGACGATTAACATCATAGCAGACAAGCTTCAGTAGTTGCAGGTCCTGAGGTCTCAGGAGGATCACAGGGGAACTTTGGGTAAGGTCTGTAGACTAGTTCATCTTGACCCTCCGTGAACTCAGGAAGACGAACATATGAGCAAACAGATCAATGAGATGGAGAAAGAGGCTGAGTATCAATATTGGTGGCCAGCTGGCTTTGGGCCCTAAACCTAGAGAATTTCATCAGAAGAAGATTTGCTGATCAATATGAGCAGACTGTGTTTGAAAACATGATCAGGTCAGACTTACACCTTTTAGCAATGTTTTGTGTGTCTTGCGGTGTCTAGATTTCAGTAGTGGAATTTAAAAATTTGTTTATTATTATTAACGTGCATGTATGCTTTGTGGGGGGATGCGCGCGCAGGTGTGTGTGTGTGTGTGTGTGTGTGTGTGTGTGTGATATGTGATGTGGGTGTACACACACCATGGTGTAGTTATAGATGCCAGAACCAACACTGTGGATTCTTGTTTTCTCATTTCACCTTTGCATAGTTCCTAGGGATTGAACTTAAAGTAGCCAGGCTTGTGCAGCAGTGGAGTTTTTTAAAAGCAAATATTTAAGAGTTTGTTATGGGCTAGGTTTAAACACTACATATTATCACATTTAAATGGGATATTAATATTTGAGGCAGATAATTTACCAAATTCCTATTTTGTGGATGATAAAGTCAAGGCAAGTTGCTGGATGCTTCTGTTTTCCCATCATCTGATTATTCTTTTTTTTATCATACTTTTTTTTATTATGTATTTTCCTCAATTACATTTCCAATGCTATCCCAAAAGTCCCCCATACCCTCCCCCCCACTTCCCTACCCACCCATTCCCATTTTGTTGGCCCTGGCGTACTTGTTTAGTGCCTTTGTTTGCTGCTTCTTACACTTCCCTTTTGCAAGCTCCATGTAGATGATAAAGGTAGGAGAAAATATCTTATGTGAGTAACAAACCAAAATCCAAGTGTAAAATTCACAAGGCGCATTCCGCTCCTGAGTGTCATCCTGTGACTGGACGGTGGCAGTGCAGAATTGGGGAAAGCTTAGGGTCTGACTTTTGTGATGCTGCTCACTGCTGCTCATGTGATAAACTTACAACTTGACTTACTGCTGAGCTCTTTAACATACCAGGGTACATGGATTAAATGCATTAGTAATTAACATGAAATGTAACCAGTAACTTGTTGGCGTCGCATTAAGGAGGTGAGAGACAGAACAAGCCAGAGAATGAGAAGGAGCCAGAAGATTAGAACAGATTGTCAGAATTAGTTTGGGGCCAAGCAGAGCAATTCAATCAGAAGCTGAGAGAAGCCAGATTGAATCAGTCACCTTGGAGAGGAGTTTGAGCCAGAACAGCTGAGTTGAACAAGCCAGGTAGAGCTCAGAGAACCAGGAAGGGTGAGCTTATTCAGCAGTATGTCTCTGAGACTACAATTACATCCAGTGAATAAAAGTTACTTTTACACCTTCTTCCCTTCCTTAGCTACTTTTGGATTAGTTCAGCCTTTCTTACAATATAATTTTGACACATCTATTGGTTTTACTTCCTGCCCCCACTTGAGACATGCTTCTACTCTGTAGCCTGGGCTGGCCTGTGAACCAAGGCCACTACATGCATGTAACACCAAGACTTAATGAAGTATATTAAGATATATTTCAGTTCATATTTTAAGTGGTTGTTTTAGGAATATTACATGTTTACATCTAAAGTTTATTTATTTATTTATTTTTATTACATAAAATTGATACTGTTAACTGCTGTGTCAGATTTTTCATCTGTGACAACTTCCCTGACAAAACAAATTATAAGGAGGAATGTTAGAAACAAAAGAAAAAACAAAAACAAAAACAAACAAAAAATGATATTGAAGCACTTACCCTTGGTGTCATTTCACCAAGAACAAATCCAGGTTTGAATTCTCTACTTCATGCTCCCTCTGTTTTTCCATCCTCTGTCTGTCTGTTGTGTGTTTTATGAGTCTGAATCTGTGCCTGCCTGAAGGCTGTCTTGTGGATCTGTGTTTGACAAAGGATTTTGCTCTGTATTTATTGAACAGCACAGAAAGCATCCCATGGAGAAGGAATGGGATACTTTACAGAAATCTTTAACAGAGTTTACAAGGGATTAAATCACCGACTTCAACTGACCCAGATAACCGACAGTATTACAAACAGCATTGTTTATTAATTCATAGCCAAATGTTGTATACAACATTATCCATTCATGCTGTGTTCAGCCTCTATTTTTGCTGCTTTCGGCAAATGATACACATTTATTGTTCTGGGTCAGGGGCATGGATAGTACTTAATTTAAGATTACGGCTATGTATCAGCTTAGGTTGTAAAAGTGGATTACATGGGAAATCCAAGGTAAGTAAGGTTGGTTGTTACATTGTTCTCCTATACAAACAGTAGGATAGCAGTCTTAAGTCTTAAGTTACCTCAAGGTGTATTAACAACTCTGGCTGTGAGATCTAAGAAAAGTTCCAGTTTCTTAAAATGTAAGTGGTATTATCAAAGTATTGCACCACCAAGGCTTTTTTTTTTTTTTTTTTTTTTTTTTTTTTTTTTTGGTTCCTTGGTTTGGATTCAGGGTCTCCCTTGTTCTTTCCTGCTGCCCCTTTCAGAATTTCCTCCTAGATCATCTTCATTCTTTTGTGATTTCCCATGGACCCACAGAAAAGCTCTCTACTAGGAACTCAAAGCCACCATACGGTGTGGGGACTCAGGGACCACATCCACCACACTTAGCTAAAACCCACACTGGAGCAACAACAGCCAAAAAACTGAATGCTCATTATCAAAGATGAGACCAGATATCATGAAACACCTCAAATGCCATCACTCTAGATGCCTTGATCCTGACATAATTAAACAACATGAAATCCCAGCACAATGGACCTGCTTCCGAACCCAGCAACAATATTGTAATAGGCCCCAAGGAAAGCAATGTAGCTGAAACACAAGACAAAGACTTCAAAATAAAAATAAGGAACATGAGGTTGGAGAGATGGCTCAGCAGTTAAGAGCACTGACTGCTCTTCCAGAGGTCCTGAGTTCAATTCCCAGAAACCACATGGTGGCTCACAACCATCTGTAATGGGATATGATGCCTTCTTTTGGATGTCTGAGGAGAGCAACAGTGTATTCACATAATAAAATAAATAAATAAATCTTTTAAAAAATAAGGAATATGTTCAAGGACCTTACAGAGGATATAAATAAATTCCTCAATGAAGAATGTGAAAACACAGTTGAATAAAATAGTAAAAACAATTCAAGACATGGATGTAGAATTTAACCAAGGAATAGAATTGCTAAAGAAAAGATAATCTTAAATAAAACTTAAAATGAAAACCTTAGGAATTGAAATAAAATGCTCAGAGGTAGTCTTCACTAACAGATTATATGATATGGAAGAGAGAATTTCAGGTCTAAAGACAAGGTAGGAGAAATAGCTCTGTCAAAGAAAATGTTAAATCTAAAAGAATACAGGCACAAAACATCTAGGAAATCAGAAATGGTATGAAAACACCAGGGCAA
This sequence comes from Mus musculus, assembly GCF_000001635.26. Lineage (NCBI taxonomy): Eukaryota > Metazoa > Chordata > Mammalia > Rodentia > Muridae > Mus > Mus musculus. The sequence continues at coordinate 86,970,968 of NC_000070.6, forward strand.
AGGCACAAATATTTTTAAACAAAATCAAAGAAGAAAATTTCCCCAATGTAAAGACATGACTATCATGATCTAAGAGGCATACAGAACACCAAATAGAGAGAACCAGAAAAGAAACTCATAGTACAAAATAATCAAAAAACTAGAGATACAGAACAAAGAAAGGATAATAAATTGCAAGGGAAATAAAGACTCGATGGAGACTCTAAAAGCCAGAAGGGCCTGGACATATATTCTACAAACTCTAAGAGACCACAGATGCCAGCCCAGACTACTATAACCAACAAAAATATCAATCAGAATTGACAGAGAAGGAAAAACATTTCATGATAAAAACTAATTAATTTCTATTCACCAATCCAGCTCTACAGAAGACACTATAAAAAAAACTTCAGTCTGAAGAGAAGGTTAACTGCACTCAAGAGGACATAGCAATAATCCCCAAATAGCTAGAGACACACCCAAGTCCTTGTCCTGGGCTCCATGGCAGATACTACTTTGATGAAAGAATACGTGATTGAGAGATGGAAAAGAGGGAGTATGGAGTGGAGAGATGTGATAGAAAGCAAAGCTCAGAAGTTTGTGCCCTATGGAGAGCGGTGAGATTGGAGACTCAAAGGTGGTGAGGACCAGATGGATATGAGGAGCCTGTGCAACCACCTGGGGCCATGGTGATGTCTGGGCCTGGGCTGTTGATAAGGGTTATGGCTGGGACTGTGGCTCTACCAAAGCCTTCTGTGCTGGTGTCTGTGGCCTAAATTACCGCCAAAGGCCGTGTGGATGTCTGAAGGCCATGCTGCCACCAAGCAACATACTGATCTGAGTGTCACCATTGCTACCTGAGGCCATGGTGACATCTGGGCCTATGCTGGTGCCTGAGGCCATGTTGGTGTCCAAGCAAGTGCTGAGCTGGCTCTGTCCCTCACCTGTGGTGGGAGAGTTAGCCCTGTCTCTTGATGGCCACTCAGGAGAGCTGGCCCCACCCCTTGCCTGATCAGTATGGGAGAGTCTGGTGGTGTGGGTGGAGGAGAGTTGGCCTTGATGGAGAGCTGTCCCTACAGCCCTTGTTAGCTGCAATACTTGGGAGAGTGGGCCCAACATCTTTCCTGGGCAGCACAATAGAACTGGGCCTGGTGGCAGGAATGTGGGTAAACTAACCCTGCCCCTTGCCAAGCTACCACACTTGGGAGAGATGGCCCCACCATTCATCTGTTGTGTGGTGGCACGGGCACAGTTGAGATGCCCTGCCCCTCGTCCTGTTCCCCTCTCCCCACACCAGTTGCAGCAAGTGGGTGAGTTGGCCTGAGGGCATGAAAGTAGGAGATCTGTCCCCAATCCTACCCTGGGCAAAGGGAAGAGCTGGCTCTTGTGGTGTGGGCAAAGGAGAGCTGGGGGCTGAACAATTCAGCTTCCACCCAGGCCCAGATCCAGGGCTCTCAGTTGGCCTATTCCAACCCATCTGTGGACTGCTGGAGCAAATGAAGGAGTCAGTCCTGCAGATTCGAAGCTGCAGGATCTACATGGCACATGGCAACCAATCCTGGGGAGGATCCAGTACTGATAGTGTGGCAGAAGCCAGAGGCCTCTAACCAGACCAATGACTTATCCTAGTGAACATGTGCAAGTGAAGCCGTATGAGGCATAAAGGACATTACTGTGTACTGTACCATGGCACACCACAGCTTCTGTGGTAGGATTTTTCCTTTTAGATGGGGCTGTTAAAAGGGCAGAGGATAGATATGAAGGGGCAGGGATATGAATGGGGTTGGAGTTCATGATGTGAAATTCACAAAGAATTAATAAAACATTTTAGTTAAAAAATAATCCTAAAAGAGCAAAAAGATGGGAAAAATACACCTCCACAACAAAATAACAATTGATAAGCACTGCTCATTGATAACTGTCAATGCTGGTGGTCTTAATCCCCCTATAAAAAGACAGAGACTAAGAAATTGGGTTAGAAAACAGGATCTATCTTTCTCCTGCATCCAATAAATACACCTTACCATCAAGGATCCACATTACCTTAGGATAAAAGGATGGAAAAAAGGCATTCCAAGCAAATGGAACTAAGAAGGAACCAGGTATAACTATTTTAATATCTGACAAAAGACTTCAAATAAAAACTAATAAGAAGAGATAAGGAAGAACACTATAAATTTATTCTAAGAAAAATCCACCAAGAGGATGTTGCAATTCTAAACTATCTATACACCAGACATAAAGCCACCCAAGTTCATAAAAGAAACAGTACTATAGCCAAAATCACACATTTGCCCTCACACAGTGATGGTAGATGGTGTCAGTACCTTCAGTTTGGTAGAACACAGGTTTTAAGAGCACGTCCTTATGATTCTCTAATTTCCCTAGAGTTTACCACTTTTTTTTTTTTTTTTTGGTTTTTCAAGACAGGGTTTCTCTGTATAGCCCTGGCTGTCCTGGAACTCATTTTGTAGAACAGGCTGGCCTCAAACTCAGAAATCCACCTGCCTCTGTCTCCTGAGTGCTGGGATTAAAGGCATGCGCCACCACACTCTGCATTTTCTACCTTTTCATCTTCAATTAGATTGTCTTAGGGATTCTACTGCTGCAAAGAGACACCATGACCATGGCAATTCTTATATATATATATATATATATATAACCATTTAGTTGGTGGTAGCTTACAGTTTAGGCATTTAGTTCATTATTGTCTCTGTGGGAAGCATGGCAGTGTGCAGGCAGACACAGTGCTGGGGAGGAGCTGAGAGTTTTACATCTTGATCTGCAAGGCAGCAAAGGACACTATCACTCAAGCAGAGCAACAGCTACAAATGGGAAAAGATCTTTACCAATTCTACATCTGATAGAAGTTTAATAGCTAAAATATATAAAGAAACCCCCAAACCTGGCATCAAGAAAACAGATAACCCAATTTAAAATAAAACAGAACTGAGCAGAGTTCTCAAAAGATAAAACACAAATGGCTGAGAAACACGTAAGAACTGTCCAATAGTCTTAGCCATCACTGAAATGCAAATTACTTCGAGATTCCATCCTACTCCTGTCAGAATGGCCAGGATTAGTAAATCATGTGACATCACATGATGGTTAGGATTCAGAGAAAAGAGGAAGGGATTTCCAAGGAGGGAGAAATAGAAGATAGTGTTACAAAGAGATAAATGAGAAGCTGGAATAGGAGAGTTAAGCACTGGGGTATGGGAGGGTACGGTAAAGGGGAAAGTATGGGGAGGGACAACTACCACCTTTTGCAAAGCTCTATGGAAACACTACTGTAGAACTTTCCTAAAACATATACTTAAGTAAAAGGAATTGAAGTGGAGTCACCATATAATAGGGGAGACAATGCCCCAATTAAACGACATATGCCACCAAGTAAAGTCCTCAGTGCCAGGAACAGGCTATATCTTATTGAGTCATTGACCAAAGAGGTCCCAGAGACTCCTCAAACATCACAGATTATTGCCAAGGCTATTGGTTACCCTCTACAATCTGATGATAAGGCCCCATAGATAAGACATCACTTACCTTTGTCACTGAACATGGAACAATTGAGTTGGTGCTTAATTAGAGGATTCACCCCTGCCCCAGCTGACTAGCACTCATGTGCTGGAAAGTACTTTGAATGTTACTGGAGAAGGAAAGTAACCATCAATATCACCCAGCATAACCATCAATATCACAAACCTACAACAACAATCTGCCTGCAAGATGTACTGGTGTAATAGTGGCACACATGTTATGAGAGTAACCAGCTACTTTTTTATTGGATTTAAAGCCCACTTCATGAGATGGAACCCAGACCTGACACAGGTAAGGTAAGCAAGTGTGGAGGACATTAGAGGGCATGAGGTCCTTGTGTTCACAGCAAAGCATCAGGGAAGCCAGGAATGTTAAACACACAGGTTTAGCATTCAAAGGGAGAGATGTATAACCTGTGTCCTATCCAGAAGGCTGGGAATGGCTATGGCTAATAACTTGGTGATCTCTGTGCTATTTGTATGGCCAGGCAACACCTGGGACCCCAAGACCTTTCTCAGTCATCCTTCCCAGATCCTTATCTTGAGCATTAATTTATAGAATATATCCTTATAGAAAAGTTACATGTACTTTACAAATGGAACTGGATGTAGTTTATAGACTGGTGACCTTTATAGCTATTTGTATGACTTGAGACCACATCAGATCCTTCTCCAGACCCTTAAAATATCACATGTAGTCAAACTGTAGAACTTGCCTTTCTAAAAGAGGTCACATGTACTTTACAAAACGTTTCAATGTAGTCATGCCTTAAGCTTTATTGTGTACAAAGGATTGAATACATTATCACCAGAAAACTTTTTTCCCCCAAACTATGCTGTATTTAAATATGCCTAAAACAAAATGCTCATGTCTTGAAGTTTGAACTAACTCTGGCTACTGAGCAGTGTTGAATTGAACTTCCTTCTTGACTCACAAGGATCAACACTCTGTTGACTGTGGTATTTGCAAAGAACATCCCCCACCTTAATTCCCAGCCAAGAATCTGAGACTAGATTGGTCATGAGCCTAGAGAGAAATCTACTATTTTTTTCTGCTAATAGAACATGGATATCAAAAACCCCTAATGATACATACTGCTAAAACCATAGAGCAAGAACATTGCTCAACCCTCATCAGAGAGGCTCCTTCTTACAGTAGATGGCAATTAACCCAGAGATCCATAACTGGATAACGTGCAGAGAGTGAGAGACTCTGGATCACTCATCCCTAAGGTTATATCTTTGTCAAGCTCCTCCCCTGGAGGCTCAGGGATCTACGCAGAAGAGGAGGTGAAAGGATTATAAGAACTAGAGGTGGTGTTGAATGACGCAGGAAGCAGCATCTGCCAGACACAAGCGGGCTGATATACATATGAACTCACAGAGCCTATGGAATCATGTATAAGACTGCACAGGTTCAATCCAGACAGGGTCCCAGCACTGAGAGTGGGAAGTGGACATGGGTTCCCACCCCTAACCAAGACACTATTTTCAGTTGATACCTGATGGCAAAAGAAAGAAAGTTTTCTACAATGGAGTGCCACTGGGTATATCAGTCACATTCCAGGGCAGCCCCTATGCCCAGGAATAGTTGGTCAATACAAAATAGACTTTGTGTATGTGTGTGTGTGTGCTTTTTGTTTTGTTTTGGTTTCTTTGCCTTATTTGTTTTCTGTTTGTTTTGATTATCACTTTTTGCTAGGGTTGGGGGAGAGAGGGCATACATGAAGTTGGGTGATCAGAGACTTGTGAAGATCCTGGAGAAGTTGGGGGAGGTAGAAGAGTATGATTAACATATACTGTATAAAATTTAATAGCTAAAAGGATGTAATTTTAAATATAAAGGCAGCTTTATTTGGAATTAAAATCACATGCACCCTCAGACAGTTAAATTATAGAAGGACCTAATCTTCCTACCTCAATGTCTCCAAAGGCTTGGACTCCATTTGTCAGGAGAGACATACTTTTTAAGAGGTGATACACAGAGAAGAATATATTGCTAAGAAATCCCTCAGGGCCCCTTCCCACGAAGGCTCTGGAGCATATTTTATGATCTAGATCTTGGTGGGCATTTGAACACATGCTATATGTGAGGCAATCAGAACTGACAAATTAAGAGACTGGAAAAGTTGCGTAGTCTCAAGAACAGAATAATAATGATAGCCGTCATCATCACCAAATCATTATTCTGCGCACAGCACAGCCATACACATGTAATTCAAACATCCTGGAAAAAAAGAAAAAAATCATATTCCCAGACTGTAGCAGAAAGCAGTGTGCCCAGGTAACTTAACTCCAAAGCTGGTGCTCTTACGTGCCTCACTGAACTATTATTATCTTTAAACCAGGCTCCATGAACAAATACATTAGGAGGACAGAGTTTTGTGTTTCTGTATGAAAGACTTTCTATTAGCCAGAGATATCCAGAATCTTCCATAGGAGATGAAGAGGGCATATCCAGCAATGGCCAGAGCTATTTGTGAAGCATCCAGTAGGTGTTAAACTTCTAGTGGGCAAATGGAGAAAATTATTCTAGACCTTTCCAGCTGAAGATTTGGGAGAATATTTTATAAACTCAGAAAGCTCAGCATTCAGCACTTTCTTTCTGAACCGTATCTTGCCGTATACCAGCGAATATATTCATTTCTCTATGTGACATACTGTATCTTGCCGTATACCAGCGAATATATTCATTTCTCTATGTGACATGCCACTCTGAATACAGTAGCAAAGGGAGAAATGCCCAGGTAGCTACTTTCTTCTCTTCTACAAGTTTTGCATGTCATGACATAGCCGATGCGAAATCAGTTGTTTGAGGCTCAGGGATGATTGTGGGAGATGGGGCAGAAAAGAGTGTAAGAAGTGGTGGAAACCTTATTCTCTGAAAATAACAGGGCAGCCGAATGTAATCATCCACAGCTGTTGTCACAAAATGGGCACAGCCTGAGCAAGCCTGTGCCAGAGCGAACTTCAGCATGGACAGGGGAGGCAGGCACAGGACACCACTCGGCAGATGTGGCTCTATTGGCAATTGTTATCTGCTTGGAGAGGGAGAGGCAGTAGTAGACCATGATCCAGGGAAAGACCACACACCCATGAATATTTGGACAGGATAAATGTGTCTTGTAAGATTTAAAAAAAAAATGTACACAAAGTTCTATGGATAATGAAGGGGGCTGGGTAAGAAAAGAGGTGGGGGAAAGCGTGACTATGATCAAAATATGTTATATGAAGCTCACAAAGAAGTAATAATTGCTGCAATAGAAATTTAAAAGTGAATTACATCTTTCGGGGGATGTAAGGACTATGTTTAGGGTCAGGAGGTCTTATTAAGCAAGTTTATCAACAAGTACAACATCTTATATATAGTTTATACAGGGAAAAGTTGGACAGAGTCAGCAGAAAGCTACCATGCAATGGGGCCAAGTGAGCATAAGCTAATCAAACAATGTTGCACAAAGGGAATACAAGATATCTCAGAGGCCCTGGGGGCTGACATCTCCAGTCTCTTCATGGGGAAAAATAAATGTTAACTCCTTTGGTACCCTGGCTCCAGCCCCAGATGAGACCTTTCCAAGTCTATCCCTGGGCTAAGGCACAAAAACCAGTGTTCCTTTTGTCCATTCATCAAGGCTTCTGAGAAAGCTTTGAAATAGCCTTGCTCCCAACCAACAAAAGGCTTTGCATGAACAAAGAACTGTGATATACTTTTATAAATCTTGCTGGGAGGGTTAGCCCACACCTTCCTCTCCTCTCAGTTTTATGCCCTTTCCAAATGAGTTGATATAAATGAGGATGCCATTTTATTTGAATGCTAAGAACTGCAAAGATCCACCTTGAGCCATGAAGTTAGAGAAGCTGGAAGCTGCCTTGGTACCACTCTCCCTCTAGGGATGGCAGCAGCCACTTCTCTTGTTGCCGTGACCATACACTTGACAAGAGGCAGTTTAAGGGAGAAAGGGTTTGAGGGTAAAGTCTGAAAAAGAGAAATAAAAAGGAAAGGAAAGGGCATGATTCTTCTAGGTATAGTGGAGGAGAAAGTTTATCTACAATAAACTTCTCAGAGGATTTACTCCTGAGGCTGACTCCAAAGGGATCAAGAAATATTCAGGGATTAAGGGGAAGTATGTAGAATATTGACTGAATTTTGTGATTTAGATCTGTTGGGAATGAATTCTGGAGATTCGAAAAGAGCTTAGGTATTTGTTCACTATCTTTTGACTCCTTGGTTCCCTTCACAGGCCTTTGACAGTCACATAACACGAGTCAGGACAGTCTTGAGAAATTGACTTTGGAATCAGTTTTACGAGGCATGTTTAAATCCCAACTTTGTTTTTTTAAAAAAAGATGTATGTATGTATGTATGTATGTATGTATGTATTTAATGTATATGAGTACAGTGTTGCTGTCTTTAGCCACACCAGAAGAAGTCATTGGATCCCATTACAGATGGTTGTGAGCCACCATGTGGGTGCTAGGAATTGAATTAGGACCCCCTGGAAGTGCTCTTATCCACTGAGCATCTCGCTAGGTCCGCCCCCAAATTTGATTTTTTTTTAAAAAGTTCACATTTTAATACTGAAGACATTTTGTACACAGTGTTGAGACACATAATTTGTAGAAATTATTAGCATAAAAATAAAATTGACAGTTGCTAAAATAACTATGATGAAATATAGAGCCATAAAAATTATATGAAAGGGTTTTCTTTGTGTGTGTGTGTATGCGCGCACACACATGTGTGCATGTGTATATGCATGTGTGTATCCATGTGTGTGTGTTGTTGAAATTTAGTCCTGTAGGATATAACTGGGTTTTGTAGAAATGTGGATTTCAAGTAGCTTAAACTTGATAAAAACATTGATGTAGACACAAGCTCCTCACTTAGGCACAGGCTGAGTTTGCTCCTACTTTATTCTTTGTGTTTTTATTTTTCCCATTTTAAAATTTCCTAAGGGGAAAAAACCTCTCCCTTGTGAAAATGTCAATAAAATAAAAACAATGAGAAACAGTCTAACTGTATTCCATAAGGAATCGATGAAAGGCTTCACAGATTTATGACTACCTTGAAGTCAACATTGCAGAAAGTAGCTTGCCAATTTTTTTAAATACAAAGATAGACATAGAGCTTTTAAACATCATTGTGTTGAACACAGAATAAAAGTATCTCATTTCTAAGATGTGGGATTCATTTTGGGAGGCAAGGAGATGAAAGGAATGTAGGAATCAAGTTTTCTTTTTTTTTTTCTTTTAAGATTTATTTATTTATTATATATAATCACACTGTAACTGTCTTGAGACACACCAGAAGACGGCATCAAATCTCATTAAAGATAGTTGTGAGCCACCATGTGGTTGCTGGGATTTGAACTCAGGACCTCTGGAAGAGCAGTCAGTGCTCTTAACCGCTGAGCCATCTCTCTAGCCCCTCAAATTTTCCTTAAATGGGGTTATGCTTATTAGCTGTGTTGAAAATAAAAGGTTTTCATTCTTGCTCCAATGGGGAATCTAGCTACCAGGACATTGAAGATCTCACCTTGGAGGATGCCTCTGAGGATGTCCTGTCTCTCCATTTTAAGCTTGTAGAAATCTTCAGAGAGAATCAAGGATCTGTCCAGGGAGAAACCCAGAGACTCAGCAAAGTTTTCAACCAAGATTGTCTGATATTGGTTACAAGGGAGGAATCATCTCAAAGCTTAAGTTTCAGTATCTCCCGTTCACACAAGAGACCATTTGAGAAAATAATGCCAAACAGGTTTTCCTGCTTGATTTTTGTTGTTCTTTTGAGATAGGTTTTTACTCTGTAGCCCAGGCTGGCCTGGTATTCAGTATGTAGCCCAGGCTAGCTTTGAACTCATGGCAATACTCCCCCCTTATGCCTCTTAATTGATGGGCTTATAGGCCTGAACCACTACACTCAGATACCTACTTGAATATGTAAGTTTTCTAATGTTAGAAGGATATGGAGTTGTGCATGTATGTATGGGAGTTGGTTCTCAGTTATACAACATCCAAAGGGGCTACTAGGCAAGGACTGGCTGAAGTGCAGACATCTTGAGGTAGTGGACAGAATTATATCAAACAGAACAGTAGTGGTTCTCAACTGGGGCAATTTTATTCTACCTTTCTGATATTTTTAGTAGAAATTCGGCAATGTCTGAGCATTTTTAAAAAAATGAAACTGGTATTTATAGGGCAAAGCATCCCACAATGCACAGGATGGCACTTACCAGGCCATTTTCCAGCTTCAAATGTCAGTAGTGCCAATGCTGAAAATGATGAGATAGAGGTGTTGGAAAGAGGTTATAAGGCTCAGTTTATGTTTGGTAACATGGCATTGATATGGATATGTGGCATAAGTCAGATAAAACATGGTTGATACTGGACATGGGGGAAGAGGGCTATGACTCAACACAAAATGTCTGACACTGAATGTTCAGGCAACCCCAAGAACACAGTGATGTAATCTGTAGTATAACTACTTTTTTTTTTTTTTGACACTTTTGTAAGATTCTATAGAAATGTGGGTTTGAGGTCAGGTCCCTGGTCCCCTAGCCTCTGCCTTTGCCAGCCTGCTTATATACAGCTGTCTGTAGGCTTGTAGTATAGTGCAGACACAAAGTCGTTAGTAGCAAGTTTGGAACTGTGGTCAGAATAAAAAGGTAGGAAAAGAATAAAGAATCCTATGAAGCCGGGTGTGGTGGTGCACGCCTTTAATCCCAGTACTGGGGAGGCAGAGGCAGGTAGATTTCTGAGTTCAAGGCCAGCCTGGTCTACATAGTGAGTTCCAGGACAGCCAGGGATACACAGAGAAACCCTGTCTTGACCCCCCCCCAAAAAAAAAAACCAAACAAGCAAAAAAACCAAACCCAAAACAACAACAACAAAAGAATAAAAAGAATCCTATGAAACAATATAATCCTATGTGATATATATATACATATATATGTATATGTGTGTGTATATGTATGTACACACACACATACATACATACATGTACATGTATGTGCATCACCTTGTGGTTTAGAAATCAATTTTATAATCACATATATCTATCTACCTACCTACCTATTTATCATCTATCTATCTATCTATCTATCTATCTATCTATCTATCTATCTATCATATATCTAGTTAATCATCTATCAATAATCTAGCTATATCTATCTATCATCTATCTACTATCATTTATCGACTATCAATCATCTATCATCTATCTATTTATCATCTATCTATCTATCTATCTATCTACCTATTATCTACCTATTATCTATCTATCATCTATCTATCTATCTATCTATCTATCTATCTATCTATCTACCTACCTATTATCTATCTATCTATCTATCTATCTATCTATCTATCTATCATCTATCTATCTATTATCTATCTATCTATCTATCTATCTATCTATCTATCTATCTATCCACTATCTGCTGTAAACCCAGGTGGGACTGCTGAATTCACTGACCCAAGTGAGGGGACAGGGACTTTAATAGAAAACCCAGCAATGCCAACAGGAACACGGTCAGTAGATGTCAAAACTAAGCTGACACTGATAAGTGTAATCCAGGTAAGGAGAAGGCACCATGGGCAATGAGAGGGATCTGGGCTTAGAGTCAAGAGTGCAGCACCACCAGCTGTGGTTCCAGTAGACCCATCCTGGCAGTGTTTGGGATGCCAGGACCTTTGTGTTAGGTCAGGAGGTTGAATCTCTAGACGGTGAATGAGGGGTGTGACTCAGTTATCTTACCTGCTCCAAGATGGCAGATCTGCTCATTGTTGTGCTTATTGTGTGACTTTTCAAAGCCTGGGAAGATGCTATAAAAATGTGGAGATGACAAAAGAATCCAAGTTCATAAAATCCACACTGGTGTGGTTTAGGAACCAGTTTTATTATTATTGGGGTTTTTTACTCCAATATTTTTATTTCAAAGTGTTTGAAAGAAATTCAACACAGTGGACAATCTCATTAAAATGTGAAATGTGTAATTATGTCTAGACTCATGACTTTTAAAGGTAAGCGTTGACTTTAATACTGTCAACAGTATTAAAATTCTCATGATAATCCAGTTTAGTACAACCCTTCAGTTTGATTTGTTGTAAGAATTGCTTGTGACATAGTTAGATTTTGCTATTTTGGTTTGTAAATCTATCCAGTTTTTGAGGCATCTGAGAGGAACAGATGTGTAGATCAAATGCTGGAGAGAGTTCAATAACTCAACTCATAAGTTAACCATTTAAATATAAGTCAATTAGTCATATTCAAATGAAAAGGTGACCATATATATTTATATAAAAACATTCAATTTATCACAACATCTATTTTTCCAGCCTTTTTAGGATAAGGTCTCACATCCCTGAACTAGCTTTGAATTTAGTATGTAGCCAAGGACGACCCCGAGGTCCTGCTCCTCATGCCTCCACTTTCCCAGTATTGAGATCACAGATGAATATCACAATTTTTTTCCTGTTTTTCATAATAAGATGTGCAAACTGACCTCAGAAATGGGTAACAGTGGTTTTTAATATATCTAATTAAAACCTCATTTCATAGGCATAGATTTCTTAGTGAACAAATGACCCCCATGCCCACCCCCACAAAAACAAACAAACAAACAAAAAACAACCCACACTCTTTTTGGAGTCAATTGTTTTATTATTATTACTTTTACACTGAGGAGACTTAGTTACATAAAGTGTATTCAGTAAGTTATCAGCAGTATAAGCACAAGGATGCAGACAGTGGAACATGGAAGGAAACCCTTTACCAGAGTGAGACCACGTGACCCAAGCACACCACTCCAAACAGCCTATGTACAGTTTGCCATCCGAATTCCAGTTATGTACAGACAGAGTCACAGAGTAAATGACACGGAGTCGCTGTACGTCTAGCCAGCCAGAGAAAACTGCTCACAACAAACACAAAATGACGAAGATGACTTTAAAGTGCACCCCCCCCGGAGTCTGGAGGGGTGAAGACAGGGCCTAGGATACTTCTTTAGAGTGCAGGCAAACAAAGGCCGTGTGAGACCCAGACCGCCCCTAAAAAGATCCTTCACAAAAATGGCATTCCGATAAGTTTTGGTCTTTCTAAAATATATTCATTTAAAAATTCTAAAAGCTGTTTTATTCTTTTGATTGGTATAGTTACTGTACATATTTATGGTGTGCATATCATGACCAAATCTGGGTCATAGGTTCTGGTTGGCAGGAATTGATTATGTAACCCCAAACAGAAGATCTTGGGCACAGTTTTATACTTATAAATGACCCATTTAAAAGGCAGGTTATACCTTGTAGGGTATATATCTATGTTAGGATCAACATTAATAATATTTCTGTCTTAAAAATATATAACTTATCTTTTGTGCCAGCAGTGCTTCATCAAACTAAGAAGATAGTGTTTTGTTTTTGTTTTGTTTTTGTTTTTTGTTTTGATTTGTTTTTTTTGAGACAGGGTCTCATGTAGCCAAAGCTGACCAGGATCTTCCAATCCTCCTGCCTCTACTTCCTCACTTCTCGGATTGCAGGTGTGCCATTATGCCTGGTTTGCGAGTCATATATGTTTTCATGCACCTCTCTGTGTCTGCATTGTGAAGATGGAAGCTGTTGCTATTGAGACTTGGAAGAACAAGGTTAGGTACAGGGATCAAGGTGGACTCTGCCGAATTCAACAGAAGCTCTGATGGACGGTCTGACTTTTTGAGGACCTTGGGCCTCCACACAGCCTGTGATAGAGGAATGTCACTGACTCTGCATTCAGATATTTTTCTTTAGGACAAGTTGTCTGTTCAAGCCTAAGATTATTGATGGGGTTGTTCTATTTAATACTGGGGCTTACATAGATGACCTAGCTACCCTGCTGTGGTGGATTGTTCTAGGCTATTATGTGCCCTTTAGTAATCTTCTCAGCTATCACTCTGATTGCATTACAAAGTGAAATATTAAGGGTTTTAGTCTTGAGAGCTTCTGTCCATATCTATACATGAACAGCTCACCATCCTCAGTCAGAAACTGTTTTGATAGAAAAGGAAATTGATCACCCAGTCCACCATGAAGTCCATTGCTTTTGCTTGTCCTCCCAGTGATGTATACAAATATAGGTATAAGATATTATTGACAGGTTATATATCTGCTTGCCATTTTTATAAGGGAACTTCTTAGACACATCATATATTTATATAAAAACACAAGTACATTCTAATATTTTCAGGCATGTTAGCTAATCATCCACTCCAATATCCACATGGGTGAATCTTACTTAACATAACAAATGGATTCCTGTAAAATAATCTAGGATTTTTAAAAGGAAATATTTTCAGTGCAACAGTGGAACTTGCTATTTAAAGAAACCATGCAACTAGCTGCTTTGGAAATGAAGAATTCTTTCATGAAATGAATAATTTCTTTGATTTTCAAAGTTTGATTAAACTACACACCTAAAATTTTTTAGTTGATTAGGATTGTCTAGAACAGTAGTTTAAGTAATAAAAACAGAACAGATAAACTTCATTTTACAACGAACAACACACAGAATGACCCGTGGACTGTTTATTGACTATATCCAGAAGCCCTGAATATATGCATTATTGGTATTTTATGGCTTTAATTAAGACAATAGTCTCTTATGAAATACTATAAAGTGCAATATTAAAAAAATTAAAAAAGCCAAAAGGCATCCTTTGTCCTTCAGTTTTATCCTGATGGTAAGAGTTGGAGAGTCATTGAGTTAACTGGCAAGGAATTTTCTGCCCTTAATTAGCGCATGCAATTTCATCCTGGAAATGGTATTTCACTTTTCTCTTGTTTGTGTGTATGTAACATTATTTAAGAAATTTAGTATCTCTTTTGGCTAGCTGGGTGTTTTAGAGACCTGTCAGTGTTCAAGGTCTTCATTTTTTATATCTCTATTATGTTGAAACTGCAACCAAAGAGAAAATTCCCATCCCAAAACAGCAGGAAGTGACCTTACTGTTTCTAGGAACCTACTGCACGAGGAAGTAGAGACTCCATGGGACTCATAACAAGGGTCTCTCCAGTCCTTTCTCTGACTTCCCATTTGAAATGTTTTCCTCCCAGGATCAATGTAGGCAAGCACACACACAGAGTCTTGGAGCAATTTGATGTGGCTCCTTTCCCGTTTCCCTTTTGACTATATGGAACAAAGAAGATGCAAGATACAAAAAGAGCTGCAACCTTGACCTCACTGGCCCTCTATGATAATGCTGTGCCCAGTGCTCATCTTGACACCAGACAACCAACTCCCATTGGATCCGTATTCAAGTCTACTGGTCCTTGGAAGGTATTTGCACTACTGTGCACCTCTGTGGTTACAGATTCTGCCTGCCATCCAACAGCAATTAGAGTGCACTTCTTCAAGGATTAGTCATCCACAGGGAAGTGTGGTTGGGGGTAAAGGCCTAGAACTTTTGAATATTTACACTGTGACAATAGCAGGAAGAAAAGGAAGAGGAGAGAAAGGAGATGGAGGAAGAGGAGAAGGAAGAAGAAAACACCTAAACAAATGAACACAAATTCAAGGATGCTTCTGATGAAAATAGGTACAGGGTCCTACAGTGGCAACTTTTAACCATGTCATGGATAAAGATCAAAAAGTGTTCAAAAGCAGTTGACTTCTGCCACAAAGGAAACACAGAAAAGCAAAGCAAAGCAAAGCAAACAAATAAAAAAAGTCATCAGCTGTGGGGTCTTAGTTGGATGGACTCTTCTGGCAGCGTCAAACATTGACCTTGGTTACACTAGGAACTTTTTGCTGATATCCCATGGTGACTTATGATCAGTGGTCCTTTGTACTTTAGCAACCAGCAACAGATTCTCCCAGTGGAATCAGTCTCTGGTGGGAGCCCATGCAAGTCCACAGCATTCCTTCATCCTTAGGTACTTATTAATTTTCTAGCCCAGCCCATCAGTCTCTCAGGAAAAGTGCTTTGGCTTAGGCACCACGCTTCTCCATTCAGTCCCTCATTGTACAATAATTTGAGCCCATGTGCCTAAACTTTCAGGACTGCGTTGATCTCTCAAAGCCTGGCTAGGTCATGCATTTGTTTATCCTTTTGTTTGTCCTTTGTGTGGCCCTTTCTCCCACCCTTTCTTAAGAAAAGACTCACAAACAAGATTAAAGACTTTGGTGCCATTTAGGTAGTCTAAAGCGAGGTTGATTGTCTATGTGTGAGAAAGGCATGTGGATGCATGCTGTCTGGGCAGTCTACATGGGAAGCAAGCTACTTCCAGATGTAGCGAACATGAGCACATCTGTGATTGCACAGAGGTCTATGTCCTCCTTGTTGCGGCAACCACAGCCTCTGTGGACCCAAAGTGCCAAGTGATATGAGAGAAATAGCTCGAAGGTGCAATAATATGTATTTGATCTGAGCTGGCTGTATTTCCTTTATTGCTTTTCTTAGCTATATATTTCAAAGAATACGAAGCTGTGAGATTAAAAAGGACCACAAAGATCCAAAGGCAGTAAACTGAACTCAGACAGACACTGGGGCAAGGCACAGGTACCTTTCTTTCCTGAGTCCTTCTTGACATGTGCTTTTCAAATAAATGTAGAATATGTATAGACTCTAGTAACTGTTTAAAAATGTCTGTTATTCATAACCATTTTAAACACCATAAATATATTTGGTTGCTTTCTTAGGAATCCTATTATAAATAAATTATCTTCTCTTTCCCCCTCCCCCTTTGAGTTTTAAATTTTTCTACCAACTCTCTCTTAATGGGAAGACCTTGTCTGCTAATTGAAAAGAATGTTGTGAGAGGCATGGGAATTGAGGATGACAGCTTAAAAATTATTAGGCCAAGTGAATACATTAAGAGTAGGTGTTAGTTTCTATAGAATGCTTTTTCTGGAACAGACCTGCTGTCTGTAACTTGCTACTTGTTGGAGTCCCAATCTTTCTGGGTGCAAGGAAGAATAGAATTTGTGTGTGTGCCCGAGTGCTCAAGTGTGTGTGCATGTGTGTTTGTATTAAAGCACACCGAAATTCTCTGAAATGCTTCATTCAGACAGGCATCAAACCCTATCAAATGCTTCAGTGCAATTCTCTCAATAGAATACTTTAAATTCCATCTCCCTCTCTGACTGGCCAGTAGGTCTAACAGTTGCCTCTCCTGTGATCAACTTTCTGTTAAGGTGGTCTGGGTGTGGATAACCTTCTTTTACACACACTATCTTACTTCATCTCAAGTCACAGAGGCATTTAAAAGATGTGGGAATTGGCGGTGTAGGGGAGTTGGCCAACTCTCTCTGGTCAGGAGTAGATATATATTAATGTCACCAAAAATCTAATCACGGAGGCAGCTGTGTTTTGCTGAAAGGCCTCCAAACTACCTGACTCATGTCTTCCCTATGAAATAATTTCTAATGGCCCCTGTCAGAGGCCTTTGAAAAAGCATTTTCCTTGACTATGAGATGGTCCTTGTCTCTTTTTATGACACCCGAGTGAGGCTTCAGATATTCTGCATCATCTGCCGAGCTGATGAATAACCCCATCTCTGAGCCTCTGCGCATGGACTCTGCCCTGCTGACTCTCCCTGGCATGTTTAGGTCCTGGGAAGTTGAATAACACCATTAATCTGATGCTTCATCCCATCAGAGACTGGCCAGGTCCAGAGGGCAGGTGGATGTGTCATGGACACTCTCAAATTCGAATCTAGGAGTTTCTATTTTAGATTCCTTGGTCTGAACTAAGTTTCTCTCCTGTTTCAGGGTTGCCTAAGGCTATAGGAGAGATGACAGCAAGCAAGACTGGCTTGGTTTTTCTCTGAGTACCAAATTTCCCATTTGGGTACAATTACTTTATTTTAGGATGAGTGGTAAAATTTTGGCTTGAACTTTTGATAGTATTTCATACCCTGCTCCGGAGAAGCAAAGAGACAGCGGTCTCATATTCTTCTCCCATGCCTCTTGTTGCATATTTTTACTTCTCTGAAAGCAACAGGGACACTGCTGCCCATTCCCTACATTCTGTGGGTTGAAGTGTTTGAATGGTATGCGAGTGTTTGTGTGTATATGTGCACAGAATAAAAAAAATAACCCTTTTGTTCAAAAATGTTCACTTTGGTCAGTGTGCATGAGTTTCCTCTTCCTTGACTGTCAAATCTGATGCTCTTTGCTTTGGGATTCCAAGTGTGATCGGACCAGTAGGGTGATGCCACCCTTGATATTGTCTGTCAGCAGACCCAGTAGACTTGCACACACTGCCATGCAAGAAAGAAATTGGAGATGACCTAAGTCTATCCTGTAGGAAGCAGTTTTACAACGATGTGAATGATTCCAGGACAACATATGGCCACATAGCCACACACTCCTCAGACAAGGCAGCAAGGGCTAGCAGCAGATAGGTGGTGCCTGCACCTCTCAGGGAGGGGGGACACCATGGAAGTGGGAGCTGGCTTTGGGAATGTTGTCTTCTCAAAGCAACTTTTGTTCAGGACCACAACTCTTCCTCAAAGCAGAACTCCTAGCTCTGAGGCCCCTGGAGTGCTTCCTGGCTTCCTGGTGAGGAGGGGACAGTAATGATGGGAGAAGACATTCTCTGACCTTTCTTACTTTACAGTCTATTTGCAGTTGGTTTTTAAAAAAATTATCCGTTTTCAGCAATAAACCAACCAGAAATCAGAATGTATCCAACAATCGTCCTGCTCTCATCTGAGCAGCCAGGACAAGAATCTGAGATTTTTAAAACTGAAAACTCACTTTTCCTTTGCCATTCTCTGTAAGGAAGCAACCCAGATACTTGCCCCATACAAAGTCCAACCCTTGATAAATGGGGCATGGATTTCTCTTTCACCATTGAAATCCCAACTCTGCATTGTTGGAGAGACTTGAAAGCCAGTTTCTTAGGCAGCAGACCTTTTTATTTCTTGTGTCCTCAGGGGGCCTCCACTTTGAAGTGCCTTTTGCTTAAGAGTGAAGAGAGGTAATGGGCTTGCTCTGCCTGCTGTTGCCCTGCTCTGTAAATGGAGGGTTTGTAGATGGAATGCTGAACTTCAGCTGCAGTATTGGGTTACCAGACCTTTTAAATTCAGCTTTGAGTTCTGCATCCTGCCTGCGTCCCTGTGTTAAGGGGTGTTCACAACAGTCAGAATAGGCATAGTGCCAGATCAGGGCATGAATACGCGGCGACATTCTCCGTGCATGATGTGTGCCAATTTACACTCGGGGTCACTCTCTCTTCACTTTTTCAGTTGATTTTAGGGAGAAAGTATGGTTTAGGGAAATGAAAAACCCTGCATATTTTTTTCAATGTAATTTGCTGCCAGCCAGTCCCATTTTCTACTGAAATAAACCTTGTAGAAGTCATACAAGATGTCAGACAGAGCTTGAGGACACTCAGTGAATGAGATGACCCCATGTGAAGCTGAGCAAGATATCAGAGTGACTGCTTCCAAGTAGCGTAAAGAAACGATGGAACATGTACTGTCTCCACTGTGCTTGGAATGCTAAAGTTCCAGATGGGGTTATGATGGGAGGCAGGATACAGATGTTGTACGGATCTACAGACCAAATCCATGACACAGGACTTGGAAACTGTTCTGGGGTGGGGGTGGGGGGTGGGGGCCTCTGCAAACAAACCTGAACAGCCTCAACCAAACACTGCCAGTCTTTAGTTTAGATCTCCTGGGAATGATCTGTAGACACTGCAGCCCTTTGTGACTGCACTGAAAAATGCTCTAAGGAGCTATGCCCTTATGTTCCCATTGGGTGGCAACCCCCACTGAGCACCTCTGCTGGACGGTGATTTTCAGCACACATCTCAGCGCTCTTGGCAGGACTTTGGACTGTGTGGGAGCCCTTGGCATTAAAACATGTCAGATGACAATCATGGCTAAGATTGCCCTTGTTCTTTTGATGATAATGGGCCGTGCACTGGAACATGATAGGTTCAGTTTCTATAATTTTTGCTGTCCTAGAAAAGCACTAATTTTGTTTTTCATTCATACCATCTACTTGCATGCTGGGGCATTACAAGAAAACAAACCAAACCAAAACTGCCCAACCCTCAGCAGACACCTCTCCTTGTCACCCAGTCTGAATGTCATCTGTCTTATGGAGTCCCGAGGGTCTCAGAGCACCCCAGTGGGGAGGAGCCAGGTGATTCTTTTTGGCTTGTGAGAGTATTTTAGAGGTTCTAACTGGGGCTCCTACAGACTCCCTCTATTAAGCTCTCCTTCTGCAAAGAATTTCACTAAACTCAGTGTATCCGAAGCAGGCTAGAGACCACAGCAAAGAGCGCTTTGCCTACCGATTCTGTTAATTCAGCTTTTGCACTTGAGGGGCAAAGCACAAACTGAAGGTTGAAGGTTGATGCCCCTCTTCAAATAGGTACTATAAATATACTAGAGCTATCCCTGAAAAGATGCATTTGCACTTAAATATATGTTTTTTAATATATATATATTTTCTTTCTGTTTGTGTACAGTTATGTATTAATCTATAGGTATAGGAGAAGAGGTATAGTACAGAAACAGGCAAGATCTTTATGCTCATGTATATATATTTATAATATTTGTATTTATATGTATGCATAGCCTCTGTCCTCTATTGTGTCATCACAATGAACGTACCTCCGACCAGCGAGGAGTACCTGTCAGTGGTGATGGAGGTCCTCTTTGCCTCTTACACGGAGTCATTTCATCAGGCAAGGGCGAGGTGCCTGTGAAGTGAATGTCCCCATGGGAATCCATCCTTCCTCCAACCTTCCAAGGAGGGATACTTGCCTCCCAGGGCTGTGCACAAGCTGCCTCTTCTCAAGACTGCAAGGAGCCTGGAGCCCAGAGCCGGGAGGGACCATCCATGCTGTTGGTTTAAGATATGGCTTTTCCACTAGATGGAGACAGGGCACACGAGAACTTTGTCTTCCAGGAGGACGCTGACCACCAGGAACACGAAGTAGAGGCCAAACATGATGAAGCCGAGGATTTTGTTCATCCGCCATTTGCAGAGGGCGATGGAGAGAATGACAAAAAGCAACATGATGAAGAGAAGGACGATGGCACAGAAGAGGCCATTGCTGCTGACAGTCACTGGGCTGAATCTGTGGATGATGGTGTAGAGGAGCCAGGGCAGTGGGAGCCTGAGAGGAAGAGAAGCAGGCAGGAGAAGAGGGACAGGGAGCAGTCAAGTGAGGTGAAGAAGCACTAGAGGATGCCTGTCTATGCTTGAGGAGGGTGACATTTTAGGGTCTCTAGGACAAATGATTGGCTCAGGAAACTATGTAAAGAAGTGTGTGTGTGGGGGAACCCTTGGACACTTGACCAATTTCCTGACTCATTTGTTCTCTAGTGGACAACATCAAAGAGGTGCCTGCTACAGGTGACCTCTGAATTTGATTCAAATTAGTTTCTGTTTTCTTTCTAGAGGAGATTACAGCTTGCTCTCAGTCCTAAAAGGTGAACCAAAATTTGCATGGGGCGAGGGGAGATCAGGACATCAGAAAAAGGATACAGGCATGAGTGGTGAAAACGAAGAAGAGAGCCCCTAATTTTCAGAATGGAGACAGAGTAAGAAGGACCTAAAATGCCATAAGATTGTATGGTGGTAGTGGGGACCAAGGCACAATGTTGCAGTTTGAAGTTTATTCTGGGAAAGATATATGGTGATAACCATTTACTCAAAAAGGGTCTTGGGTGGGGCATAGTGGCACATGCTTTAATCCCAGAACTCAGGAGGCAGAGACCAGCTTGTCTCTGTAAGGTTTGAAGCCAGACTTGTCTACAGACAGAGCTCCAGGACAGTTAGAACTACATAGTGAGATTCTGTCTCACTCTGTAGTAAAAAAAACCCAGCTAACTGACAACCAACCAACCAACTAACCAACCAACCAACCAACCAACCAACTAACCAACTAACCAACCAACCAACCAACCAACCAACTAACCAACCAACCAACCAACCAACCAACCAACCAACCAATGGGACTTACATTCATAATGAATTTTTAAAACTTTACTATAGATTTTCCTATTAGTTTTCTTGCTTTGAACTGACTTTTGAAATCTGACAACAACCATTGTCTCCTAATCAGAGTGCTGACTTTGACAATTATGAGGAAGAGTAGTTGTTGGGATCAAGTAGGAGTTAGTTAACTGAGCCTTGTAGGTAAAGAAACATGGCTGCAAATATCTGGTTCCTGTGGTATACCGCCATCTGGAGGCAGCTCTGAGGCATGCAGCCAGGTCCCAGCTGAGCCTACGAAGGTTCAGGTGTGCTGGGTTTCTGGGGTGTTGGGGAGGAAGTAACCTTTTGAATCACAAAATTTTCTAACGGAAAAGCAAATAGGACATAAGCATGCTTTTCCTTCCTTCCTTCCTTCCTTCCTTCCTTCCTTCCTTCCTTCCTTCCTCCCTCCCTCCCTCCCTCCCTCCCTCCCTCCCTCCCTTCTTTCTTTCTTTTTTCTTTTTATAAGCTAATAGGTTCTGAGCGGCCACATTATGTATGCATTTTTGAATTCCTAGGCCTGGCACGTGTAGACACATAGGGGTGCTATGCTGACTTAGGCAAAGCTCAAGTGATTGACACCATGGCCTGTGATGTTAAAGCAGATCTTTGTTCACTAATACTTCAGTGCACCATGATGGACCAAGGAACCCAAAACATTTGACTTCCACTAAACTTTGTAATATACAGCTGGGTCTTGAACATTCCGGGAAGGCCAGCTCTTAAAGGTTCAGTCTCCAGCCTGAGGCTCTTGGGAGGTGATGGAACCTTTAGAAGGTAGGGTGGAAGGAAGCTAGGTCACTGGGGCCATGATCTTGAATGGGATTTTGGGGTCCTGTCTCCTTTCTGTTGTTTCTTTGCTACCTGGCCACAACGAGGTACACAGGCCTTCTCTGCCATGTGCTCCCACTGTGACACACTGGTTACCCAAAGGCCACAGGTTGAAACCTCTGAAGCCATGAGTGAAAATAAATGTCTTCGCCTTTAAGGTGATAGAACTTAGATATTTGTCATGGGGCAGGAAGCCAAATAGCCCATAGTCACACTTATACACATGCACAACTGATTTTGGTAAAGTCGAGGCGGGTAGCACTTCTGATAGTTTGTAAAACTATTTGGGGAGTGACACTTCTCACACCTCTTGACCTGTCAGCTCTGTTTTCAGTGAAGAAACATAAGAGAATGGGCTACAAGTGTGACTTGATTCAGAAAAATGATCATTTTTGCCTTGAGTAAAGAGTTGGGGATCTTTTTGTAATTTCTAGCAGTAAAGAACTAGTTAGTCGTGAGTAAGCCAATGTAATGTTATGTGGCTATTTATGATGACAAGCTTAGAGATCTGGGCTACAGAACAGCTGGACAAATGTTTGCCTAGCATGCAAGATGCCCTAGCGTCATCTGCTTTGCCTAAGACAACATAGTGCTGTAAACCCAGCATGTGGGATGTCAAGCCAGAAGAGTCAGGAATTCAAGATCATTCTCTTTGATACAGACTGCCTGAGACCATGATTCACCAAACCCAACCAAGCCAAGCCAAGCCAAGCCAAGCCAAACCAAACCAAACCAAACCAAACCAAACCAAACCAAACCAAACCACAAACTCTGCAAGCCATATAGTAATAACAGGAAAATACTCATGATGTAATTTTACTTTAGTCTTTCTTTCATTTTTCCTTCTTACTTTTATTTTTGAGACAGGGTCTCTTGTAGCCTAAGTTGGCTTCAAACTTGCTATTTGGCTGACTCCTGATCCTTCTCCTTCCACCCCTCACATGATATCTATTTATTGAAGTACTAGGATTAAAAGTAGAGCCTTGTATATAATTTTAATTAAAAAAATGAAGGGCACTCATCAAACTAGCAAGGTAACTTCAATCATGTAAAATGTACATATTTTGAGTGGGTGGCAGATCATCATTCATTTTTTATGTATCTTATAAAACCCCATCTACTACTTATGTGTGCAGAAGGAAATGTAGGTAGGACTGTGGAGAAAATTTACATTCAATATATTGCTAATAACACACTCAATGTGATGATAATAAAAACATAAAATTGAACAAATTTTGAGAAATATTTTCTAGAAAATAAATACATAAACTATACTGGTACCCATTAAAATATTAAAAAAATATTTTGTCTGTTAATGCTGCTTTAAGGGATTTATTGTAATGAAATAATGCCTATAATAGCATAAAGCAAAAGAAAGAGAAGAGCTATTGATCGACACTGGTTAGGCTGTGCAAGAGGAGACACACTGGAAGTCAGAGTGTCAGTTCCAAGGGTTATGAAAACACCGAGCAGAACGGTGCGCGTGGCCTGCCAGGTTGCTAGGAGAAGCCACTTTGTGCCAGGCCTGTGTGGCTTTAAGTTGGAAAAGATAAGTGCCGTCCAAGAGAACAAAACTGGATATTCTCTAAAACAATTATTAAATATTTGCAGGAGAAGGTAAATAGGTCTTCTGGTAGCAGACTGGGGGCAGGGGGAGGGAAGATTCTGAGAAACTCGCTCATGTTAATGTATATATATATATATATATATATATATATATATATATATATATATATATATATGTATATATATATATATACATGATTTCATAACACTGAGCAAAGAACATGTAATTTGTTAGAGTACGCACCTTTGGAAAACATGACAAACATGTCCATCTGAATGCTTAGAAGCCTTAGACTGTAGTGGGCTCTTTCTTTTTCACACTAGAACATCCTCCCTCCTCCCCCCTTGCTGGACCCACTCAGGTGAGTGTAAATTTGTGAGCGGCAGAGTTGACAAACACAGTTCATCCCAGGGCAACTTCTGTGAAAACACCTTCCATCTGTTCCTGTGATAAGCCCTTGTGAGACGCCATGCACTGGACAATGAACGGGCTAGGCTTTGGTGAGTTCATTAGGGGGATGCTTGAAAGGCTCACAGATTGCCAGGAAGAAATAATCATAGTGAGGATATATAATATGCAAAGTCTATAAGAGCAGGAGCCCTGGGGGTTTGACAGGCACTGGAGAAACAAGTCAGAGTTTCCTGTAGACAGATAAGGAGGCTGTTTAATGGGCAGGCAGCAAAAGCACAAGGCCCTAGGAGAGGGCACCTTGGTCTCTGACAGACGATTCAGACGTTGCGAACTCACAGCTGGAGTTTACTTTGAGACAGAGTGCTTGCCCTCTGAGATCCTATTTTAATCCCAGCTATCCCATTCAACAGCTACACTAACTCTGGGCCTTCTAGTTTCCAAGCAGAAATGAGGTTGATCATACATAATCCACATGATGGTTGTGTGTTTTTAAGTTGCTAACTCTAAGCACTATATGAACTATGACAGATACATGTATAATGGCTCAACTGAAAGGAAAAAGAACACCCTTCAAGATGTTCAATGAGAAAGTGGGTGCGTTTTAGTGAATTTCCCAACTTCAGGGTCAAGGGCCCTATTATCCTGCAAGCATAGAGACTCTGTGACTTAGCTTCTCAGGAGCTGACATTCAGGGTCATTTGTCAATTACTTTTGACAAGTTATATGAATGGGAGAGATAAAGAGTCCTTGCCAATCTGGCTCACTACAGATTATTCCTCCCAAGAACTACAGTTTGTTCAGGTTGGAAAAAAATGTCTCATCTTCTGCCTTTCAGAAAATCTAGGCTGCCAGGAGTTTTCAGGAAGGGAGAAAGAATGTCAATGTTGGGCCCAGGTGTGTCCCAAACTGCCTTTGAATCCAATCTTACCTGGTAATTAGAGAGTAGAAAAAAAAATACTAGGAAACTACCAGAGGTATCCCAGTCTTTCCTGGACAGTGCATAGTCATACTGTGTGCTGAGGGTAGTTATGTAAATGAAAGTCTTATTTTCTAGACCAGCCTGTATGTAAGTATTTGTTTTTGCCGGTCATAAAAAGCCAGCTGGTTCAATGAAACAGGTCTCCCAGGCTTAAGTTCAGTGGGCACTTGGGAAGTTTTGGGTTAGAGGGCCAGCTCATGTTTCTACAGCTTAGAAGACAAAGACAGAAGTGGAGCTGGTGCGCATGCTTCTAGAACATTTTACTCACCCCACAGTGATGTCAAAGATGTTGCTTCCAACAGAGCTGGACACAGCCATGTCCCCCAGGCCCTTTCGGGCCACTATGACACTGGTGATAAGATCAGGGATAGAGGTCCCAGCAGCCAAGATGGTCAGACCCATGATTTCTTCACTAATGCCGATTGTCTCTCCAACCTGAATGTGACAGCAGGGACAAGTGTGAGGGTTGGAAGTCACAGACCCCAGTGTCACTATGTGACTCCTTTTTAATGAGCCCTGCCTCTGTTTTGGGATAAGTGTCTATACAATAAAAATGAACAAGCCGTAATCAATGATAAAGGAGTTTATACAGCGTTAACATCCATACCCAGGAAGTCAGCCATGTGCATATGAAGATTAAACAGGCTATCTCAAATAATAACGAGTTGTAGAAACTCTGAGTTCAGCCACCATACTGTGTCTTCTCACACAGCGTAATGGAAGCTGCAAGATTCATTTAAAAAGTCAATAGACTTTGAACCCAAGGCTAGCACTTGACAATGGTATCAAGTCCTAGGGCCCTTTAATCTCCTACTGAGTGTTAAACTAGTCTCTCAACTTTTTCCTAATACCTCCACCACTCTTAAACACCTATAACCTGTATTGTTTCCACAGGGACCTTGGCAGTCAGTGGGTATACTCAGGCTTGGAAATATGAATCTAAATCAACAAAACAGCTCCACATCAAGTAATCAGAAGGCCTCAGGCAATTAATAACTGTTCCTTGTATAGTGTTCTGATTCTTGCATTCCTATCCATCAGGTAGGGATTATAATATCTACCTTACAAGGAGATTGTGGACTAAGTGATGGTTTGTAAATAGTGCATCATTATTGAAAAATGAGAAGGTGCAGTATTCTATTTCTTCTAGGTGTTTATTTAAGGCTGCTGAGCTGTGGTTGGAGAACTGGTCTAGCCTCACCTAGAAGCTCCATCCATCCATCCATCCATCCATCCATCCATCCATCCATCCATCCTGGGGAATCAAACTCAGGCACTGTGTGTGCTAGGCAAGCATCTACCATTAAACCACATACTCAGCCCTGGATTCTTTGAGACAGCATCCCACTATGTAGCCTAGGCTAGCTTTGAACTCAGAATCCTCCTGCTTCTGTCTATTTCCTAAGTTCTGGGACAGTGATTGTAAGCCACCATACATTATTTCCTGTATTTCTTCAAATACTTTGTTTTTGTGGGGATTTTAAAAAACATTATATGTTTTTCCAGTGCTAGTGAATTATTGGTTTCAAAACTTTTAGACAATGTTTTCCAATAGTCTACTTTATGACACCCACAGCATTTTTTGAAACATTTAATGGGCAAAATAACACACAGGAATAAATGTTTTTAGGGAATAGAACACTTCTTTCTAAGTCTCTCTCTCTCTCTTTTTGATTTATAAGTTCATAATATCTTGGTTCCTGGTAACTTAAAGTCACAAAGAAAATGGTTTTCATTTTGACAGTCTGCTCAAAGTCCATTGAGCTGACTTAGTCCCCCAGA
Source organism: Mus musculus (assembly GCF_000001635.26). Classification (NCBI taxonomy): domain Eukaryota; kingdom Metazoa; phylum Chordata; class Mammalia; order Rodentia; family Muridae; genus Mus; species Mus musculus. The sequence continues at coordinate 86,998,027 of NC_000070.6, forward strand.
CATACAGATTCACTGCCCTTCCCCCATTAGAAGGTAAGTTCCACCGCAGGTAAAGACACTTGCCACCAAGTCTGTAACCTGAGTTAGATATCCAGGACCCACACGGTGAAAGGAGAGGAGCAATTTGGTAATTCTACCTGCCCCTCCTCCCCCCACTAATAAATGTTAATTAAAAACTTTAAAAAAGAAAGAAAGGAATCTACATGCAAGCAACATCCTTATTGAAGATAATACTGTGTGAATATATTAGTTATAAAAATTGCTGTTTGAGTTGCTGACTTGATTTTCTGAAAAAAAATGAGGGCCTCATGAGATTTGCTCAGTGAGCAAAGACACTGGCCCCCAAGCCTGGAGACCTGATGCCAGAGCCTACATGGTGGCAGGAGAGAAATGACTCTGCACGTTGTCCTCTGACACTCACATGTGTGCTGTGGCATGTGTGTGCTCCTCTCTGCCCAAATACATAAAACAAGTGGAAATAAAGTTAAACACATTCTATCCAATTTGGGATCAGGGCAGAATTTCTAGCCACTTCTGATGTAATTCTAAACAGACCTGTACCGAATTGTAATGTGTATTTGTGTGATGTGCTGTTCTCAGGCAATTAATGATCAACTCTGAAGATGCCGTCTCCTATAGCATCAAATATTCTTCTAAGAGGTCATTCTTTATGCAACAACAAACAAGCACCCCCTTCAGAAGCGTGGGAATGAATGAGCTTTCACCTTTAGCAAATAATAAAAATACATACACATCCAAGACCTGTTTTAAAATAAACTTCTTTATGATTTTACCACCAGCAAATGCTTGACTTGTGTTTTTGCTTTAGAGGGTGATATATCTGGGGTTGTTGTGTAAAAATATTTCTTGGAGAAGGAGAGCTTTACGAAGAAACAGGTTAAGAAGCTGTGTGCTGTGGGCTCTAAGGGCCAGCTAGCTGTATGAAGGAGCCACTCACGCTGGTGATTTCCCTGGAAAACAGGCATGTCCAGTTTGCACATAATGGTCCTCTTCTCTTTGACTAAATGATTAAATTAACCTTAAGTAAGTTGCAATTGATTTAAACATTCTTAATGATTTTAATTCTTAGAGGGAATGCTGCTGCAGCAACCATTTAGCATCACATGATTTATGTTTGGAGTTTGAGTGCCATTTCCAACAGAAGAGCACAAGACAAAGAGAAGCATGGTGGCTGGTCAAGAACACAGGTGTGCACCCTACAGCCCAGGATACCTTTCAAGTCTCAGGTGAGGTTAGCCTCAATTTCCCGATTCTTCTTCTTTAACCTTTCAAGCACTAGGATTCTAAACATGTGCTGCCATGCCTGGCTGCCTGGGCACTTTTCTTAGCAGTTTTGAACTCAATCCCTTTATCTGCAGGTTGCAGATGATGAGCCATCCCTCTCAAATCTACCCACAGGATTAAAAACAAGAGTAAAAAGACAAAGGGCATGGACTGCCCAGCATGGAGCCAATCCCCAAGAAGTAATGGTCCCTACTCTCAGCTTTGAGAATGGAAGTTTGAAAGCCCTCATCCATGTTTCCAAGCAGTAATTCTGCCATGATGTCTTGGGAATCAGCATTGTGACTGGTACTGAGTTAAAATGACAAGAATGGCGTACATCATTATGTACGTCTCTCTCTCTCTCTCTCTCTCTCTCAACTGAAGCTCAAGGAAGAGCATTTTGTCTTTGGGATCTTTCTTTTTTTTTCATTGAAAGATTTTTTTTTTAGTTAGGTATTTTCTTCATTTACATTTCCAATGCTATCCCAAAAGTACCCCATACCCTCCCCCACTCCCCTACCCACCCACTCCCACTTCTTGGCCTTGGCGTTCCCCTGTACTGGGGCATATAAAGTTTGCAAGACCAATGGCCTCTTTTCCCAATGATGGCTGACTAGGCCATCTTCTGATACATAAGCAACTAGAGACACGAGCTCTGGGGGTACTGGTTAGTTCATATCATTGTTCCACCTACAGGGTTGCAGACCCCTTTAGCTCCTTGGGTACTTTCTCTATCTCCTCCATTGGGGGCCCTGTGCTCCATCCTATAGATGACTGTGAGCATCCACTTCTGTATTTGCTAGGCCCTGGTATAGCCTCACAAGAGACAGCTATATCTGGGTCCTTTCAGCAAAATCTTGCCAGTGTATGCAATGGTGTCAGCGTTTGGAGGCTGATTATGGGATGGATCCCTGGGTATGGCAGTCTCTAGATGGTCCATCCTCTTGTCTCAGCTCCAAACTTTGTCTCTGTAACTCCTTCCATGGGTGTTTTGTTCCTTTGGGACCTTTCTTGATAGCCATTGTTAAAAGGCTGGTGAGGGAGCTGATGAGATGGCTCAGTGAGTAAGAATATTAGCTGTTCTTCTAGAGGTTCTAAGTTCAATTCCCAGTCACCACATGGTGGCTCACAGCCATCTGTAAAGCGATCTGATGTCCTCTTCTGGCATGTACATGTAAATAATAAATACATAAATAATTAAAAGGCTGGTGAGGGTTGAGGAGGTAGCTCAGTGGGCAAGAACAGTTACTGCACGAGTCTCAGGACCTAGGTTCAGATCCAAGGTATCTGTGTGAAAAGGCCTGTCACCCCAGCATGGGGGCTTGGGGTGGAGACAGGTAGAACACCGGGGCTTGCTTCCTGCCAGCCTAGCTGAAAGGTTTAGTGGAGAGACACTGTCTCCAGGTCATATAAGGTAGGGAATAATAAAGGACAACACAGAGGACTTCCTATGACTACCACATGGACTTACATATGTGCACACATGCATATAATGCACACAATACACAGAGACCTATCTATCTATCTATCTATCTATCTATCTATCTATCTATCTATCTATCTATCATCTATCTATCATCTATCTATAGAGAGTTAGATGGGTAGAGAGACAGAGAGAGACAGGGAGAGGGAGAGGGAGACGGAGAGGAAGAGGGAGAACACGTGTGAGCGCTGGAGACAGCTATGCTGAGCTGTTTGCTCAAGACAAAATAAAGAGACTAAGGTAGATGAGATTTTAACTTTCTTCAGCCAGGCCTTAGGTGAGAGCGAGATGCAGCCAGGTTTGCCTTCCTCCACAGAGCTGTCTAACAACAGCTCTGCTGATTTGATTTCTGACCACAGAGATAAGCCAGGAGAATAAGAAAGTCCTTTCCTGAAATATACTTTGTCTGTACTACACTCAACATTATAACTGTTTCAAAAAATCGAACACACTGATTAACCTCTCGACAACCAAGACTAGAGACAAACAAGGCAGATGGGTGGCGTGCAGTCTTACCTGGTGTGCCCACCACACCATCAGGTATGAGAAAACTGCAATCCAGGTGATGGAGCCGAAGAATGTGATAGGGAAGAACTTCCTGGAAGCCTGCAAGCCAAGCAGAGAGGAGAGTGTCAGCGTTGCCTCAGTGGTACCCTTTGTGGCTCCACCATGGCCCAAAGCCAAAGCCATCTTTGCTATTGCCTTGATTTCTCCCATATTCCTACCTCCTGGCAGGATTACCAATCAGAGGATGCTACCTTCCCCTAATCAGGAAATTAAAATTAGTGGAAGCTGAATGGCTGTAGAACTCAGAAAGATATCTTCCTCTCTCCCTTCCTCCTCCTCCTCTCCTCACTTCTCTCTGAGACAGGTCTCATACCCTAGGCTAGCCTATACAGCCCAGAATTCACTATGTAGCTCAGATTGACCTCAGATCCTAATTTCCTACCTCAGCCTTTAAAGTGTTGTGACATGTGCCACTGTATTAGGCTCCGGAAGCCACTTGAGAGAATGTCAGTTCATGCCTGTAGTCAGATGCCCAATGCCATCTGCCCCTGCCCTTTATAAGGTCTGGATTCTCTGTCATTTCTTCTGTTAAACATCTTGCATCCTCCTTCTATCTCTCCCCCTCTCCTTTTTTTTTTTTTTTTTTTTTTTTTAGTTTGATCCCAAGTACTCCAGAACCAGGCCATCAGAATCTGGCAAACCATGTGTCACAATAATCTACATGCCAAACCCTGTATGTGACTGATTATATGGAACAAAAAAAATGGGAAGGATTAGGAAGGTTGAAAATAAATGAATTCGTCTTAGAGTCCCATGAATTATCAGGAAAGCCATCTCCACAGATAGATGGTGATGGCTAGTTTCTGGGCACAGACCTCACACATCAGTTGGAGTGGACAGAGGTGGAGCTGCCCAGTCAGAGCAATTGCTAACGGGGAGGGGCAGGCCAGGCACATTCTCGGGAATGTGTTTCCTCCTGTGTGCCACTTTGATCTATACTACAAGTCCCATTCCTGTGACACTGGACTTTGCATCATTTTGGGCTTGTACAGTGTGAGAACACTCAGAGTTCCTTCCCTCAGAACATCACTCAAAAATCAAGGCACTCAGAAATTTAGTCTTTCAGGACTAACAGGATAGCCTGGTGGGTAAAGGTACCTGCTGATAAGACACACACAACCTGTGTTCTCTTCTTAGAACCCATGGGGTGAAAGGAGAGAACCAACTCCCGCCAGTAGTTTCTGAGCACATGGACTAAAGAATGAACAAACAAATACATAATAGATGCAATATTTCTGACTTCCTCCCATTCCCAGGCAATGGTGCTTTGTGCTGAACTAGTTTCTGCTGATTCCCTTGATGGGAAACATGAGCCATGCTTAGTTAGACAACAGAATGCTGTTTGAGAGTCTACCACCCCTTCTTGCCAATGCTTTTGATTTCAGAGCTTTCTTTGCTGAGAAAAACACACATCATGCTTTGATAATGTCATCCAGGTTAGGGCAGGGGCGCCTGCAGTTCATGTAAACAGGGGAAGCCTCAGTTGTCTGAAGAGCTGCCATGGAATTTGAAGGTTTGTTGGAAGAAAAAAATAAACTCCTGTGTGAAAATCTTTTAAGTTTGAAGCACAGTGATGGTTTATGGTTCTAGACAAGGCTTGCACTCTCTGTTAATTTCAAGCTTTGAGTAAGTCTTTTTTATTATCATATTAGTCACATATGCCTTAGACTTTACAAGAATCTTTTGTCTCTTTCAATGGCTGTTGCTTTTCAGAGGAGCATTCTCTGGGGTGACTGTAAGACCAAATGGGCATGCTCAATTGGGAGAGGGCATCATGATGTTGAGCAAGCCAAACATCAATCACCCTTAAGTGCTTCCCTACGCTCATTCTCCTTCTTGGATTTCTTTCTTTTTCTTTCTTTCTTTCTTTCTTTCTTTCTTTCTTTCTTTCTTTCTTTCTTTCTTTCTTTCTTTCTTTCTTTCTCTCTCTCTCTCTCTCTCCCTCCCTCCCTCCCTCCCTCCCTCCCTCCCTCCCTCCCTCCCTCCCTCCCTCCCTCTCTCTCTCTCTCTCTCTCTCTCTTTCTTTCTTTCTTTCTTTCTTTCTTTCTTTCTTTCTTTCTTTCTTTCTAGGAAGGGTTTCTCTGTGTAGCCTTGGCTGTCCTGGAACTCACTCTGTAGACCAGACTGGCCTTGAACTCAGAAATCTGCCTGCCTCTGCCTCCCAAGTGCTGGGATTAAAGGCATGCGCCACCACTGGCCGGCACTCCTCCTTCTTAGAAAAGTGTTTTCAATAAGGGCTCTGGTCTCTCCTAGAGCCCTGGGTACTTCAGTGGGTGTTGGGGAGACACCTCTTCCTCCCTTAGCCTCCCCAAAGTTGAGCCTACACCTTCCATTCCCAAAGCAGATTTCTTGAAGGCTGGGAATTGGATTCCTGAGGTAAGGAATCCACCACCTACACCAAAGAAGACACCAAGCTAGCCCAGCCAGGACACTGAATTGACTGGACTTGCCAGCCTTTTCCTTCTGATTGCTAGTTATTGTTTCGGGATGCAGGTTTCAGTCTTCCAGGGCCATGCTCTGTCGTAGGCAGAGACGGGCAATGATTGCCACATAAGGCTACCCCTGACTCCAGTAGGAACTAGATCAGCATTCTGCATGTGTCATGAGAATCACACATAAGGATTCTGCATGTGCCATGAGAATCACACATAAGGATTCTGCATGTGTCATGAGAATCACACATAAGGACAGAGAACTATTATCTACTTTATGCTGAGCCATCCATACCTTGCGCCCTCGAGCCTCCTCACAGGCTGATCTGTTTCCAGCTTTGTGTGTTTATTAAGTGTATACTTTTCTTTATTTCTCATTTAATACATTTGAAAATGTCCCTATTTGCATGTCTGTTCATTGAGATGACCTTGTCAGTCAGAATCATAATACTAAGATTCCCTTATAACACTGGACTGTAGAACATTCCCAGCCAAATGGACAAAGCCAGGGGTGACATTAGGGATGTAAAGGAACCAAATGGAAACCAATCCTTCAGTGAAAACCTGCCCAATTCAATATTTGATACTTACGATTCTTAATCAGTATATCAATTAATAATTAATAGGCATCAAAAATCACCAAATGTTGAATTAGAGGCTTATTAAAAAAGAGGCTTATTCAATATTCTTAGGTGAATTTCAGGGTCCTCATCACTCACTAGGAGCAGGTGAAGATTTGGTGCCTACTTTCTATACAGATCTTCAATTAGAGATGAAATTCAGGTCAGCTGACTACACAGTATGTGTGCCTCACACTTCCTGAAGAAAACAGGACCAACAACTGCTCAAAATACACACAGCCACAGGCAGTACAAGTATCATCATCATCATCATCACCATGATGCCAGGATCTATTCCCAACGTCAGAAAATTAAAAAAAGCATCCAGGAAACAGAGGCCAGTGCTCCAGCTGTTTGGCCATCTGCCTCCCCAGCCTTCCTATATTGTTCTTGCTTCGGAAGTTGCAACCCTTCATGCCCCAGCAGCTTGGCTAATTGTTTCTCTGTCAAACTGCCTTGCCATGCCCAGTCTCACAACCCACGAAATCACTTCTCTCATTTCGGTCTGGACCGTTCTCCTCATTTAGACTCCACAGTTTCATTCTGGATATCACTGCCCTGGAGCATCTGTACAGGTATCAGGTTACCACTCCCATTGGAAGAGAGAAAATAGCCCTAAAAACCGAGGTCTAACACATTAGGTGAGAGTCAGGAATGGTGCCTCAATTTGACATCTGCTAGAATAGGCTTTGTACCAATTAGCAAGTGAGCAAATTGTGTCCATGTGCTGTCCATTTCGTTTCCAATGTAATGGTTAGGTACCTAATTGACAGCTAATGTTCCCATTAGACACTTTTAGTAGAGCAGTGTGATGTTGGTTTGAAAAATGTCACTGGACAATAGCTGGTTGAGCAAACAGGCCACGTCCTTGCCATTCTAAATTTAATAGTCACCAGGCATCTACTTTGTGCCATGTCCTGAAGAATATACTTTGGGTGGAAGGGATGGGGTGTTGCTCTGTAGCCCAGAATGTTTTCAAATTTATAACTGTCTTGCTTTGGTCTTCTGAGTAGTAGGTCACAGGAACTTACCGTTAAGTCTGGCCTGAAGCATACATTTTTAAAACACTCATGTATTTATTTACCTGTTCATTCATTTATTTAGTGTTTGTGTTTGTGTGTGTGTGTGTGGTGTGAAGGTATGAGAAAAACTCGTGGGAGACTGTTATCTCTTTCTACCATGTGGGTCCTGGGAATCAAATTTAGGCCAGAAGGCTTGGTAGTAACTGCCATCACCTGCTGAGCCATCTTGTTGGCTCTGGAAGTATACATTTAAGAAAATTTCCCACAACAATCCTACTAAGATGAAAACATGGCCACCCTGGTTAAGATAGTGGAGGTTGAAATCTCTGCTCCTAACTGCACAGGAATTTTTCACTTAGGAAAAAAAAATATAACCTCTTTAAGGTTTGGTTTCTTCACTTGCAAAATGCAAGCCTAAAACAGTACAAATCTAAATGTTCTGAAGATTTATGTACACAAAAGGTTGAGCAGAGCACACGAGGACATAAAAAGTGCCCAGGTAATAATTACAGTTGTGTCTGTAGACTATTGTCTTTAGTGCAGTTTTTGAGCAATGAGGAGGCTGATCCCTGGGATGGTACTGTGGATGCCTGGTAAGATGGAGCCATGGCTTCCCTCTTAGTAGCTGACCGTGGCTGAACAAACCACTAAACTCCCTGGGTCTCCATCACTTCATTCTTGCTGCATCATGTTTGGCTCCTACTAGACAATCAATAAAAACCTGGTGAATGAATAGATGACGGAACCTACAGACCTCTAGCTGGGCACTCAGCATCCTTCCTGGCTCGCATGGATCATGTCTGCCTGTCTCAAGAGCTATGCTCCTCTTTTGTATGAACATCCATCTCAGGACACAGGAGAACATAACATTGGGTGTTTTATTGTTTATTGTTTTCAGTTTCCCTCAAAGTTATGTTTCTCATCAAGAATTACACTTTAGCCCTTTCACTATTTAAACAAAGTTGTTAATTTAAGAAGACTGTAACTGTGAGACTCCTGCTTAGTGTCTGAGCAGAAAGTATGCAATATTCAATAAACATAGGCATAAAATTTGCATAGAAATGATGTGGGAATAAAAACAAGTGGGAGTAATATTTATTCTGAAATTAGAGCTATCCAATCATGCTTTCTCTGTAATTATTGGCAAGCTTTGGGATTTTCATCCCCATTAGGAATTTAAAAAACTACATAAGAAACAGAGATTGTAGGCTCTAAAGAGGAGCGAATATTTGTTAATTTTCCCATTCTTTTCCTTCTCCCTTGATTACTTCCTGTGGCCTTTGTGGACATACGTGAGGTCTGTGGCAGGACTAAAACAAAGACACCTCCCCCCGCAACCCCAGCTGCCAGTACATTACTTCATCTGGTGGTTTGAATATGCTTGGCCCAGGGAGTGGCACTATTAGGAGGTATGGCCTTTTTGGAGGACGTGTGTCACTGTGGGAGAGGCTTTGAGGCCCTACACCCAGCTGCCTGGAAGATAATCTCCTTCTGGCTGACTATGGCTAAAGATGTAGAACACTCAGCTCCTCCAACACCATAACTGCCTGCACGCCGCCATGCTTCTTGCCATGATGCTAATGGACTCAACCTCTGAAAGCATAAGCAAGCCCCAATTAAATGTCCTTTATAAGAGTTGCCTTGGTCATGGTGTCTCCTCATAGCAATGGAGATCTAATGTAAGACACTGCCTTTCCCATCAATAGGTGATCTCTATCTTCTCTGAGGTCTGGGCTGGCTTTATACTAGCTTTAATCAACAAAATGTGCTGGTAATGATGGAGTCAAATTCCAAACTAGATCTCAGGAGGATTTTTGGAGTTTTCATTCTTATAGTTCTTGGTCCTTTTCTATCCTGTGACTAAGTCCAGACCTGACTACTTAAAGATTAGAGACCTTGCTGAATACAAGCTGTTTCATCTGAGAGGTTCCTCTCCTATGGCAACCTGCTCCCAGGAGAACTGCCCAACCGAGCCAAGTGTAAACTTCTCATCTTCAGAACCGTAGGCTGAAGTATTCTCGTTTTAAGCTGAGTTTGAGGTGGTATGTTTCAGAGCAAAAAGAAAATTGACATAAAAAACAATCTAATAAAAGTCCCCTGTAATAAACATGACCAGGAAACATCTTAACGGGTCATGTATCTATGGGCAAGGTTTATTTCATTTGGCCTCTTGTATGCACAAGGAGGTCCACATAGTTTGTCTCCCAACCAGTGTGCTCTCAGAGTAAACTGAGACTATTGCAGACAAGCTGGGGCATACAGTTTCTTTCTGCAATATTGTATTGAGGCTGATCTCTTTATTTTTGCTTTTGTCTATCACAGGTTGCCAAGGCTGGTGGGGAATCTAAGCATCTTAGTCAGGGTTTCAATTCCTGCACAAACATCATGACCAAGAAGCAAGTTGGGGAGGAAAGGGTTTATTCAGCTTACACTTCCATACTGCTGTTCATTACCAAGGAAGTCAGGACTGGAACTCAAGCAGGTCAGGAAGCAGGAGCTGATGCAGAGCCATGGAGGGATGTTCTTTATTGGCTTGCTTCCCCTGGCTTGCTCAGCCTGCTCTCTTATAGAACCAAGACTACCAGCCCAGAGATGGCACCACCCACAAGGGGACCTCCCGCCTTGATCACTAAATAAGAAAATGCCTTACAGGTAGATCTCATGGAGGCATTTCCCCAACTGAAGCTCCTTTCTCTGTGATAACTCCAGCCTGTGTCAAGTTGACACAAAACTAGCCAGTACAGCATCTTAGGAACCTTTATTAATAGCTGACAAAAAATGGGGTCTGGAGAAATGCATTTCTCGAGGTTGCTCCTATAAGATAGGAGAGGGGTTACAAACTACCACAGTCAGGGCAGTGGAGTGAACTCAACTTGGAGTGGGGAGCTGAGGCTCTAGTCTCCTTTGGCCGTTGCTATGAAATCTTGCTTTGAGTTCTATGTAAGTTTTTCACTTCTGGTCATCATCACTATGATGAGACACTCTGACTAAAAGTAACTTGAGGAGGAAAGGATTTATTTGGCTTCGACTTCCACATTACTGTTGATTATTAAAGGAAGTCAGGACAGAAACTCGAACAAGGCAGGAATCTGGAGGCAGGAGCTAACACAGAGGCTGTGGAGCAATACTGCTTACTGGCTTGCTCACCACGGCTCGCTCAGCCTGCTTTTTCGTAGAACTCAGGACCACCAGCCCAGGGATGGCAGCTCCAAAACAGACTGGGCCCTCCTCCATCAATCACTGATTAAGAAAATGCCCTACAGATTTTCCTATAGCTCCATTTATGAAAGCATTTTCTCATCTGAGTTCTGTCCTCTTAGACAGCTTTAGCTTGTATCGAGTTGACATAAAACTATCCAGCAAAGCAAGCATACCTTGGCTTAGTTATTAAACTATGAATTTTGTGTTATTATGCTCTTTAAGGGCCTCTGTGGTCCTTAGTGCTGAATATTTGCTGAGGAAATCTGAACATAACTAAACATTTCCTTAGTAGTCTCATTTCTGCTTGGAACAGCACACCAAACCCAGAAAAGGACAGAGAACTAACTGTCCATTTCATATTGTAGCTGATGCTTGGGGTGGCTAATCTTCATTGTTTTGACAGGATTTGGAATCACATAGGAGAGATACCTCTGGGTCTGTCTTTGAGGGCACATCCAAGGAGGTGTAACTAAGAAGAGGAGGCTCACCCTACATGTGGGTGACAGCATCCTTCGGCGACCCCAGGCGGGGCAACAGAAGGAAATCAGTGGGCACTAGTATTCACAGCTCTCTGCTCCTGACTGTGGGTGTCACGTGACCAGCTGCCTCATGCCAATCAGTCATGCTTTCCAGACCTGATGGAATTTATCTTTTTAAAACCACAAGCCAAAATCCAGCCTTCTTTCCTTAGGCTGTTTCTGCCAGGTAGCCAGTCACAGCAGTTAGAAGAGGGACAGAGAAAGCTCCATCAGTCCTCGAGGGCAGACTGCATGGCGAAATGTGATATGGTCAAGAGGCTACTTGGCTAATGAGAGCCAACTGTTGCTTTGCTCTGTGCCCTTGGGCAGAGCATCTTGGGAGCAGAAGTGCACGGTAGGGCTGATCTTCACTTCAAGTGGGCAAGGGGCAGAGAGGAAATGCTGGGACTCTGGTAGCCTTCTCCTCTCCCTTTTATTCCATCTACCCCCGTGACAGGTCTGTCCCCTTCCATAATCCTCCCTGAAACACCTTTGAAGTCCTACCTAGGGGTGTTCCTCACAAGTCTTCTAGGTGATTCTCAGTCCAGTCCAGTTCACAGTGAGGATTGACTATCACCTTTCACAGCTCAATCGTGACAAGTCTGACTGAGGAGAAGACGGAAGCACATGGGACTCTTCACCACGCAGCCTGCCCTCAAAGGCTGGTGAGCACGGCTATGGCAGGCCTTGCCCTTCTCTCCCATTCCCTCTGCCTTGCTAAAACCCACTAGATTATATTCCTAAGCTGGCCTCCAAGGTCTATTTCCTTATTTGACTACTTCCTCCTCCTGAGGCTGACTACCAAGGTCCAGCTATCAAAATACTGAAGTCCAGCAATCAAAAGCCTCCTAACCTACAGGACCAATTAAAATTAAACACCTCTTCCTAACATAGGGTTTCCCCTTGTAACTTTATAAACTGCAATTTTTCTATGGGCCAGTTTGTTTCTTCTCTAGCCAGAGTCCTTTGCCCATTCCCCTCTGGGATAAATATCCCTACACCTTCTCCCTTGTTCCTTTCCGCTTCTTCCTCTTCCCCCCCCCCCCCCCCCCGTTTGTTTTTCAAGACAGGGTTTTCTGTATAGCCCTGGCTGTCCTGGAACTCACTTTGTAGACCAGGCTGGCCTCGAACTCAGAAATCTGCCTGCCTCTGCCTCCCGAGTGCTGGGATTAAAGGTGTGCGCCACCAAGCCCAGCCTGGTCTTTGTCTCTTATTCCCTGCTCTTTGTCCTTTTGGGGAAAATAAATCTCCTTTGTCCTGGCTGAGAACTTGGTCTTGGGGATCCTGTGCTGATATTTTTTCTTTCACCAATAATACATGTATATCCTATTATAGATGTTTCTGGAGATCCCACGAGGTGGTCTGTTGAAAATATCAGTGCAGAATCTGATACATGATAGGTGCATGCTTCTGTCATGTGTGTGTTGATGCCCATGCCCTATTAATCTCATTAGTGTTTCCACTTCCACTAATAGTTCAGGATCCGAGTTTGCCAGCCCTGGGAAAGAATGTTCCTTCACTTAGTCTACACTCGGATTGCATTTTGCTAATGGTATGTATGGCATTCACAGCCTTGACATCTGACAATCTTAAATAATAATATTGGTTATAGTGATGGCAGTACAATGGTAGGAGGAATATCATACATGTAGGCATTTGCAATTCTTTAAATCCAATGTTTTAAATCCAATATATAGCCAAAAGAAAATTTAAGAAAATACAGAACTGCTTTCCTGCTTGGACCTTTGAGTTGTATTCCTTAAGAGAAAATCACTATGGTGGGTTCCAGTATTTTGACATTTTTCTCATTGAGAGATTCATATAGCATGTGACACTGGTATATATTACAGGTCAACGTTTTTTATGATTTAATTTTTGAAAATTGTGTATATGTGTATGTGTCTATGTCTGGGTTTGGACAAACCTGCCTGCAGGTTCCCTCAGCATCCGGAAGATGGCATCCCCAGAGCTGGAGTTACAAGTGGCTGTGAGCCACTTATTGTGGTTTCTGAGAACTGAACTTAGGTCCTCTGCAAAAGCAGCATGTGTGTTTAACCACTGGGTCATTTTTCTTGCCTCTAGGTGAACGCTACCACTTTTCTCTCCCTTTGTAAAATGTTACGCTCTCTCTACATATTCCTGGTGGTCCTGGAACTCACTTTGTAGATCAGGCTGGCCTTGAACCCACAGAGATCTGCCTGGGGTAGAGATGAACCATATCCAGTGTACCCACTCCAATTCCTGTCCCACAGGATCCATGAACAGAATAAAATGGTGGTTTCACATGTTTGGTTTCTGGGGTGGTTCACATTTTTTAGTCACTGAACAATCGCTGTGATTGAAGTTTCAGGCATGCCTGACATGCATGAAGTTACATGCATGTCACCTCACCTTTCTCTTTAAACACAACTGGAAATAGACTATGGTGGCTACCATGCTTTTACACTGGAGCTGTTTCTACAGGGGTTCACTCACAGGTTTTCGGACGTCAGGTAAGGTGATCCAGAGAGGGAACACAATGGGAAAAACGATTAGGAAGGTGGCTTGCTTGCGGGTGTTGGTCGGCCAGGACAAGCTGAGGGGCTGGTCATCTTCTTCCTCGGCAGTCTCTGTGGCCTTCTGTAGAACAAGAGGATAGATATAAACAGACAGGCAGGCAAGGGCCACAACGGCAAGACTGCAGAGCAAGCGAGGGTCGTCTTGAGTCCCACCCAAGCTTTCTTAAGCCACCTCAGCTGCCTTCATGGGCTTTCTTTTGTAAGAGCACCCCATCTGTCACAGCCTGAGGCTCAGGAACAAGCAGCTCTCCACCCCTCCAGAGCACTCTGGAAGTTTCTTTTCATTCCTTGGGGATATCTTATGGTCTCTCATGTTTATCAACTGATTATTTAGCACCAACCATAGTTAATACTCATGACTTTTTTTTTTTTGATCCAATTGTGTCTCTTATTCAACTGTAAAAACAATGGGCTTCTTTATGATATTTGAATATAATGTGCCTTGATATGATTCACCTCATCCTTTCAAAATCTCCCTTCATGACTATTTTATGATTAACAATATCTGCTGATCTATTGACCTGTGACCCCATCTCCTTTTCCCTAGGGCTGTGATTCAGACACCTTGGAAGGAAGAACACATGTTTTAAAAAAAAAGAAAAAAGAGAATCTCTTGCTGCCCCGTTCCTTTCCCCTGCTCTCTTTCTCTCCAACTCACCAGGCACACAGAACTCATTTCAGAAACTGTTCAGTGATAATCTGGAGAAGTCCTAGCCACTTCTCTCCCACCCAAGAATAAGCTCAGCACATCTGCATGGGTGTTCCTAACTTGCTTAATCAACGGGGTTCTAAATTCTAAACCATTTCATTCGTCATTAAAGGCATATTATCCAAACACATGCCTCAGGACTCAGAGAAACAGGGCTGAAGCATACCATGGGATCAACCCTGCCTGACATTTCAGTCTCTGATGTGGCAGCCTGCTCCCAGTGTTTTGGTGGCTTCTATTGCAGTCAGCTGCTCTCAAGCCCCAGGGGCAGAATAGACAAAAGGTGGATTTACCCAGCAGGATGACCATTGGTCCCTGAGATGTGGCCACAGTGTCACCAGTGCTGACACCATCCATTGCTGTTGACCTGCTTGTTTAGAAAAGACAGAGCAGCAGCGGGACAGAGCACCAGATCTAAAAATATCAATAAGTGCTCTTGCAGTGACGTTTCCTTTAGATAGCACAGAGAGCATCGTCAGGCTTTTTCGAATGTTTTAAGCACCTGGGCTGAACTCCTTCAGTGTCTGTGTTCCTAAAGAAGGGCAGGTGGAAAAGGTTTGGGTCAGATGGCTTAAGGGACAAAGTACTTAACTAGAGGCCATGGCTGGGTATGTATGGATCCACAGCAATATTACTGCTAATTTATTTACTGGTGCACATTAGGGATGGACAAAAGAGCTTTAAAAAAAAATCAAGAGATTGGAAGTCATACTGGAAAAGACTAAAAACAACAGGTTTGTGGCAGTGGGTAAGAATTCACAAAGTACAAATAAGAGAGAATTGTGGGGATTAGGTAAAGAAGCTGACAATGTATTTTGATTACCTAACCCTTCATCAAACACATACAGCAACCTTCTTCAACCCATTTGTTAATGTGATGCAGAAGCCATTCTGTCCACCACTGTCTTTACTTCTTCTGGAAGCTCTGTCCCTGATCTTAGCCACCTCATCATCCTCGGAGGAGAGGTGACCCACAGAGACAAACATCCCCTATGTGCTTACACACCTACGGTACCATCTGGGTACAAGAATCTGTGTGTCATGGGGCAGTTGGGGGCCTATTACATTTTCTTCCAATGAGGTCTTCATGTAACCAAATGAATGACTTTCCCATCCATGACCTGGTAGTAGGCACCAAGAAGTAGGCATGGGGAGTTGAGGTACTATGCTAGCCTTCATGAGCACTGCACCTCATGCCATGCACATACAGGGTTAAACCGAACAGAGGATTGGCTTCTCTGATGATGAATCAGCTCATCTGATGGATTCGTCAAGCTCTTTCTTCTGGGGTAGCCTCTCCTCCCCATTCTGACCTCACCTCCATCTACAACTTAACAACTTATTTCTAAACTCCAAGCTATCCTTTTTGAGAGAAAAAAAACCCAAAAAACCAAAAGCAACGCTTTATGACTCATATCATTTTAATGACACCAACAGATGGTGACATTTCATCAATAACCTTCTGCTTGTAACCTACGGATTAGCTCTTTTCTCCATCTGCCAAAGTCACCAGGCAGGCAGCGCCACTAGCAAATAGCAGAAAATAATTGTCTGTTTGGATGCTTAAGCTCTAAACACACCAGTGTCCAGTGCAAACAGTTAGCTATGTGGTATGGGGGTCCAAGGGTGGCATTTAAGGAGGCTGTTGCTAGGGCAGGAATGGAGTAGAAGAAGAGTCTGTGCCTGAGGCTAGGCCAATGGGAATTTCTACTCTTCATGGGGTGGGAGTGGGGGGCAATTCCTGCTGCAGGGATGTGACGGAGCCTAGGACCCTGGGATGGATGAGAGAGGGTCCTCAGGAGCAAGCTGTCAGAACACTTCAGAAGAACTTTTTGTCTTCTTGCCAGGGAAATCTCACTCCTGCTCAAGGGGCAACAGCTTGCAAGCTGGTTAGAGACATGGCAGAAGAACACACTGTTCCAAGTTCAGGGCCTATTTTGTCTTTGCCTGAGCAAGAGATGCAATGTTCGAATTAGGCTTGTCTCCAAGCAAGAGGCCATTGAGGTCAGGGCAACGAGCTTCAACTTTTACTAGACTTGTGTGTGGCATGCTAGCTTTGACCTTGTGATGAGCCACGCTTGCCTCCTAAAGTGTCTGAAGAAAGCCTCTAGAAAACAAGGCAAGGAGAGCAGGTTATGCCAGAAAGAATCCAAGGGATTTTTGATATAAAGGCTCAACATGGTTTGCTGTCTGCTGGGGTCCTGTACAAGCCGTATGGTTACACAAAACTAGACTAGTGACTAACTCTTTAGGACCTTGCAATTTCTGATATAAGAGAACCTTAGAGGAAAACACATTACTTAGCAGAGGGTGGGGGTGGGTTTTTAACTATAATCCTAGTACTCCTGAAAGCTGAGGCAGGAGGATTCCAGTCTTCAAGGACAGTCTGGGCTATATGGTGAGTGGCAGGTTTGCCTAGGATGTATAGAGAAATGCTTAACACACACACACACACACACACACACAGAGAGAGAGAGAGAGAGAGAGAGAGAGAGAGAGAGAGAGAGAGAGAGAGAGAGAGAGAGAGAGAAAGAGAGAGAGGGGGGGGGGGAGAACTTTAACTAGCTTCCCGAGTGATAGGTGGGGCATTGGCCCTCAGGTCTAATAGGATGGGGAGAGCAGGCAACAGAGTCAGAACTTGCAAACTCCAGTTCCCAGAGTTCTCAAGCAGCCTCTCCTTTTATGTATAAAGCCAATTATGAATTATGAAAATCTGGGCTCCTGCCTAGGAGAGGCAAAACCAGATGATCCCAAGGCACCTACTGTTGGCTACATGCAGGACTTGTGGCATCCATTTAGCGTCTTTGCATGTACGCTGTAGGGATTCGCCAGGCCAGAGGTTACCTCTGAAGCCTGAACACTATTTCTTGGAAGCAACTCAGTATATCATTTATGTTTGCTTGTGAAAGGTGGCTACCAGATTCTAGAGTGAAGGTAACTCACTCTAAGGCAATCTCTTCTTTGCGGGAATTAAAATGAAAACAAAGCAAAACAACCCCAAAGGGGATCTATAATAAGCTGCTTTTAGATTTAGTTGTCCTGGTTGCTGGCAAGGTCTCACCCCTAGTTCACAGAGAGGGGCCTCAGGGTGGCCAGGGTTGGCCCCCCCGACTCCCTCCGCTCAGCTGGGATTTATTTGCTTCAGGTTGAAAGTGAAGATCTTACTCTCTTGTCCCTACTCACTTCAGAACTTAGAGGTGCTGCCTCTCCCCACTGGCAGCACCTCAGTGTGCCATGAGGCATCCTCTCAGTGTCTACAGTGTCATGGGCTGGCATTCCGTCCCCTGCAGACACTGGTGCACCTCACAGTCAGCAGGTCTTTAAACCCTGCCAACTTGAGGCAGAACTTTTTTTTTTGTCTCTCCTGAGGAGGCTACCTCCCTGAGGGACTGTCAGTCAAGCTTTCTGAGGGTGCTTGTAGATCATAAAATCCAACTTCAGTTGTCAAGCTCTGGGGTCTTTTAGCGAAGGGGCTTTACGTGCCAGGAGAAGCAGCCAAAGAGCTTCAGAGTTGGAAGCGCCCCACATCCAAGGCCATCTGTCTTGGTTGATGGATGAGGGCCCTGAGATGAAGTGACCTATTGAAAGAAGGTCCCAATTCCAGGCCAGGCCTTAGTGATCTATTTCTTCTCCATTCTACACTGTTCCTTTTCTCAATGCCACAAACAGAGTAGGCATTTGTGACCCGTGACATCAGGCTTCCCAGCTTTGTTCTGTAATAAATTTAACCTACTGTGGCTATGAACCTGGAGCTCATGGGTTCAGCTATGCTGGCAGGCTAATGGTTTTTAGGGATCTGCCCACCTCTGCCTCCCAGTGCTGGAGTTACAGATGTGCACCACTGCATCTGGCTTTTTCTAGGGATCTGCCAGTCTCTGCCTCCAGTGCTGGAGTTACAGATGTGTACCACTGCACCTGGCTTTTCCTTGGCTAGCATGGGTCTGCTCTCAGGTCTTCATGCTTGTGTGGCAGGAACTTTAGGACTGAGCCATCTCTTCAGCCCCTGAACCTGATTTAAAAAATATAGTGTTTCTGAACTCTGAAGGCCCTGCATACCACTCATCCACTGACACCCCCCCAAGACACACACACACACACACACACATACATACAAATAAAAATTTAAGAGCTCAGCTGTAACAAATGCTAAGCACTTAACAGACATTTCCTCATTTATTATATTGAGCCTAGAACTGATTTTTTGATTGTCTGGACAGCTAATTTTTTTTCTCAAAAAGAGTCGATTCCCCCAATCCCCCTGGAAAGATTGTAAGAGCCAGAGGATCAGGAAACCTGCTAGGAAACTGTGTCTCCTAGAAGTGACAGGGAAGATTCACCCATGATACCCTCAACAATGTCAGTGCCAACAGAAGACCTGAATAAGGATGACACCAACAGACATGCTAACTTGGAAGGGGAATCTCACTGGGCCCCACCCATAGACAAAGTACAGATAGCTAAGGAAAGCTGGGGGCATAGTCTTCCCCAAGGGGGAGCCCCCAATTGGTTATCCAGTACCAAATCACACACATGTAATGCTAAATGAGATGAGCAAGTTGTATTTATATATTTATGTATACACACACACACACACACACACACACACACACACACACACA
The DNA here is from genome assembly GCF_000001635.26 of Mus musculus. NCBI lineage: Eukaryota > Metazoa > Chordata > Mammalia > Rodentia > Muridae > Mus > Mus musculus. Next base: position 87,017,040 of record NC_000070.6, read on the forward strand.
CACACACACGTATATGTAATGATAACAGAGAAAAAGAGGTCATGAATTTGTGGGGAGCATGCAAAATGTTGGAGGAAGGAAAGGGAAGGGAGAAATTGTGAAATTTGATTTAAAAATATTGAAAAAACTGAAATGCAAGAGCTATAGACACTGGTGAATACCAGACTCTGAAACACAGGCAAGAAGACAGACTTACTTTCCCCCTGGGTTCGCTGATGGGGAAGGTGGCAGCAATGCCCAGTGATGAGATTTTATGTGGGTTGCATTGCTTGATGCCACCCCGGACTCCCATAACTGTGGACAATCTATTTTGGCTACCTTTAAAATGGACATCTATTGAACATTGTAGAAAATGAATGAAACTCTTTATGATAATAAACCTTCCTAGGACTAATGTCAGCAGTGCTGAGATGTGGCTGGGTCAGTTACGGACTCTGTCATTCAGTCTTTGAAGGTTATGAATGCCTCCTGGGAAGACTGCACAAGAAAACAGTGCTGTCTTTATCCTGGGACTACCTTTCTCTCTTTTTATGCCCAGAGCATTAAAAAAGAAGCTCTTTGCTAACATGCATCATCTCTCCAAGTAGGTCTCCATGGGAACTGATGAAAGGTGTGTGGGCCAGGGCAGTGAGCCCATAAGATGCTCCCAGAGGACATCCTGAGGGTGTCTCATCTAATGACGAGACAGCTGTAGAAAGATGCCATGGACACGGATCCACTCCTCATGTGCTTCCTATGAAATAGGAAGTCTGAAAGAAAGCTGTTTAAAATAGGAATTTTGTTCTAGAAGTTTCCTTTAAATCACTGGCCTGAAATAATTCATGCAAAGTACTTAGATCAGTGTTTGGCACAGAACAAACACTCAAAACATGGCTGTTATCACTCTTAAAAATAAACAGTCGGGAAGATAATTTCTTCCAGGAGAGAGATTTGATTATGTGAATTATAATATCGTTTCCAACAATAGAGTCCTACAGTTCACTTATTTGATATGAAGGTGGAAATGGAATGGTTTCTTCCATCTGTCCACCCATCCAGTATTTATTGAGCATTTGTCAACCGCAGTGATACCAAAAATTCAATTTTCTTCTCTTAGTTCAAATGGATTAAATAGAAGACTCTGTAAACAAAAAGGAAGGGGAAATTCCACAGCCTTGAGGAAAATCACTATGTTATTCAGTAGGTAGCTTTAAGATGACTTTCTATTGGAAACTGAGCTTCTAAGCAGATGGTAAGACTCATAATATTGTGACACCTTGACTCGGAGCTCTGTGCAGCTTAAAAACAATACCAGTGCTAGAATTTTTTTCTTTTAAGGCAAAATTAACCCAAATGCACAGTGATTCTTTAAAACAGTGAATGGTTCTATGGTCAACAACCGGTTGCCTAGTAGAAAGTGCCTGGAGCCTTCCACAGGGCGCCTGCTATGTAAGCATCAGCTAAACTGTGTTTGGCACAGAGGAAATGGTGCAAACTGGCTGTCTCTATTCTCTCACAAAATGTACTGGCCAATTCATGGAGGCTAACAACATACTGACAGACATCCTTGCCAACCAACTTCAGAAATAGAACACAGATTATGGACAAGACTGACCCACTGTCCTGGCTAGTTTTATGTCAACTTGACACAAGTTATAGTTATCTGAAAGGAGGGAACCTGAACTGAGGAAGTGCCTCCATACGATCTGGCCGTAAAAATCACCAGCCAAAGAGTACACATGGAAGGGGAGGCCCTTGGTCCTGTGGAGGTTTGACGCCCCAACGTAGGGGGATGCTAGAGCAGTGAGTCAGGAGTGGGAGAGTGGGTGGAGAAGCATACTCATAGAGGCGAAAGGGAGGGAGGATGGGGGTTGTAGAGGTGTAACCAGGAAGGGGGATATCATTTGAAATGTAAACCAATAAAATGATCTTTTTTTTTAAACCTGGCTGTAAGCCATTTTCTTAATTAGTGATCAATGGGGGAGGACCCAGGCCATTGTGGGTGGTTCCCTCCCTAGGCTGGTGTCCCTGGATTCTATAAGAAAGCAGGCTGAACAAGCCAGTAAGCAGCATCCCTCCATGATATGCATTAGCTCCTGCATCCAGGTTCCTAACCTGAGGGTATTTCTACCCTCACTGTTCCCGATGTGGAACTATTATCTGGGACTGTGGGTGAAATAAACCCTCTCCTCCCGAAGTTGGTCATGGTGTTTCATCACAGGAGTACTAACCCTAAACTAAGACAGCCACAAAAAACATTACTACTGGCTTATAGATCGTTCTAGTGTCACAGACTCAAAATCTAAAAGTCACCATTGGAATCTGAACTTTTGGGATTTCAAAAAACGAGTTTGTGGACTTGTCAAACAAGGTGTGCTGAGTTATGTTCAAAGCAGTCTCAGAGTTCTGGGATGGTCTCTGAAAGGCTCTACCCCTCTGAGCGATACATTTTCATTCGCCTTCCCTCTGTAACAAAACCGGGAAAGTCTCCAAGAAGAAAAAAATTTTAGAGCAGGTGATGGGAAGCTAGAAAGCCATCTAGGAAAACTTCAGTTATCCGAAGGGGAGCGTCCTGTTGGATACAAACCACTGCAAGCACATCAAACATGCCAAGACCTCCCCTCCCCAGGGAGCTGTGTTTGGAGATGGGAACTCTGAGGAAGTGATTAACATTTAATGAGGTTGTGAGGCTAGGGCCTGATCTGAAAAGATTAGTTACTTATAAAAAGGCTTCCTAGAGTGCTTGTTTCTTGGCTTGTCTCCTGCCCCTAGGCTTCTCTCCGCCCCCCCCCCCCCCGTTTCTGTGCCCCCCTCCAAGCACCAAGGAATGACCTCGTGACTAGGAAAGACCACGTGACAAGGAAAGGCCACGTGACGAGGGAAGACCACGTGAGCGCTCCGTAGGATGCCAGAAAGAGCCTTGACTAGAGGTTAGAACCTTTGACCCTCAGATCTCTGAGAAAATGAGTTTGTGTTATGTAAGTCACTCCATCCATGACATTTCTAAGGTTTGTTTGAGTGGACTGGTAAGATGACTGTACGGATATTAATCCTTTTCCACAGCTCAGTAGAAAATGCATTTACTTAATTTAATCTGCTTCTCACCTGTCCTTTAAAAATTCATTTTTGAGTCTCAGAATTACCTACCTTTGTGTTCTGAGAGGCTTACCGATCTCTTGTATTTGCTACCAATGCCCATTATTCTCTGTAATATGTCCTTAGTCTTTAGCTCCCTGCATATTGTTGTATTGTCTCTTATACACAAAGTTGAGATGATCCCTAGTCAAAAGCCATCCTTTTGAGAAGGGATGCACCATCTAAGACATTTGCCTTGCCTTCTGTGTGGACATACTGAACTTACAGAAGTAATCTTTCATAGAAAACAGATTTCCTTCAAACAATGAACACATTTGCGGCAGGTAGTAGGAAGGAAGGGATTCATTCCCCACATAGTGACATCATTAACCTGTTTTATGTGCAGAAGAAAATTCTGGCATCAAACACTTAGCACATGAAATATGTAATAAGATTCCACTGAGCAGTGCCAAGTCCAAAATTTCATCTTGTACTAGACGCTGAACAAAAACCAAGTTTTTTTTTTTTGTTTTTTGTTTTTTTAACATGTATGCTGTGAGGGATGTAGCAATCTGAACCCCAGCTTTCCAGGAAGGCAAGAAGCCATTTCTAATCATGCAGAACAGCATGTAAGTGTCTCTATTGAAATTCAGCGCCTTCCCTTCACTGTGTGTTTTGTCCAAGTGATTCTGAGGCACAAGCTACGGACAAGATGGATTTTTTTCTGCATTGCTGTACCCTGGTTTGGCTGTGTTTTCAGGCACTTGTAAATATTGCTGACACATTCATAAAAGATTTGTCCACACAGAAGCTAAGTGGAGAATTAGAAAAGCAACCATAAACGCCTTTTTAGCCTCTTATTATCAACTGGGTTAGAATTAGTCATTGGAAACAGTTTATTGATGCTAGTATTTTTTCCAGGGTGGTAATGAAGGTTTACCTCCTTTTAATAATAGTCAGTTACTGATATATCATGTAAAAGATGAACAAATATTCTCAAAACTCCTCAGGAAGTGCAAATATTAACAACAAGCTTCCCAGTGAATAAGGTATAATTCTTTGTCAATATTCAAATTAAGAAGACTTTAAAGAGTCTTAAATTTGCATCTATTTCATTTTTAAAATATGTTAAAAGGACTCAGTTATCTTCAAGGGGCTGGCCACTGTGAGTTTGATCATGCTCAAATGAATATGTAGGCAATATAAATTATACTTGTATTTTTTTCTTAATTTGTTTTTTGAGGGTGAGAGCACAAGGCTGGGAGGGTGGATCTGGGGGAGGTGGGGGTGGGAAGCATTGAGTGATCAGGATGCATTGTGTGAAATTTCCAAACAATTAATAAGAAATATTGTGTTGGACAAATATATTAAAAGGCCTCTGAATGAATCCAGCACTTGGTAAATATTATCCAGGTTAATGGATACAGGAAACAGATCTTCAACTTTTCATTAAAAATATAATGAAAAATACTTTCTGCCCTGGAAATGGCCTGGTGAGCAATAGTCTTTAAGCTTTGCCTATTTTATGGCTACTGTTGGGGTCTCTCTGACACAGATGGTTTCTTTTCTAAGGAAGTCATCCAGCCAGATGGACTGGGCAATCTTTTGACATCCCCATTGCCTGCACAGTGAAGTGTGGCCCCTTCTCCCACTACTGCCCTCTGGCCTGGCTGGGTCACTTCCCACCACTTCATGGTTGTAAAATCCTCTCACTGTGCTCTACGGCTGTTCCAAGAGGCAGACAACTTCACCAATCGAGGAAAATAAAGGTGTTTCTAAACTCCCATAGCACTTTATCTGTTCCTATCCACACACATCCCTGCTAACAGGAGGGCGTGGGGTCCCTGTGCTAAACCCCAACACTGTGGATAGAGATGTTTGCTGTTATGTTAAGGGTAATGATTTGCAGAAGAAACAGAAAATATGGATTCCAGGCACCACCTGCATGGGTAATTTTGGAAATTCCCATGACACCTGGCAGTCTGATTCACTTGCGTTATCAGTTCTTTCCAGGGAGCCCTCAGATCACAACAGCACCAATCTGCAGTAAATGATAAACTTGGAAAATGGCATTTGTTTTTCTAAAGCACCCTTGGAAACCTAGATTTAAGAGGCAGGAGATATTTTTAAGCATTTAATTCTTTTTTAAAGGAGAGATTTAAACACACAGTCACTTGTGTCACATTTCCTCTATTCATCCTTTACTTAGTCTCTGAATAGGGACTGCAGAAATCAGGTCCTGAAAACCTTATTGGGTTTAGGGAAGGAAGAGATACACCTAGGGAGAGATACATCAGAGCTGAGTTCTAAAATGCAAAAAGAGGGTTTTAACACAGAGTGGTGATATGCAATTTATAAGCTGAGGACATAAGAACAGAGCCTGCATTTTACAGATCCTATGCCTGTTTTTCATTCTCCACATCATCTGTCTGTCTATCTATACATCTGTCCATCCATCCATCTGTCCATCTATCCGTCCGTCCGTCCATCCATCCATCCATCCATCCATCCATCCATCCATCCATCCATTTGTCTCTCCATCCATTCACCCATCCTTCTATCCAGGGATGCAATTTTCCCACATGAATTTTCTTACCCATGGATATATCTGGGCCTCAACCAAAACAAGGACAATTAAGACTTCCCTCTCTAAGGACAGAGCAGTCTCAGGTGAAATGAAACGAGATCAGAATTGAGCAAAGAAACGTAGTCCCTTTATGGTGCATTGCTAGGCATGGCACTCACACTTTAATCCCAGGACTCAGGAGGCAGAGGCAGGTAGAGCTCTGAGTTAGAGTGTAGCTTGGTTTATGTGGTGAGTTCCAGTACTTCCAGGCCCATATAGTGGGCTCATCGTAAAATAAAAAGCAGGCATAATTTAAACCAATGAGCTCCTTAGCTAGACCCTGATCTTTGCTTTGTGTATCTGCAGAGTTCAGATGCCTCACAGAGGCACACCCCAGAGCATGCGGTGTGTTGACTAGATTGCAAAATTAAAATGCCTTGAGGCTGTCCCCCTACCTCCTCAGTTCTGGGGATCCTATGCAGGTTGCCCCCTCTTACTTGCTAGGCAAGCTGTCCCAGACTGGCAGAATTAAAATGTAGGAAAGCATTAGGGTCTATGCCTAGGGAAATGATCCACATTTTAAATTTGGGGGGGGGGCAGACGAACTTGTGGCAGTGCCAGTTCCCTTTTCTACAGCACTGGCTCTGCAGGTGAGAAGAGACTCAATACTGAAGTGTAGAGAAGGTTGGGTCCTCTTGGTTGCATGGACTAGCACACAGCAAGATTGCTGCACAGGGCTTGTGGTCTACATGCGAGAACTTTTTCATATGTTCTTCTCAGCCATGGGTCACAAAACCCCTGCCTAAGGTGTCAAGGTGAAACTCACTTTCAAATCTGAATTTTTTTTTTAAATATAGCAGGTTAATTAAGGAGATGGGCTAAACCTCCAGAAGAATAGCTGCAATGAGTATGTAACATGGGCTCAGAATTTTTATGAATAAAGTTGGGATGAGCACCTCACTTGTCATGGAACTTGATAAAGATACAATATAGAAAGACAGAGAACTAACAAAACCGAGCCACTGAGTCATTTTTGCAAGTCTGTGCCAAGAGGCCAGAGTTTCCTGACTGCAAATCTTGTTTCACTCTTACCCTGGAGTTGTTACTCTAATCCAAACCTCTACCCAATCCTCCCAGGCAGGCACCCCAGCCTTCCCGATAGCTCCCCCTTTCCTGTTTTTCTTTTTTTATTTGATTATTAAAATGAACCACTTTATTAATTGATCCACCTGTAATGAATATTTTAAACTGAATTTTCTGTTTTTCTATGGCCAGTTTTTATCATAGCTTCTCAATTTTTGCTCAGAGATAACTCTGAAATCCAGCCATGCTTTACCTCATAAGCAATACCTGGTTGAAAGCCATGTCATCTCTGCTACTTAATAGCCAACCCAAAAGCATTTTTCTAAGCATTACCAATGTTAATACACCCTGGTGAGGCGCTCACTGCATTCAAGAACTGTTTAAAGAACAGCTGAGCCTCACACTAACAAGATAAGCATTTTTTTAAATTTAAATTACTGTTTCACCGAGAAGAAATGTGGAGAACAGAGAGGTTTAGTACCTTGCTGTATACACAGTTGGGAAGGAAAAAGGCTGAGATTTGGACTCCAGTGGTTTGCCACTGTAACCTGTTTGAATGACTAATGAACAGTGTGTTAATTTTACCCGTCATCACCATGTATTGGAGGATGAGTTTGAACTTCTAATCCTTTTGTCTCCACTTCCCAAATGCTAGGATTACAGATTCCCCCCTTTTTGTAGTATTGGGGGTTGAAGTCAGGGCTTTGTATGTGCTAGGCAAATTGCTATTTTTATTGTAGTTACTCTTTTTTTTTTTTTTTTTTGACTAGGCAACACAATGACCTGGTACAATGTACAAACCCCACATACGGTGAAGTCTCTGGCAGGGTAACTTGCACTGCTAAGTTCTCCAGCAGTGTCCCAAACCAAGGCTTACACGCTCGTTCCCTCTTTTCCCTTTAGCATATCAGGCAGCGTTCTGTCGAATCTCACAATCTAGGATACACTTTGGCACAGTGCCTTTCCCCTTAACAAGGCTTCCAAATCCGTATAGGAGAGCTTTCTCTTTAGAGACTACAGATGGTCTATATTGGGCACGAGCAGTCCCCCTCCCCCGCGCTCCACAAAGGGCTAGACAGTAAATATTTCAGGCTTTGGGGTCCATATGGTCCCTGTTCCATATGTTCCTGCTTCTCTTTTTCACAAAAACATTTTGAAAATGTATAAACTATTCTAGCCCCTTGGGTCATACAGACACTGGTTTATGGACCCACAAGCTTCTGGGTTCTCAACTCACTGTTCTGTGCCTGCTTTTCTTCTATTCTGCTCTCCCCTCATTTTTGTGGTTCATGACCTGGAACTCAGCCCTGTGCATGCTAGGCAAGTGCCCTACTACCAACCCACACCTCTAGCCCCCTGCTCCCTTCTTGAACAAAATGAGCCGTCTTACTGCAAAACACCCAGAAGTTGCCATTACTCTCCAAATCCTTTAAGGATCCTCACCCTCAAGAGCTGGCCATCATGCACAGCATGCCTCATGATGCACCGATGTCCTCCTCTGGGTCTACTGCACTGCCCAGACTCCATCAACCCCACATGGACCTCTCTCGGCCTCGTTATTGCTTTAAAGACAGACTAAATGCAGCCTTAGGGTGTTCTGCTAGTGCAAATCACATCTAGGATGCCCAGCGACTTGTTGCTGCCCAGGAAGAATGAACATCCCATCATCTAAAAGTCTTCCTGCTCTTGTCTCTTGTCTCCCTCTGTTTCCAAACACACCGAGCTCATTTTTGCCCCCTATTGCTGTGCCTTTGGCAGGCTCCATCTTAGTTTGCAGGATACCTCCTCAGCAAGGCTTTCCAGAGGGCTCTGCACTTCCCTGTGCTCTCATCCTCCTTCGCTCTCTCTGTCCCTGTGGCCATCAGTCTTATGTGGGCTGCTCGGAGCCCAGTTCATTGTTGACCCAGACGAACACTGAGAGCCTTCTGATCTGATGGGTGGGTGAAGAACCTCAAGCCAGTTTGCACTCCCTGTTGAAATTTTGGAGTTCTGGTTTGTTATAAAAAAAAAACAAACAGAAATATTATGGGAACATATTTTTGTTTTAATCCTAGGTGTGAGAGATGGGGCTGCTTCAGACTGCCCTCAGCAGGTGACTATGATTTGCCTTGCACTCTAGCAGGGGTGTGATTTTGCCTGCAGTAGGCAGTTTCTGTGATTGTGACATCTGGGGACTTTTCAGAGGGTATATAAGTGGGAGGCCCCAAGAGGGTGGGGTGAGTTGCTGTTAGTCAGGGTTTGTTAAGTAGTTGTGTTAGAGAGTTAGAGAGTAGTGTTAGAGAGTTGAAAGAGTAGAAGAAAAGGAGTGGAGAAGGGTGGAAGAAAGAAGAATTCATAAAGTAGCTAAAAGCTTGGTTTTTGGTCTACCATCTTGCTCAGCAATCACTAAATATGTTTTTGGATACCTGCCTAGGTTGTTATTTCATTTTTCTTCTCTGAGTGACAAAATTCCTTCCACCCACCAGTACCAAGCTCAAATGTTACATGTTTTACGGAGCTTTCATATATTCCCCAGTTAGGATTTTGTTTTTGTTTTTGTTTTGGTGGGGCAGGCTCCCAGAGCACTGTGTTCAGAGTCCTCCATGATTAATCTGGGCCATTATTAGCTACCAAATGTTTGTTAGCTGACTTATTTAAATCGCCAATACCCACTAAAATTGTATACTTATACAACCTCCTTCACTTACCTACAAGGAACTCTTTAAGGAAGAATGCTATTCAAGCATCGAGTTTGGACATATGATGTAAGCAACTAGCATGTGGCTCTATGCCAAAGCCACATTTAGCTCTCACAATAGCACCAATTAGGCAGTATTTTCAGGATTTGTGCTTTAAGGAGGAAGAGGAAGAGAAGGAGAAGAAAGAGGAGGAGGAGGAAGAAGAGGAGGAGGAGGAGGAGGAGGAGGAGGAGACGTTAGGTTGGCATCTTGCCCTGTGGCTTTGGAACAAACCAGCATGTCACCCTGTAGTCAGCTATCATGATGACGTTGACAGCTTGACTGCTCTTCAGTCCAGCCAGCACAGCACACAAATCTGCCCATCTCCATGTACTGAGACCTGGGGCAGCTCAAGGGACCGGGGTCAGTGAGACTTTCGCTCCCCTGCAGCACGGTCCTTCCTTGAAGGGACACAGATGTCCCTTGGCCAGCCAGATGGGGTATCATGGTGATGAGGTGTCCCTCTGCACACCTGTGACTGTGCCAGCCCTGAGGGCAGCCAGACGTCCTTGGGGCCTGCCTCCTGCCACCACATGCTGCTTATCCATGCGGACATAAGCCGCTCTGCCCTGCCAGATGATGAGTGCTGACTGACACGGCGGGTGGCAGCCCAGGGCTCTGGGCAGGAGGGTGAGAAGCTGGAAGGCAGAGGACACAAGGGCAGAGAGCGTTGTGCTCTCTGCGGATAAATGCTGAGACTATCCTTCTAAATTACTCTTAGAGATGGGCAGCAGGCAGGCAGTTACACACTTTTTCTAGAGGTCAGATGGCCCCCATTTCTTGACATAAAAGAAGGAGGTGCCAGAACACACTGGCCATAGGCTCGGTTCTCTTTGTGAGCACCGTATAACAGCTCATTGGGAAAACTTTCAGGACGAGACTGCTTGCAAACTTTAGGATGGTGCTATGTTAGGTAGCACCACCATCACTGGGAAGCCAATTCCATTCCATGCCTTGGGCCTTACTATAGCACTCCAAAGTCAGAATCACCGTCCTCCCCACCCACATGAGGATTTTAAAGTGCCTTTCTGTCTGTGAAAGCTTTGATGGAGGATCCTTGGTGAGATGCAAAACTGAGGTCCCATGCTTTAGAAGTTCTGGTTGATTTGTTCAGCACAAGACCCAAACATCCAGCCAGCACCACTTGGGTCTGCTCACCGTTTGAGAAACTGTGGTCTAAAGGCAGTGCTCGTGGTGGAAACAGCTCGGGGACTGCACTTAGACATACCTGAGATGGCGTCTCAGCTCACTACTGCAACTAGTTAACCCGTTAACCACTTCATCTCAGTGGACTTGGCTTCCTCAGCTGTACGGTGGAGGTGCCAATGCCAGTACTCTCAGCTGTGAGGTGTGAAGATGGCCAATCCTAAAGCATCTAGTACCACGTATGGGCTCATAGTAGGTGTTTGATAGATGTTAGTTATTATTACTTCTAGGAAGAACAGTTCATTGGTTGTGGTTGAACTTTGGGCGGGGCCAAAGATTATTAACATCAACCACATACATAAAAAAATCTCATGAAGGTGTGATGACTGTGAGTTCTTTGATATTTAGCACCGAATTTAAAACCATAGCCACCAAGCTTTACCATACATTAGTGTATGCCTTTCTGAGACATCTGACCTTCCCTTCACCCTGAGAAGATGATAGATAGCTTAGAGAGTTTGGGTATTCATTCAGTGTACACAGAGGTTGCCCCGTGCGAGGCCCTGGGGGAGACACATATATGAATCAGCTGGGAGATGGGGCACCAAGGAAGCTGTACTGTCATGCTCAGACATCATACCGGGGCATCTGCAGCTTCAATGTTGTGGGAGAGGTTTCCATTCTGGACGGGTTCCGAAGCTTCGCTCGATGGCGTCATTTCCACCTCTGTGCTTGTGCTGTTGGGGAGTTCAATTTTTTCTGCAGCAGAATTTAAACACAGAAAATGATCAAAATCAGTGGGAATAAAGGTCCATGTTGGAATGAGTGCTCTAAAATGGGGATCAGAAGGTGAGCAGAGAGCATCAGAGACCTGAAGCTGGTGTTGGGTATTGGCAAAGGGTTTTTACCTTTTAGTCTGTGCTGCCTAGTGTTCTGTCCCTTACCTCTCCATAGCTCTGACTCACACATGACATCATTGGCCCCATCATCATGTGCTGGGACATGCAAGGACACAGATACATACCATTAGACATTTAGATACAGACTGAGAGATAGCTGGATCACCCTTACATTTGTACCTCCCTGCAAAGGACACTGTCTGTGGTACCACATCCTAGGCTATACTCAGTCATCATCAGCCTGCCATCTTGGTCAGGCGCCCCTTTCCACTGGGCTGGAACACCCCCTGTATGGTGAATGGTTCACTGTGGCTGACAGCCAGGCAGGGTCCTCTGTTTTCTGCTCTAATACTCTGTCTTCGAAACTGCCTGTGCTGGGAGAGGATTTGGCCACCTGCGTTTTCTTACAATCCTGAGAACGCTCACAGCACATTCTGCACTGGGTGTCCTGTTCCAAGAAAAGCAAGGGGGTGGTGGTGCTGAGACAAGGAACATGGCTGAGTGAGAGAGCAAGCCAGAGAGACGCTACGGGTTAACAAATGCAGTCATGTTTTCCTGGGACAGGAGAAGAGGCTCAAAGGGCCCAGGACTCTGTCACATTAGGAACCAGATGGGCCTGTGTTTTGACTCTCACTCTACAGTTTGTGCTGTATGACCCTCAGCAACTGCCTCAACCTCTGTGGCATCCAATTTTCTTACCTGCAGAAGTTGGTACTACCAGGACTGCTATTGCTGCTACCACTGCCTCACTGACAGAGAGGTAGGAAAGTGTGTGAAAATCACTCAGAAGAGGGCCTGGCCAAGCCAGAAATGAATAATCTGAATCTCTGTCACTGCAGTTGCTTTTTGCAAGATATCTTCTGTCCAGGGCTAAGAGAAGCCACTCCAGGTGACCAGTGCTCAGGCCCCATTAGGTTCAATGGGGACTTAAGCAGGAGTGAAATAGAAAGTCTCTCATTGAGGATGCAGAGATTGCTCAGCAGTTAAGAGCATTTGCTGCTCTTTCAAAGAACTGGGTTCAGTTCCCAGTTCCCCATATCACGTGGATCACAACTGCCTTCAACTATAGTTCTAGGTGGTCCAATGCTCTCTTCTGGGGTCCATGTTCACCTGTGAGCACATGGGTCACATACAGACACACACAAAAAAATGAAATATAGATCTTTAAAGTAAATAAAGAAAAAAAGAAAAGCTCCTACTGGCACCAATTCTGTTCAGGGCGAGGAGGGAGTGAGCCAGGAGTAAGGGTGGCTGGACACCAGTCTGCTAAGTTGTGCCAGATGTGAGCAGCCACAGGATGCTCGTGGGAGAACAGGATCTTTTTCTTAGCAACTTCAGAAGGACCAAATATTTCTCTCATTAGTGCATAAGAAAAATCTCAGCACTTGGTAGGTAGATGTAGGAGGACTGTCACAGGTTCAAGGCCAGCCTGGGTTATATAGTGAGACCCTATTATGCCCCGCAACAAAAAGGACTTCATAAAAATGTTTGGTTTGAAACAGTCAAATACTGAAAATCTTAGCAAAATGCTCACAAATACAATCATGGTGCCCCGAGGTATGAATGAAGGTCTGGAAGGTACAGGAATCTGGGCTTTCATGATCCAGCTATGATTACTAACATCAGGGTTGTGGGATACTCTGCCGCCTGTAGCCATGCTAGATAGCTCATTCAATTATCTAAACTAAAACATACTAAGTACGTCAGGGACATGAAAGCCCTCATATGGCCTCAGGAACAGATTGCCGAGGCCAAGCTGGATCCCAAAATCCCAGGGCAGAGGGATCCAAAGGGGTTTTAGTTCCTCTAGGAGAGACATAGACAAGTAAGAATTCACTTCCCCGAAGCTGGGCGTGGTGGTGCATGCCTTTAATCCCAGCACTTGGGAGGCAGAGGCAGGCGGATTTCTGAGTTCGAGGCTAGCCTGATCTACAAAGTGAGTTCCAGGACAGCCAGGGCTATACAGAGAAACCCTGTCTCAAAAAAAAAAAAACCAACCCCAAAACAAACTAACAAACAAACAAATGAACCCACTTCCCATACACAGTCTCAGAAATGAGTGTGCTTTTACACCACAGTCTTTATTTTAACAAAAATATGAAAATAAATCCTGAGGTTTAAAAAAGCATAGATTTTTGATACACACTCACCCCCCGCGCACCCCCCCCCCCCCGGTACCAAGTCCTTCACTGGTCCCATCAGCAGGACGTTCCTTGGGGTCATTTGTCATGGATGATTACATCTAAGGCTACATTCACTAGCTTCACTAGCAAGAGAAGGTCTGGGAATGAACCCAGACACACAAACCATTCTGTTCCAAGCTACTTCATCCCACAAAAGAAAAACTAACAAACAGTTAAAAAAAAGTAGCCCTTGTAATTGAACCAAAAAAAAAAAAAAAAAAAAAACACACACACACACACAGAGCTTAGCTGGGCAGTAATGTTCCCTGTTCACTTTACAATACAAAGCCACATTCCGTTCATTCTGCAAAACGTGCCCAGGTCCACGGAAGCAGAGAGGATCAGACAAAACCCCGAAACTCATGACCCAATCCTGGTTAACACTTGAACTGATTTCTGTCCACTTTCTCCACAAATACTCAAATGACTCTTAACTGCTCCTTGGTTGAAATTGTGCCTGGGTTAGAATCCAGGATGGTAGGAGAGGCAGGAAGTCTTCTATGGAGTATTTTGAGGGCAAAACTGTTGAGATTTGTCGGCAGATAATTTTAGTCACTTGGGCAATAGCTTCGTTTACAGCATGGATCCAGATTAGGTTAAATTTAGTCTGAATTTAGAATTGAGAGCTATATTATAGTTACAGACAGGAGAAAAGGAACATGATGTCCCAAGTTAAAATAAGATGCCTGAATGTCACAATCTGGTCACACAGAAGTTCTAGAAGAGTCAGCCAAGACAGACCTAGGTTGCTTTTGCCTAGCTTTATTTTTTTGGCCTGTGTATATGTAGTGTGAGCTCATGTGTGTGTGTGTATGTTGGTGTACATGTGTGCACATGTGTATGCAGGCCAAAGGTTGATATCCATTTTCTTTACTAAGGGTCTCTTGCCGAGCCCAGAATTTATTCATTTGGCCAGTCTAGCTAGCTATCTTGCCCTGGGGAATCTTCTGTCCCTGGCTCCTAAGTGCTGAGAGTACAGATGGGCCCACCCAGCATTTGTGTGGGTGCTGGGATCTAGACGTAGGTCCTCACACATAGTAGGCACTTTATCTGCTGACACATCTCCCCAGCACTGATGGTGCTGAATTCTTAAGAAAGAGGAAATGGCATGATTTGAAAGGACCCTGTTGGGTGAGTGGGTGGTGAGTTGGGGGTGCCGTGAGCAGTGTCACAGATATACAGTCTGATCACCAGTCACACATACAGAAGCAGGACTCTCACCTTTGGCTAAATGCTAATGACATAGATGACTAGAGTGTGTCTCCTGTCAAATCTGGTGATTTTGGTTACAATTACTCTTCCCTGTGGATTCCCTAAGTGTTACTGGAGACATACATGTTCATTCCTGTCCTGTCCCAGGGGGAGAAGAAGAACTCATTTCATTGTTTAGGAAGGGCCTGAACTAGGACTGGGGCAGGGGTTCCCACACTGGTTCTGTCTCTCTGCCTCTCCCTCCCTCCCCCCACCCCCACCAGGGAAGGACAAGGGATGGGTCTCTCACTCACCCACATGATTGGCAGCCCCATTCTGCCTCTCATTCTCATCCACTTGGCATTTCTTCTTGGCGATCTTGTGGAGAATTGAAGCTTTTTCTCTGAACCTCCCTGAAGCAAGAGAAAGTGGCAGGAGAGAGACAGAGTGAGGAAGAAGGATTGCCAAAGCAGGCGGGCGGTCTCTCTATGCGTCCTGACAGCAGTGAGCACACATTTTGTGCAGTGCAGCCCAAATGCCTTTCAACCTATATGGGGGCGGGGCGCTCTCTTACCTTGGTGGATTCTTCAGCCCAGTTCGGTTCTCTATCTGAGAATCTATCTGCAAGCTGCCGGACCATAGAGGGGAGGTGTGACTTGGACCTCTTCCTCCCCTCCAGCTGCTCACAAAATTCATGAAAACACCCATCATCTCCCAAACCACCTCTACCCACCGCTGGAACCCCAAACAAGGCTGAAGACCCACAGCGGCTTTAGAATCAAATGCTCATTCCAGATCTGCTTTGGACAATGGCTGGGAAGGAAAGCCAAGCCAGCCCGTCCTTCACACTGACTTTGGTTTTCAAGTGTTTCATCATGATTGCAGCTTCCAAAGGAGTCAGGGGCAGACATCACAGCTCTCCAGAAAAAGCTGAGTCAGCTGCAATTAAAGCAAGAAGGCGGCCACGGATCCCATTTGGGGATTTAGGGCAAAGAAGGATGAACTGAGCATGTTGGAGATGAGACACTCTGGGAAAGAAGTACCATGCTCGAAGCAATCACCGTGAACAGCTGTGCCACAAGTGTCTTGCACATTTTGTCTTCATTATTGACACAATTAGTGGGCAAACGCATGCGACAAGCACACAAGACAGTCATGCAAAGTGTAGCGAGTAGGGACACGAAGCACATTTCTCTCTCTTAATCTTTGATTTTCTTCCTTGGGAATATTCAAGGTACAAAAGATTCTCATTTTAAACGAGCTGATTACTGTGTAGATTCCAGCATAATGTGTTCCTTAAAATACCCCGAGCCCCACAATTTTCTACTGGGCTTTCTTGATGGTTGTGTTACCTAACAGCATGTTATTGGGGGTGGGGTGGGGTGGGGAATCTTATTCTTCTTTTCGAGTTAGAAGCAAATCAAATGAAACTATTTCTTTTGGAGAGAGCCTCCTCCAAGACTGGGCATGGCAGATGAGCACCCGTACCTCTCTTTCCCCATGCGTTGGACTCTGGCAGGTTAGAATGGTGACTTCTATGGTGGATTCAGAGTCATTGAACATGTGAACACATATGTGAAGGTGACCCAGGATGGTGTCGTTTCTGCTCACAGCTCCATTAGCCAATAACCCAAACCTCTCTTCCTCTTTTAAAATGTGTTTTGAGCAACATTATAAACTACTGAATTTAAATTTATTTTGTGTTTCAATCCATTACATTTTTGAAACTTTTTTTTTTTTTAAATTGGGAGGGCATGTGCATGCTACAGCATACATGTGGAGGTCAGAGAACAGCTCATGGGTGTAAGTTTTCTTTTTCTACCACGTGTGTGCCGGGGATGGAAGGCAGGCTAACAGGCTTGGTGGTCAGCTCTTGACCCATGGAGCCATCTTGCCAGCCCCTGACTTAATTTCTTGCTATACAAAGCTGTTGGTCTAGGCAATGAGTGTGCTGCACAACTGTGCTCCCAAAGGTAAGGGGGTGGGGCAATGAAAAACAGAAGGGAAGGTCAGAATGTGGTGTGGACTGTGTGATAGCTAATTGTGATGGTCAACTTGACCAGGTGAGTGATATCGAGGGGATTAGTCTCGTATCTCCCCGTATGTGAGTATATTTTCAGAGAAAACAGGTTGTGTTCTTGCCTTACCAGTGATTTACTTCATTGGTGGATTAGACATTTAAGTAGGCCAGTGGAGGTAGTGTACACTGTGATGGGCAAGGTGCCGTTGCAGGAAGACATGGCTTTGCAAGGGCCCTATCTCTTTCCTGTTACTTCTCTTTGCTTCCAGGCACTACAAAGTGAGTAGCCTTTGCCCCAGGCTTTTGTTGACGAGACATTCTGCCTTCCCTTGGATCCATACAGGTGATGGGGGAACTCTGAAACCAGGAGCCAAAATAAATCTTCGCTCATTTTGAGTTGTTTTTCTCCAGAGCATTGTCACTGTGATGGAGAACTGACTAACTCAGAGGCTGTAAGAATGGAAAGGTAAACTGTGGAAAGGAGAGGGGGGAAGGGAAAGTCATTCTGGGGACGAGAAAAAGAAGGGAGCAAAAAGAAGCATGGGAAGGAAGAGAAGAAGAATGGTAAAGGAGACAGGTAGAGGTACGGCAGCCTGCTGGTGGCCTGGCAGATGCCAGGCATTTCCTGGCTGCCTGGTGCTCTTCTCTGAGCACCAGGCAGATGGGACTGGTGGCTCTTAGGACCCTGAAATCTTAAGTCTAAAGGGATCACTTTTCATGGAAGACAATTCCAGGGAGACTCCAAATCATTCGTTTTGTACCCAAGAGAGGCAAAAGGAGGTTCTGCAATTTCATTGGAGTTTCTGCTAACAAAACTCTGCTATGGTGGGAGTCCACCTTTGAGCTTAGGTCACTTTGTATGTCTATGAAATTAGGAGATCAGATACCTTGTTTTAAAAGTGTGTATCACACAGTAACAAAGTAGAAAGGGGTGCAGGAGAAGCAAGCCTATGTAAACCAACCTAGCCCAACCAATGCCCTCAAGTCACAAATCACAGCAGAGAATATGTACAGGAGAGTGGCTGTCATGGACTGTCCATGTTTACAATATTCCTCCCACGGCTTATATGTGTGTCAGAGAGAAATGATTTTTAAAAGGGACTCCTGGTCATGAACCATTGTAGCCACTCTCTTTGTCACGAAACATCCTTCAACACAGAGTTGGCCATACCTGGTGTGGTTTCCCCAAGTTCTATAAGAACCATGGCAGATACCCTGGGGTGTGGTGGTGGGGCTGGGGTGTTGTGATCCTAGTCACGTGACCATCCAGGATGGTTTTTCTTACTTGTGTGTGTCATTGTTTTCCCCAAGTAGGGTAGCAGGTCTTTAGCTTCCTGTGCTATTGAAAAACGGGGGCCAACCTGTTGCCTTTTGCTCTTGGCATTTAGTCCCATGGGCAGCTGTGCAAAGCTACCAAGGCTGGCAAGAAATTCTTCAATTTCTTTCCTCCCGCAGCATGAGAGTAAGACTGTCCTTCGTCCCTCTGTTCTGACATGGAGACTCTTCTCATTCTGAGAGCTGATGATGGCACCCATATCTGATGGGATTTTTTTTCTTGAAGTTTAGGTTTTTAGCAAGGCCCACCTTCCACACCCAGCACGCACACTCCTGAAGGGGAAAGGCAGAGTCGGACAAAGGAAGCCATGTTCAGTTCAGCTTGTTGGATTGGTGCTGGAGTTTCAGGGAATCCTCTAGAAATCACCTCTAAGTGTTAGGCTCACATTTAGGTGGGGGCACAGAGGATGGGCGTAAGAAACCACCACGCTGCTTTGTGTCTGGCAAGAACAAATCAAGACACCTTTGAATACTTTTCAAGGTGAGCCACGGAGTGATTTTTTAGCCTGATCCAAAGCAGCTTTAAAAATATCCCCTATGCTGCGGTGCAAACCCTGAAGGTGTTGCCTTTTTTATATAGCCACAGATATTTGTATACTTAGAAGCCTCGGAAATAGCAAACTCGGCTGGGATCGTGAGGCACCTACGTCAAACCTGGCACACAATTTTAGGATAGTTTAGTTTGATCTGAAATGTGCGAGAGTACCAGCTGAGTGTCCTCACAGGAGGGTGCGTTGAGGGGGTGGTCAGGAAGTTTGGAAGGAAAAGATGGGAGCCGAGGGCTTCCTGGGAAGGAGAATAAATTGAGAAAAAACAGCCACCAGAATCCTTGGCTGGATCACTCCGAGGTAACATAGAAATCTCAAGCTCTGCCGGACAACCTGGTCACTCACGAGAAGTAAACTTGGCTTCTGTCCTGCTATAAATTAATTAAAACAGTCCCCTGGGAATCCCTACATCTTTCCCCCACCAAGTTTGTGATAGGCAACTGTCACAAGGGACCCTTTGGGCTTGTGACAAGATCAGGTCCAGACTGTTACAGCCTGAGTTTCAGCAATGCAGAAAGAAAAATGGGACTAAAGAAACAGATATAAAGGGAGCCAGCCACTTGGGGAGGAAAAAAATGAGAGAGAGAGAGAGAGAGAGAGAGAGAGAGAGAGAGAGAGAGAGAGAGAGAGAGAGAGACTTGAAAGCAAGTCTATTTCTGTGTTTCAAACCCGCCATTTCTGTCTCTTTCTTTGAAGTTCAGGGCTTGACAGGTAGCTTTGAAAGCCAAAGGTCACTTGAGCTCTCGTCCCTTACGCCCATGTGCTCCTTTGTCTTTTCTCATGAAAGCCTGGACTGGACTCAAGCGGACAGGCCATCCTCATTCTGACAAGGCTTTGACAGACCAGGGGTGGTGCCTCGAGTCATCCCAAGCGCTCCTCTTTTTCTTAAGCTACCCATCAGCCAATGAGGTATTTCTGTTCTCACATTATCTCAGCCCATTTCTTTCTCCAGCCCCCACTTCCTGAGTCCCACCCTGAGCCTCCCTGGAGAGGAACATTTCAGCCAGCTGGTGTGTCCTCTTCTTCCCTTACATCTCTGTCATCTTAGCACCCAGGGGACAGATAAATTAGGTCATATTAATCCTTTTTTTTTGGTTGATGGCCTGCAATGTATCTCCAGGTCAAAGTGAAAGTACAGGTCTTTACAACTGCCGGCAGGATTCTAACTAATCCCTGACCACCCTGTCGCTATCCCCCCCCACCCCCTTCTTGGTCTACTCCATTCAGGCTAGCCCCATTCTCCTATTTCTTGAGAACACTGTGTGACTTTCCACTCTGGACCACGGCACTGGCTGGTCTGCTCTGTGCAAAGCTCTCCCATCAGAAATCACAGTTTCTAGTATCTGGTCAACTGCCGTGATCTTGTCCTGCCTTCCCCGAGCAGCTCCTCTCTAGCGTTCCCTACCCCCAGCTTATTTCCTTGGAAGCAGGAAATTATCATTATATATAATGATGTAATCATTATCATTATTTGTGTTGCTTATGTGTTATTTTCTACTGGCAGAAAAGCTGGGTGCCAGCAGGGCTTTTCACTGTTGTCCCCTCTTGCTGCATTTTCAGCACCCAGTAGAGCTCAACAGACCTTGTGGCACTCATCTTGAGGCAAACAGATAATGCTAAACTTTCTTCCTAGCGGCTGTAACCTAAACTCAGTTCTCACGGAACCTTCCCAGCTTACGGCTATGGTGGAACTGAGCTCGCCCAAGTTGAGAACCTTTTATCGCTACATAGACAGCAACTGGGGTAGAATGAGTACTTATAGCCCAGACATGAAAGGCAGCGCGGCTAGACCATTTGTTCCCTTGTTGGTGAATTTCTGGGGCCAGCTCCCCAAAAGAGTCTTTGGGATGGAAGAATAGGATTGGGTGGTGCTGTGGAAACCTGGGACAGAGGCTGAGTTCTGCTCCTTCTTTACTGTGTGGCCCCTCACTTATGAGGCGCTAACCTGAACTGTTGGCACTCATCCCGATTTTTCAGAGTCATTGGTCTCATGACACTTGTCCTGTACAGTTAAGTTTCCTGGCAACATACCCATTTTTACCACTAGAGGGTAGACTTCACTGAGGAGGGGCCATCTCCCAGCCATCTATTCCCCAGTAATGCCAGGCTTGTGGGATGGAGAGATGGCTCAGTGGTTAAAATCCACAACGCCAGGCTCATCAGATGCAAACTGCGATGAACCTCTCCCCAAAGGCTCAGGTAGTCTTGGAAATCTTAAGCAATGCTGAGCTCTGATTCCAGTAGAGTTCGGTAGGTTTGTCTGTTGCCTCTGAATCATTCACAACCTAGATTATTCCCAAACATTTTAGATTCCCACTATAACTATAGAGCTCTTCCTGATGGCTGGTGTGTGTGTGTGTGTGTGTGTGTGTGGTATGTGTGTGTGCTCTCTCTGTGTGTATGTGTATGTGGTGTGTGTATGTGTGTGTATGTGTGTGAGCTCAGGGAACTAAAATGAAAAGGCTCCTTGGCACAGAAGTTACCTAGCAGGGAGGATGGACAAATGGGTTGTTTTACAATCTCTGTGAAACAATAATTTTTAAATAGGGACTGGCTTTCTTTTTATTCTTTAAAGAAAAATGTTTGATACTTTTAAAAACTTTAAAGATAATTTTATCTTAAACAAAACATAGGATTTTTATTCACCCCTAAATCTGATTTTGAAATACAGCTTCCAAATTATTTCTCATTCTGAGAATCATCATGAATTTATTATGCCATTTATTTATTATGCTACATTGATATTAATGAAATTAAATTACAGTTGAAAACTGTCATTAGTTAATTGTGAGTAAACTTCATAGTAGAAGCGGCCAACATAATTGGAGTGTCATTACATTTCTAGGTCTGATCATCCGAGTAGAGCTGTAATGGATGAGAAGGCGTACATCTGGTCAGTGTGAGTTTATTATGTTACAGCCCAGAGCTGGTTGTCTCATCATGAGGAGAATGAGCACACTTTTGTAAACATACTGAAATATTTTCAACACTTTACAAATGTTGGTATTTAAATGCTGTCATTTTTGCTTTTAACATTTCCAGTCTACAGACTTCCCTCTCATAGATGTTGTATCATATTCAATCTTCAGTCTTTGTGTCTTCTCTCAGGTTCAAGGTCCCCTTGGGGCCTTTGACTTTGCTGGCCCTGGCCTCTCACCTTTCCCTTGCAGGCACCCTACTTGAAAAATCTGGTTATGCTGGCCTTACCTCAGCACCCCGTGTGTGACAGCATTGTTCTGGGGAACCTGCCTTTGGTTTTATTTATTTATTTATTTATTTGCCTACTCATGACCTGATTTCTCCATAGCATTTGGCTTCCTTTATCTCATCCTCAAAATCATTTTAATTTTTCACAACCCCTAGGGAACTTTTCAAATATCAGTAACCCTCAGAGTTCCTCCTGGCCCCTTGTTCCTCTCTTCTTCCGAGGAACCAGCTACTTGCTACCCTTGGTGTCCACAAATCCCAAAGCTCAGACTCTGCTTTTCACAAGACTGACACCTCCAGTCAGGAGTGTCTCTGACAGACTCAAATGCTCCAAATTTCAAGCATTATCCTCCTTCCTAGCAATCTGCTCTTCTACCTGTGCAAGCTGCTGCTGCTGCCGCCCACACTATAGTTTCCTGTCCCCAGGGGGCATCTAGCTCTCTCTCCAAGGCTAACACCCATCAATGCCCATCTTTGATGCTACCTTTCGAGCTAGGCCTCCTTGGCTGGTGTCAGCTCTAGCATCTTCACTGGATTCCAACTTCCATACTGTCTCCTTCATTTCTATTCATTGCCCACGAGGCTCCCAGTGCTCCACACTAAATGGTTTCTCTTACTCTTCCAAATCCCACCTTAGACATCATAGCCTTCAGAGATCTCTTTCTTCAAAGACAACACATCTGTCCTATTAGGGGTGTTCATCAGAGACTCTTCAAGGCATTTTTTGAATCTCCCTAGCTAGCATTCGGGCATCGAGCGTGGGATTGCTGTATCTGTCCCCCAACACTAGGCTTGCTCTAGCACTGGGATTGGTGGATGTGGCACCATTACTATAAACAACAGAGAAGAGTTGGTGGGGAGGAGTGTGGGTTGTTCTTTCAAACTCAATTCCAAGTTGACTTTTGTGAGTGGGTAAGAAAGAGGGAAAGCCCAAAGGGACATGGCAGAAGCCTTAGGGGACTGCTTCACTTCACACTTTTGGTAGATTTCCAAAGTTCAGTTGCACTAACAGATTATGTGGTCATACAGATTATGTGATCATCTTTGAAAAGTGGTATCTAATGAAATTCAGGGGGGAATGTGAAGTATACAAGCCAAAACGTTGTAGCAAGTCTTTAAGGCAGTGTTTCAGGACAACTGGGACTCCCAGCAAGGCCTAGCAGGGAGCTTGCTCTGTTTTAGGAACTTTATTCTGTGACCATTTTCCCAGCTCCCAGACAAAGAGGACTCAGCGAAGCCTAAGAGTCAGGATTCTTAGGTTTGGCTTTCTAAGCTCGGTGGTCTGCAGTTGGGAGCTTTAAGGTCTCTCTTGGTTTCCATCCCCAGGTCCTTGGAGTGAGCTAAGAGATTAATGGATAAGTAGACACTACTGATAAAGTAGCCGGCATACCCAGAGACTTCCAGAACTTAAACCAAGTATTTCCTATCAGGTGGCAAGGCTAGGTCCCAGGCAGCTCATTAACGCTTGGACCTGGAATGTGTCTCTGCAAACTGGTTGTAAAACCCAGAAACTAACAAAGACCTCTGTCTGCTGATGAGGTAGCATATTACCCGATTATTTATCTTGATGTAAAACTAAAGGCACTAGATTTGCTAAAACTTAATTGGCAGAGGTCACTATTTTGTGTCTTTTTTCCCCCCCTTTGGTATAATCTGTTGTCATCTGGATTTCTTGTGTAAAAGAAGTACTTTGAACTCCTAGGTTTATTTGTTTGTTTGTTTTTTGTGTGTATTTGTTTGTTTTTCATTCTCTTTACTTCACACTGCAGTTTGGTACCTGCAAATCTTGTGGGTTTGCAGCAGAAATGCCAGCTCAGCCTGAACTCCTTAACTCAAGGCAGAGAGGCCCATGATTGAAATTAGACAATTCTGTTCATCTTAGAGTTAATCATAAGAGAAACTCACCACCCTTAAGTGAACATGCCTCCTTCCTTCCTTCCTTCCTTCCTTCCTTCCTTCCTTCCTTCCTTCCTTCCTTCCTTCCTCCCTCCCTCCCTCCCTCCCTCCCTCCCTCCCTCCCTCCCTCCCTCCCGCTCTCTGTCTCTTCCTCTCTCCCTGCCTTCTCATTTATTTATTTTATGAGCACATGCATTTTACCTGCTTGTTTGTCTGTACACCATGTATGTGTGTCTGGTGCTCACTAAAGCCAGAGGATCCCCTGGGTGTCGGGTCCCCTGGGACTTGAGTTACTGATGGCAGCAAGCCACCTGGGAATTGAACATTAGTCCTCTGGAAGAGCAGCTAGTGCTCTTAAGTGCCGAGCCGTCTTTCCAGACCCTCTTTTCAGTCTTTTCACACTCACACTCCACACACACATGCACACGCACACGCACACACACACGCACACGCACACACACACACACACACAAAGCTGTATGTGTGCTGGGGGAAGACTAATGTAGAATATCAGTATTTCGGTTTGACTGATGAAGACGAGGCAACCTAACCTCGTGAGATCGAGGGATGTCAGGAACAGACAGGGTGAAGCATCCACAATTTGCCTTCTGCTGCCATTTAACACCTTCTACATATGCAGTGTGGCAAAATCAGCCTGAGCTTGCCAAGTCTGATCTTTCTGCTTTTACTGCTGACAGTTTAGATCAGGAAAATAAGATGCAATGCATTTGAGCAGCAGATGTATTCTCACAGGAAGAACTCCCTGGTCCCAGTCTTCAGGAGGATGACAGCTCTGCCCACAGGGTTGGGGCTGCTCTCTCTGACAGACCCAGTGCCCGGAACTAGCTGCTTAGTTTGGTTAGGCACATTTGCTGTCTGTCTTCTTAAGATCCAGTCCCAGGGAGACACTTGCCAGAATACATCCCTGAAGAAGTCATGGTGCGTTCAGATATTTGTTTTCTGGATGAAGCCCAACTTTCCAGAAAGCATCTGTTCAAATACCTCAAAAATTCTCTGGCCATGAAAAATCGGACTGGATGAATTTAACCATGAATTGAATGAACGAAACATAACACAGTACTGGAAATGGTGTCTGTGAATGGACTCCTGCCTTGGTCACGGGAAGACAGGGAGGGAAATGGTGCCTGGGCAGTGAGGTTGCAGCCTTCCTCACTGGATGGCAGGAAGGGCCATGGTGTCAGTGTACAGTAGGGTTCCTGCTCAGTCACTGAAAAGTAGGAAACATCATGGCATTTGTGCAAAGTGGGGCTCCCACCTCTTTCACTGCACAGTAGAAGGGGCAATGGTGCCTATGCACAGTGGAGATCCGTCCTCCTTCACGGCTTCCCTGGCTTTCTGTGAGGGTGTCAGGGCTCTGGAATTGGATATCTTGTGTAGGAGGAACAGCCTTGTCCCTCAATTTTGAGAGGGCAATCACTTCAACTGCTACTGTACCCTGTCTTTAACTCAGCTCTGCTGAAAAAAAAAAAAACCAAAAAAACAAAAAAGACAAACCCAGGTCTCTAAAACAAGTAGGCAGAAGGTATGACACCATCTATCTGCTTTGCCATGGAGTCAGGGAACATCTTTCTTCAAAGGGCTTATTTAAGTCCTGCCTTTGAGGCTCTCCCAGGTACTGCAAATAGGAACAGAAATTGGTGAGGCCGTAATGGAGAGGACTTTGGATGTGTCTTTCAGAATGGGAGATATGTGTGCATACTCTTTGACCAGGCATTTCCGTTTTTAGATATTTGTATTAGATGTATGTATCTACACTATAGGTTCTCAACCTGAGGGTCCCAACCCCTTTGTGGCTGATGGACCCTTTCACAGAGGTCACCTGAGACCACCAGAAAACACAGATACTTGCATTGTATCTGTATTGCATACTGATTCATGACAGTAGCAAAGTTACTTTGTGGGGTGGGTCACCACAAGGAACTGCATTAAGGGGTCGCAGTATTAGGAAGGGTGAGACCCACTGTTAGGGAGATTATAGAGGACAAAGGACACTTCGTTGTCTTTCCTTAAGGAGTGCCTCCTTTTTACTTTTGTGTGCATGCAATGTTTTTCTTTAATAAAAAGTAGCTTTAATTAATTTAAAATTAACTTGTGATACTCTGGTCAATGCTTGGGTTGGTAATAAAAAGGGGACATACCACCTGTTCTTTCAAAGGTCTCGGAGCTGCGGTGCCACTTGTGAACTGGACCAAACAATATTTAGGGTTTCCCCTTTCGGTGTGTGACCCAGGAGCCACCTGCTTAACCAGCTACCAGGCCAGGTATTGGGAGGCTGGAGTGGACGGCAAGCCATCGAATGATGTCATACTTCCTAAGGGACAGTTGTGGATAGGAATGAGAGATGTTTAACATCTGATCACGCCTCTCCAGAGAAGGAGGCTTGTCCTTCCTAAGCAAGGCCACGCTGCCTATGGAGATGTCTGAGGAGAAAAGCTTTCCTAGGCTGGGTTGAAATTTCTCTCTGAACCGAGGAAGGCTGGTTTCTTTCCGTAGTCGAGACACTACCACCATCTGATCCCCAAGGGACCTGAAGTTCTCCCTTCTGACAAGACAGACACTGCTTTCCATGACAGATGGCCCATGGACTCATTCCAAGAAAGGTGAGAACCATTAGGCTGTTCCTACATATCAACAACATCCTTTCCTCCCAGTCAGATGTCTGCATCGCCCACCAGCATCCTGACCCACATCTCCAGACGGCCTTGACTGTTCCTAACCTGATTCAACCTCCCGGATCTGAAGGCGGCAGACCTCTGCCGTCCTTGACTTCTTCTCTGCAACTTTTATTTTCTTTCTTCCAACTAGGACATTATGTATGGACGGCTCCCCCTTCATCTGTAGCCTTTGAAACAACCTCTCCTCTTTGAAACAACAGATGTGCTGTTAGAACATCTCCCTCACCCAGTAACCCCACCAATTCTATACCCCAAAGCCCTACCTAACTCTTCCTTTTACCCTCTCTGAAGGTTTTAACCCTTCCCATCATGGTTTTCTCTATTAGTCATTCTGCTGCCAACCCTAGGAACATGGCAACGCCACACAGGAGAGCCTTGCCATCCTTAGTCCCTTACTGCCGCAACCCACACATTTGAAGCCTGTTTCGCCTCAGTCACTTATCCAGTGTCTTAAAGCTATCTCTAGAGCCCATCATGATGACACACCACAACCTCCCAAACTGGGAAGTGCACAGTAATTTCCTGCTCTCATGGCCTACTCATTGCTACTCTCATCTGTTAGCTGTCCCCTTTGGAATGTGATCTTCCCTTGATCTCTGGGGCATCTTCTTCACCCTGTGGCTTTCCTACTTGGGCCTCCTCTTTCTTTGTGGATTCACAGCTTCAGAGTCACCAAAGCTCAATCAGCTGCCATCTCTTCCCATCTATAAGTGACATATTAGCATCCAGTTGTGTTACCACAAAGGATATATGTATGACTTTCAAATTTACATCTAGAGCTCTGTGCAACAGCTCTGCCAAGCTTATCCCTCCCCCCACCCAAGCTCAGCTTTTTATAAAGCCTTCTCAGGGTCTCTGCTTGGCTGTCTCCTGGGACTCCCAAAGTTACAATGAGCTCTTGAGGTCTCACACACTGCCTCTATCTCTGCCTTCCTCACCCACACACAGGTTTCTGAAAGTGAGATCTCCCTGTCATGAGACTTCAAGGTGCCCATCAGCGCCTCTTCCATTTTCATTTCCTAATGACTTACTACTTAATTATTAGGGGCAGTAATTTACCAAGTGTTTTTTTTTTTCCCTTCTACATTTCCAGTCTGTCTTGAAACTAACCACGTGGCAAGGCTTGCCTGTGTAATGCTAGGTTTATAGTTAGGAGTGATGATGGAAAGATCAGTGGATGAGAATTAAAATCTTTAAGTTTTATTGAAAGGACTTTCAGAGAAGCTCCCTTAAAATCATAAAGAAAATATCTGTGGGGGAGGGGCTGTGACTATCTGAGGGGGAGGGGCTGAGACTATCTGGGAAATGGGGTTGTGACAATCTGGAGGTGGGGTGGGGCTGTGACTATCTGAGGGGGAGGGGCTGTGATTATCTGAGTATGGAATCATTTTGACCTTTTCACCGTCTCCGACTATGGATGTGATCCTGGGATGTCAGCAGCAGACATCTTGGACCATGAGGAGTCCTTAGGGTGCTGAACTCAGGTAGAAGGATCCTGGGTTTTAAATTATTGTAGGACAACCATATCTTCCAGGTCCTACACTTGAGAGAAAATATGAACCTCTACCTGTTCAAGACATTGTTAATTTCGATTTATTGTTGAGTCAACCCTATCTGATAATACCAGTGTGTACGACATAGCCATACATATTCAAGCAATGATTAAAATGTACAGGAAAGGCAACGGGCAGCTCACAAACTTGTTTTATTCCTATGGTTTTACAGGATGTATCCTGGGCAATGGAGAACACTGCTGAACAGCATTCCAAAACCCACCTATCTTTGGAAGAGAACACTGGATGGCTGGAGGGAGGTGTGAGTGCTGGGTGCTTTTGTTTCTTTGAAACAATGTGTTATTTTTAAAAAATCTAGCCATGTATCTAGTTTAGGACCCCATGATTCATGCACAATATTAATAGTTTCTTGGTGACATAGAGGGGCTGTTGGTTGCCATGAAACAGGATTAATTCCATCCAGGAAAGGTCTTAATAAGTTTTGTTCTCACCTTCACAACGTTTTTTACCTTACTTTTATTTATGCTAATGATCAATGAATGATTGGGGGGGGGGCTTAAATCTTTTCTTCTGCAAAAGGTTTTGTTGAATGGCAGCCATTTCAGGACACTATGATGCGGGCAGCTTTGGCTACAGATCATAGCTTTCAATGATGTCAGTCAAAGTAACTGTCCAGCTACCTACCTGTCTCTATAAAATGCTGATCTCCATAGAGCAAAAATGACTACTTAGGCACACAGCCTTTGCTTTAAATCTACTACATAAACTGGGCATGGGAAGAGTAGGTCATCTAGAAGAAATAGGTTGAGATAACTTTTTCTTTTGTACATTTGTTTCTTTGGAGAGGGGCAGGAGCTTGTGCTACACGTGTATCTAGAGATCAGAGGACAATCTATAGGAACTGTTTCTCTCTTTCCACCACATGGGTCCTGGGGATTGACTAGAGACATCAGACTTGGCAGCAAGTGCCTTTACCTGCTGAGCCATCTCACTGTCTTTGAACTAGCTTTTATACATTTGTTTTTAGAATTTCACTAAGTGTGTTGTTCCAAAAGCAAATGCAGTCCCTGGGAAAAGGAAAGCTCACTAACATCTTATATCTGTAAAATAATTCCTGTGCAGTTATTATTAAGGGGACCCACTGGTTAGACAGTTTATCATCTTGGGAACGGGGTAAAACTACAGAAGCAGTGTTTGAGTGGGGTGAGGCTGGGTCTTTGCCTGCTCTAGGTTTCTAAGGCTGAGAGATGGACGGCTCTGCTGCTTTCTACGGGTTTAATGTCTTAACAGCCTCCAAATCTCATGTTTCCCACTCTGCAGAAGCTCTCAAAGCAGATTGTCTTTCTTGCTCCTGATCCTTCCTGGCATCACATCCATCCTTATGATGATGAAGAGATGGCTTGGGCTGTTGCATCTGTTTCAGTACTTTATTGCAGAGACAACCCAAAACAGAGGTAGAGGAGAACCAGTATGGGTGTGCTCCCCAGAGCACAAGTCAGAGCTTTGGTGTGACTGTACTGAGTTGAATTTCCCCCTTCTCCCCCCTCCCCATCATCACTTGCTGTCTCTGTATTCCCAGATGGATCACTTTGCTCATCTGAACTTCAGTGTCTTTAAGTACTAAGATACTTCTATGAGCCTTGATTTCTCCTAGTGCCATTACAGCCTCCTCATGTGACCATGGTACTGGGTGGACAACAAAGTTTACAAAGCCTACAGGCCTGCATTCGGACACCTCTCTGTGCTGGAGTGGCCTCCCCCTTTAATTTTCTCTCAGTCCAGTCAGTTGGTTTTTGCCATCTTCCTTATCTAGTTTATCCCTGTCTACTAACCTGTGAAGGCTCATTCAAAGACTCCCTTCTTCATAAAAATCCTCTCCCTTCCCCACTGGCAGACATCTTTTCTACACCATCTTCTGAACTTCTCCAGTCTTTACTGTTTTCTTCCTGGTGCCTCAGTCTCTCTCTGTTACCACTTCCTCTTGTTTGCAAGCTTCATGGGAACAGACCGACTTCTTTTCAGCCATGTTTCCTCAGAGTGCCTACTAGGACGCCTAGCACAAGAAGGTACCCAAAATAATGTGCCAACTATGTGTAGGACAGTATTTAAAAGTCCCTATTCCATTCTTCTCTAGAGATGAGATGGTATGTATAATGCATCTTTCCATTTGATCCTTTTAAAGAGGATGAAAAGGATTTGCTGCAAGTAGCTGATCTGACATCATGCCCAGAGAATCCCTGTAAATAGTTACAAATAATGACTCATCATATGAGCCGACATAATAAAGCCTCACTGGAGGGCTAGTCATAGTGCTCAAACTGTAAAACTGCTTAAATGGAGCAGAGTATTTCCCAAAGGTAGTGACTGATAGTTATTGCCCCAGATGCCTCCATCTTTATTACACTCCCTTACATTGCACAGCATGGAGGGTCATAAATCACAGTTATGATTATTATTTTAAAGTGAGAGGTGAGAAGCCTTTGAGAATGTCTATTGTCAGGTCTGAGGGATCTAAGTTGACTTTGGGTCTCTTTGATGGAATCCAAGAACTAGATTCAAGCCAAACTTGGCTTGTCCTGTCAAAAAGTGTGGTCTTGGAGGGTTGAAGCTCTATTCCATGATCTTATTTACATTGGTACTGCAAAGGGACTGCTATGTGCTTGGAAGACTCCACTCTTTCAGAAGTTCTAATTCCACATGAAGGGTTAATGGCAGGTAGCATTTCCTGGATGGTCCCACAAGAAGATCCACATAAGGAAGATTTCTCTGATCAAAGAAGCCTGAGAACCCAGCAGACCTGATTCACTGTCTGCATGATTCACTGTAGGCTGTGGTGTCTGACAGCACAGCCAAGGACCAAGAGTCACCTGGTAGAGAAGTCTAAGTCAAAAGTCTCTTAGTGCTTTAAATATGGCTCCCTCCTCTCCTCCCTTCCTTCCTTGGTGTTGAAGCATACCAGTAACATCACAGGAGGATATGTCATGGATTGCTGCTTCAGTTATTGTTTGCTTATCATAATGAGGAAGGGTGTTTAGTCAAGAATAAGACAGTGACTGGGAAATAAATGAAGGGAGGGGCAGTTAGAATGATGATGGAGGTTAAAAGTGATCTATGAGGCCACCAAGACACCAGTGGTCAAGCTTCCTGACCTGAGGACCATCCTTGGTTCTTAGTCCAGACAACAGTTTGAGTTTGGTTTTCTTCCTCCCAACCTCTATCACTAGCAAGCAATATCATCAGACTGCAAGTACCCTTCCTTTATCTCCACATGATCTTATCTAGGGTAGCAGGGAAAGAGAAAGGAGCAGCTGCATAACAGCATCTGCTCAGAGAGTTGTATAAAGAGAAAGGAGAGAAACAGAGAAAGGGTTGATAAAGTGACAGGGAGACAAGAGAGAGGTGGGACTGGTAGGTCATGGACAGGGTGTTATAAGGGACAGAATGGAGATGAGTGAGAGTCAACAAACCCTCTCCGTAAGCCAGAAGTCAAATGACAGCCAGGCTGGGGGCTCCCTTCAACCTACTCCCTGGAGGAAGGGCACTGACCAAAAACCTGTATTTCTCCGGCTGTTGACAGGACTCTGATGAAGATCTTCTTAGTGGCCAGACCACTTAATAACTCTGCAGTGGTTAACCAGAAACCCAGGAGAGCAACATAGAAGGGCCCAGTTTTATACAGAAGCCAGAACTGGAAGGGGCTGAGAATGGGCTTATTCAGGACTGTCAGATGATCTACTTTGTGCATGCAAAGCAACTAGGAAATCTTTGGTAAACTAACGCAGCTAAGAAATACTGGAAGCTGAACGCAAGATATGCAACACACTTGGGAATTTCCTGTGTCGAAAGACATCTAGGGTACCTTCTGGTTGCATGTTGGTATCAGAGGAAGAATCATATATAAACCCCAAATGATTTTTTAAAATAAATATTACATATTCCTCAAAATGTGGAGACATGCGTGGGGTGGAATGACAGCTGAGTGAGGAGACAAAGTCCCTTTACAAGAATTCAAAAATGTCGAATTGTTCTTCTATGAATTCTGTTCCAGAATTAAATAATTATGAAAAGTGATTCTGCCAGGGACAAGGGTGCTCTCTGAGATGGGGACTGGAATCCACGAGTAAGTACACTTAAGAATAAATTCCAACTTAGGAAATTGTTCAAGTGACTCATCCAACCTGACAGAGTGGGAGCCTCCTAGAGACAAGTCTGGTGATGGTGGCTCTAGGCTATCAGATTAGGATTCTTGTCTGAGTTGGCAGCGATAGTAGGGTCTGAGGACACAGGCCACTGCCCTCTGCTTGAGAACTGGGTTTTATGCTGGTTTAAAGTGTACATGCTACTTTAGGTATTTAGTTGCTTTTACACAAACAATACATCCATCAAAACTTAATCCTCCTCTGAAATGCAGGGCATCCCAGGTGAGCGCTGGGTGGACATGTTTTCGTATGTTCCTATGAGAACGTGGGTGTTGATTTGTGCTTGTACTGTGGACACCATTTCTCTGCCTGTGTTATATAATCGGGATGATTTGACTGTTTGAATGGAATAACAAAATTACCCATGGTATTGCACGTCTCTAATTCCAACTAAACACAATGGCAAAAACTAGACAAAAATGCAGAACTCAAAACCAAAACCAAACAAACCAACCAAAAACCACACAATGTTACTGAGATCATGCAAAGAAGAAAATAAAGAGGTTAAAACATGGGCAAGCAACAGACACCATAAATGTAAGAAGGAAAAGAAAAAAGCCAGGGGCATACAATTCTGAAATCATTCTTACCTTCTTCAGTCATTGTGTCATAATATTTTAGTTTTCCATATGATCCAAGTTCTACAACATCACAGTAAAAGACACAAAGATAAGGAACGAGCTATAATGCAAGAACTTCGCTTTTACACATTCTTAATCAATCAGATGCAGAGTTACACTGTCAGATTCGGCAATCGTAACTATCTGGAGATGTGCAAACACGAGGCATGTGGCAGACGGCTTCAGAATCACTGAAAAAATGTTATTCAACTGAGGGTGGGCTGGGCTGTGTGTTACAGAATAGGGCACGTTAGTTTAACACTCAACAAAACAGAATACTTGGCAAAGGTGCTTCAGCACAGGCCTTTGCTAATCTCACAACTGTTATAGAGGTGACACTCCAGAAGGAAAGAACTGAGCAAGAACAGCCATCTACACGCAGGAATCCTTGTAGACACTTGCTATGTAAAGTGGCCTAAAAGTCACCGCATGGCTTTTCCAGCCCTCAACAGAACCATCTGTTAGAGAACAAGGAGGCTACCTGGAAAGATGCTGAATGAACAGCCCAATTTAAACTCTCCTATTCCTGAAGAGCTCATGTTTTAGCGTGTCATGTGTGCAGGATGCGGGACAAGGTGCCAGAGGCACTGCAAGCACTGGAAAGACCAGTGAGGCATCTTCACGGGGGGAGCCCACCTGGCTGAGACGACCCAGGGACAAAGGCATGGCCTGCTGTGGTGCAGACAGCAAGGTAGAGGAGCCGTTTCCATGCTTCTGAGTGTAGATGACCCGGGGACCCGTCTGTACTGTAGATAACGGGGAGGCAGGGATTTGGTGTTAACTGAGGACATGATGACTGGGTCAGGGGAGAGAGGAGACAGGGAAGCATTTCTTCTGTCTCTTACTTTAGTTTCAAAACAGAAACTTTGATTTTTGTTCTTTTCACAATCCCACATAATTTTGAGCAGTGTTGTAAGCTGATTAAAAATGGTCATAATGACATTCTCCCAATAAACTTCAAGAATTTAATTAGACTCCAGAGACACTCTTGTGACTCCACAGGATATGTCCATGGCCCATCGCCTTGAACAGATGCTGAAAACTCACATGTGAATCAACTCGAAATTGATGAGTCTGTGTGAGATGCAGGAACCTGCTTAAAGCAGATGATAAACATCCTGCGTTGGGTATGTATACTATACACTCTCTCCTCTATATATTCCTTTCCACATGTCTAATTTCATCTGAAGCTATTTTAATATAAATACACCAGTAGAAAATTATACCTTTGGGGGGGGGATCATCCCATCTTTAAGTTCTTGTGGATCTTATCTATCCTGGCCTTTGTTAGAATCATTTCAAGAGATGCAGGTGCTTCAATAAGAAGTTTAATTTTATTTAAAAAATATTTTCTTTTGTGATTTATAGGTATTGCTTTTAGTGAAGTAGTTTTTTAAGAACAGTTGGTTTATGCACGTATGTGTGTTTACAGAGGAGTAGAGGTCTTAAATGATCCACATACTTCATAAATATTAATCATATGTTCATAGTGGTTTTACAAAATAGGTATGTGTGTGTGTGTGTGGTCTTGGTAAATTGATAAATTCTATCAGCCAACAAATAGATTTTTTTGTAGGCTCCCTTTCCTCTGCCAGGTAAAGCAGAGGCATAAACAGCTGGAATCCACTATTATCTGCTCAGAAAACGGGATATGGGTGGCCATGTGTCTGCAAAGCTGGCTGTCAACCATGTTCTGCACAGTGCTGACACATCACTGTGGCTTGTTAGTGGATCCATCTTCTTTCAGACACAGACCTTTCTGTATGCACACACGTGTTTTGATCCCAACCTGTGAAACATCTGTCTGTGGTAGATGCTATTGTTTTGAACTTCATCTCTACTTGGAGCAATGCATAATCAATACAATCACATTGTTGAATTGCCACTTTATGTTGACACAGAGTAGGAACTCTTCACATATAACGAGCCTCACACACATTCGTGCACTGTGGCAATATCTAGATCACTTCTGAGCTGCTTCCTTGCATGATGAATGGTACACAGGAACAAGAACAGGAGCACACTTTATGGGAAAAAAAATAAGGCAAACAATGGGGAGTGAGGCAGTGAAAAGTTGCATAACAACAGGTAAATAGCCAGTCGAGCAGTGGAAGGAGGAAGCTGAAGGGAATAGCATCGACTCAAGCCGATAGTTTCAGGAAAGGATGGAGGACGGAATTGAACAGATTGGAAGACAGTCTTCATTGTTGGCAGCCACGGGATGGTGAGATGGTGAACTGTGAACTGGGCAGCCACATCCTGAGGGAAGCAGAGCAACATCTCCACCAGCCAGACACGCCTGTTCCCTGATCCTGGGGTCATGGGTGGTGCAGGTTGAGGGATGCAACATGCAAGCCGGACATAAACAGTGTGCGTGCAGAAGCCAGGGCTCCTCACACATCTGGCTACTGTCCTATAGGCCAAGGGTGCCCCCCCACCACCACCACAGAAAACGGCCTCAGCCACTGTTTGTTGACAGCCTGTGGCCAGGCCAACCTTGCTGTAAGGGCCCAGAAAGCATAATGAAACTCACCTGTGCAAGAACTTGACTTCCAAATCAACCACCCCTCAAACCGTGACACCTCAAGCCACCTTTGACTTGTTTTTCATTTATCTGCCCCCCTCTCTCTCCTCTCTCTCTCTCTCTCTTACTTATTTACTTCTGGTTTTTGAGACAGAGTTTCTTTGTGTAGGTAGCCCTGGCTGTCCTGGAACTTACTCTGTAGACCAGGCTAGCCTAGAACTCACAGATCTTCCTGGCTCTGCCTCCAGAGTGCTGCAATCAAAGGTGTTCATGACCATCACCCTGCTGTTTTCAGTTTATTTGGACTAGGAACCAACTGAGAGTCTCTTGAGAGAAGGAGAGAAGAGGCTTGGAAAGCTTAGAAGGTAACTGTTTGTTCCTAGCTTCATGAAAGAGTGGTGTATCATCCTGGTTTCCACACTGAAAATCATCTGGTACCTCTTTTTTGAAAGATTTCTCTAAGGATACCACAGGGCCCATGGGGAGGGGTACATTGCAAACCCATTGGTTTGTGTTTGGAATGAGCCTAAATTTGACCATAGATGCCTCCTCGCACAGTGCCATACAAACTCACTGGTATGTTTTCTATGAGCCTGAAGGCTGGCCACTGATGTTGCCCGACGTTGCGCTGTGCTAGCTTTTGTGCCACCTGGAGAGCTGGGGTCCCAGGTGTCCAAATCCTTACACATCCAAGGAACTGAACATATTATTGTTCATCTGACCACCTTGATCCACACTTGCTAGCAATCTCTCTAGCTGACTTTACCGGTCTGGCCTCTGGGTTCTGGTCCATACTTTACACTGAACAGCATCAGGGTAGGGGTTTTGTCTAATTTGCAAATAAGAATTGGTATTTGGGGCCTGTGGCTTCTTCCTTTCTCAAGAAGTATGCGGGTACAGATTTCTGCTTCCCCAGCTGTACTTTTGAGGCCTTCAACACTCTTCATTCCATAGCTACCACCAAACCCTAGAGATGGGAGCAGCAGCAGAAGGGACTTCTCATGTTTGAAGATTTAAAATCTCTGTGTGTGAAATGGAAAGTCAGTTGTAGGACCTATGCTGAGGTCATTTGATTTGAATGAGAACTGGAGGTGAAGAAACAAAAGCGAATACACATTTATTATTTAAGTGCCATCTCATGGGAAAAATTAATGATTGACGTTCTCTTCTTTTCAAAGATCTAGCTTTTATTTCTGGGTATGGGTTTGACCTTTTCTGGACAATCTGAAAAATCAAGGCCTTCTTAGTCCTGATTGCAGTCCAAACTGCAGTTAAGCAACTGCTGTTGTCTGGTGCTCGTCAAGATGTATGGGTGAGTACTGGCTTGCATGGAAGGATTATGTTCAGCATAAAGTGCATGGAAGAAGATGGGATTTGAAATTGGAGGTGTAGTTTGGGAACCAAGATGTACTGCTTATGGGACATGTGACTCTGAGCAAGGTGTTTCCTCTCTCTGAATGCTGGCATCCTCAGCATGGTTATTGCTCTGTCCTATAAACAGAGTAGCAGTGAAGAGCATACAGGATGACCCACACAGGGAAGAATTCGAGAAGCCGTCATCATTGCAAGTACCACAAAGATAAGAACCCCTAGGATGTGAAGCAGGGCAATGAGACAACTTGGTACCAAGCTTATCCAAGCGTGTTAAGACAAATTCAATATGGCCAAGAGGTTTTCAAAAGAGAGTTGTTGTTCACTAGCAAAAGACAGTCATCATGATGGGGCCAATATTTAAAAACATCTCTCCATTAATTCTTTACACCTGCTCTCAGATTTAAGGAAAATCAAAGCACTGACCCAAAGGAGGGAGCAGATGGGAGATGTGTGCCTTCTTTATCTGATTGTCAGGTGCCGATCGGAGCCCAGACATTTTCCCTGTGTGTAATTGCCAACGAGCTGGTTCCTGGCTAACTTGTCTTATGTTGAGAGTAAAGACTCTGTCTTACTTTAAATCTGTCTAAAACAGAAAACCCACATCCCCACACCACATGCTCAGCTCTCCTCACATTTACTAAATAAAAGTATTCAAATGGACAGCTCCGCAGAGACACTGGCATTCAGAACGCTTTGGTGTGTTGAGTTTTTCTGGACTTGGTAAAACCGAGAAGGTCAACGCTGCTGCTCAAGTTTTTCCACTGCAGCCATTACCACAGGGGTGAAGAGGCCTTCACTGGGCAGCTCAAAGATAGGTGCTAATAGTTATGAGCTGCGTGCCCCTTCCCCCCCCCCCTTTTTTTCTGTTCTTCCACTGAGGTGGGGGCACAGGGAGAGGTGATTACTTGTCAGGAGTGTTTTTATAGGATCAGATGAGTTGGTCCGTGAAGAACTTTGGACTGGGGAGTTACAAACATCTTTAGTAACTGGTGTCCTTCCTCTGTCTGCCAAAGGTCCAGCAACAATCTATAAAATTCAGCTTAGTGTAAAGTAGTGAAGTCTTATCCAAGGGCTAATTGTCTTCATGGGTGGCTATTCAAAAGTGTTTTGAGATATGCAAATGAGAAACAAATTACCTATACTTCTTTCCCAATACACAGAACCCGATAAAGGACGCCTTGGAAAACTTCCAAAGGCAAGTCAGCAAATTTGTTAATTTAGTCTCAGAATGAAGGTATTTTGTCTCTTCTATAAATCTGAGGATTTCCTTTAATCGCAGAGTAAATGTTTGCTTTGAAGATTTTATTTCTTGTTACTTTGGATGTTTGAGACAGTGACTCAAGTTGCTCAAGCGAGGCTCAAACTCACCACTTAGCTGAGCTCAGCCTGGAACTCCTGATCTTCCTGCATCTACCCACCCAAGCACTGAGACTGCAGGCATTTACCAGACATCCAGCATGAATGTTTATAAATGACAGGATAAAGGTTGATGATCTGTAATTTCCCATCATACATAGCACTTGCACTGTTCGGTAGATCTTATGATTGTTTTGTGGGGTGTTTGGAATAGACTGGTTACTGCATTTTTTTTTTTTTTTTTGACATGGTTTCTTTGGGTAGCTGTCCTGGAACTAGCTCTGTAGACCAGGCTAGGATCAAATTCACAGAGATCTGCTTGCCTCTGCCTCCCACTTGTGGGGATCACCATCAGTCAGCACAACTACTAACTTTTTTTAATGTCTCCCAGTTTGAAAATTTTTCTTCATACTAAGCCTAAGTTCTTGGCTGAAAGAAGATGTTTTCTAATACAACCCAATATTAAGCTTTATGGTTGGATTTTTTTCCTCAAAACCCAATTTGTATGGACTACCAAAATTAATGATTTTCTTAAAAGGTTTTCTTTAGCCATTATTCTTATGTATCAAATGTCCCTGGCCAACAGAAGTAAATTTTTTTTTAAATTGGAGAAAAACAAAACAAAACTCGAACCACTTAAGAGATGGAGGTTAAATGAGGAAACAACCTCGAATCTCACTTCCTACTCAAGTGAGAAGGGAAGGAATATTTTAACCTTCAAATTCAAAAGCTTTCAAAGCTTTCAGAGTACTGACTCATTGCAGAAGCTCAGCGTGGCATTCTGTGGGAGACTGACATTCGAGATGAACTTCTCTGAGTGGCTCTTCAACAGGGACTCAGTGCACAGGTGCCTGGAAACAGCTGAACTCAACGTGCACTGTACATATGCCATACATGAGGTGCTAGCGGAGATGCATTTTGCCCCGTGGAGTTCTTTCCTCCTGCTGAAAGATACTTCTTTTTGTTCTATGAGATTAAAGCTACTCACTTAGGTTTCTCAAAGCGAGGTAAGCACTTGGTAAACAAAAAATAAAGAGCTGAACATGGTTTGGATGGGTTCTCCTGCATTCATGAATTGAACTTAATTTTTAATGCAATGAAATTGGGATTTAGAACCGTTCAAGATCCGTTCAGGTCAGGAGGATAGATTCTTTTGGAATAGATCCATGGTGCCATAAAAAGGATCATGGGAGGGGCTCTGTCTTTGCTTTTGTGAGCAACATTCAAAGCCTATGGAGAACGTGTGTTCAAGGTGCGGTCCTGACAGCAGAGAACCAGCCCCCGCCAGCCCCACATCCTCAGAACGATGAGCAACTGAGCACATAGTTCTGTGCTTTATAAATTACCTAGTCCTAGGCATTCTGGTAGAGCATCACAAAATGAACCACGACAGTAATCCTACAACAGCTACTGAGTTCCAAGTAGGATGTATAAACAGGACGTACATGCGTGCGCATGCGCACACGCAGGTAGCTGCCGTACCTACCTTGGTGCTTTTTGTTTGTTTGTTTGTTTGTTTGTTTTTCCGAGACAGGGTTCCTCTGTGTAGCTATGGCTGTCCTGGAACTCACTTTGTAGACCAGGATGGCCTCGAATTCAGAAATCCGTCTGCCTCTGCCTCCCGAGTGCTGGGATTAAAGGCGTGCGTCACCACGCCCGACATTACCGCTGACGTACATGTCCCCTGAATCTGGCCCTTTTGTGAAATTCTTACTCTCCAGTCTCAACTCTTTGCAAATCTAGGCTTTGTGGTTTGTTATCACCAACATTTTTGTCTCGCTCATTCATTTGCTTCCTGGTTTATTTATGTACATGTGTAAATGAGTACTGTAAATGAAGCACTCACAGACCCTTTCTTATGAGTGGAACCTGCATGCCTGGCTTTCTTTGTGAAACCTCTTAATTTTCATGTGTTTTCAATAAATTCTAAATTAAAAAAAAAGCTTAATGAATCTGAGCTATATTTCGCTCATCAATTTTATAACGTGTGCTTTAAAATCGGATTGCTTAGTCCAATTTACTTACAATGTTAGTTGAATAAATGAACATTCAGGTGGCTGAACCTGACAGGCATGCTTGCCTGACACTTTTCTGCATCAGGTCAAGACTTGCTTCTTTGTGCCCTAGTTGGGTCCTTGCTGGCTGAGAATGGGACTGAATCTCACGATGGTTTCCTCTGGGGAACTGTAGGGGAGCCCACATTGGGAAACCTGAAAGCTATGGTATTGTGGCCAGTTCCATCTATTATGGGCATTCCTGGGCAGTGGTTCCACCACTGTGCAAGTGGAGAGCAGGAAGTGACTTTTCTTACTGTGTTTTAAATTGTATTTTGGGAGGAATGAAAATTGCTCACTAGGTCTAACTCTCCTCTGTCGTTTTGCAGATTAGTCCCCGGACGAGGCAAAGCACAGTGGAAGACTTTGAAAGCTAGGTTTGGATCACAGGGGGAAGGCGTCAATATAATTATGTGGGAATTATCAGCCTTGAACAGTGAACAGTAATGTGTGGTCATTACTGTAGATCATCCAGATGGTTCATAATAAAATGTCCATGTGAGTCCCCAGATACTCTGGCTTCTTACAAATTTGTCCCCTAATTTGCAGCGAGCTTCTCTGTGGTGTTGCTTAGCAATGCCACAGTGCTTGCCGAGTGCTGTCCTGGGAGGGGCTGTCTCAGACTGTATTTCACCATATTTTACATGTGCTGGGTGATCAGGCAAGAAAGCAGGCTCTTGGATGTGAGGCTGTGCTCTGTTTTTGAGATGGGGTAGGGTGGGGATGGGGCAGAGTAGAATAAGCCTTTTACTGGGAAGGATGTTTTTCAGAAAACAAAACAAAATGAAACAATGAACATCCTAAGACCCAGCCTAACACAGCATGCTCTCTTTTGTGAATTCTTTTAACTGTGCCATTCAAACCTCAACAACTATCTGCAGATGGCTTCAGATCCTGGCACATTGCTAGAGTGGGCTTTGTTCCTTTTTCCCAAAGTCAAGGTGAAAAACAGGTG